>NC_065581.1:109731480-110039121 GCF_024542745.1 Macaca thibetana thibetana | reverse complement strand
AACGGTGAGTCTAGCAAAACTTATTTTCTGCTTTTGGGGAGAAACTTCTGCTTATTAAAGAAATCAAAAATATTTAAACTTCTTGAGCACCAAGTTCAATTATTCTAAATCTTAAAACCATAGTTTTCATTTTGCTTTTTTGTTAGTTTTTGTACTTTGGAGTATTTGTCTACATTATCTTTTTATATTTGCCATATTTAGAGTCCAAACTAAAATCACATTATTTTCTCTCCTCAAGTTAAATGGCTCTACCTTTTTCTTTAAAATCCGTTCAGAGAGTGAAACTTCTAAAGCAAGTCAAGAAAAAAAAAAAAAGCCCTGAAAATGTGGAGCTTTTCTGGCAGTAATGCAACTTCTGCAAGTATTGCAGACCGGATCAGGTATCAGAATTTTAAAGCTTCAGTAACAAAGCCACCCTATTGACCCTGAGGAGATTTATGAAATCACTTTCCTGATGTTATTGAAACCAGAACACTTTCCTGTACACAGAATTCAGTCCGAAAGAAAGGGCCTCCAACCAACAGCCGTCTTGGACTGAATGAGTTAGACTCAACCTCGTGTGATGGAAAAATAGTAAACACAGCTAACATTTAAAAGGAATTGATGGCACCATGTAAATCAGAAGCCCAAGAAGGGCCTGGCTTGAGGTATGGGGTTCTCTCTCATTCTCTCAAATCCACATCCTCTGGATTAGGTCCATTTTCAGACAAGCTCCTCCAGCAACTACATACCATACATCTTCTCAGGTGTGGGTCCTGCAGGAAAACTACTACACTCCTTCTCCGTAAGTCTCAGAATAAACTCTCACTGGCTCTGGTTGGAACATGAGACCATCCTTGCCATTCACCATAGCCCCAGTCACTGAACATCTTCACGCCCTGGACTAATAATAGAGCCCATCACAAAGCACCTGGACTGAGAATGGGAAATGAGTGGTTCCCAGAGTGAAACTGAGGTACTATTACTAAATGAAGGTAAATATATGTGGAATCTTAAAAAAAAAAAAAATTGATGTCCAATATTTGCAAGGTATACTTCTGCCATCAGATATAATATATTATTGCAAGTGTACCTGCTTATCCATTCTACTATCATATTTCTAATTTCTGCAGGCCTTGAAAGCATATGATACTTCTAGATACTTACCCAGGAGAAAGAAAAGCATATAAAGACTTGCACAAGAATGATTATAAACAGTTTATTTGTAACATCCAAAAGTTATATGCAACTCAGTTCCCATTGATAGGTGAATGGATTAAAAAACAGAAGAATGGATAAGTAATACTACTTGCCAATAAAAAGGAATTATTTCTTGTTATATGCAACAACATGGATGAATCTCAAAATAATTACACTGAGTGAAAGAAGCAGCACAAAAAAAAGAGTACATACTGAATGATTCTGTTTGCATCTTCTAGGAAATGCAAACTAATCTACAAGAACAGAAAGAAAACCAAGATTGGCAATTGCCTAAGGAACAGTGAGGGCGGGATATGAGGACAGGGAGTGGCAAAAAGGAAAGATTAAAGAGCTACACAAAGACACTTTTGGGGGCAATTGATGTCATTGTCTTGATCAGGAGTTGACTTTTTTTCTGTAAAGTGCAAGATAGTAAGTAACTTAGGCTTTGCATGTGATCTGATCTCTGTTGCAATTATTGAACTCTGCCATTGTAGCATCAAAACACTCATGGGTTTTTAAATGGGTGTATCCGTGTTCCAATAAAACTATTTATAAAAACAGGCAGTGGCCCAGTTGGATCTACACACCATAGTTTGCCAATCTCTGATCTTAATTATGGTGGTGGTTTCACAGGTGTACACATGTATCAAAGCTTATCAAGTTGTACACTTTAATTATGTGTTATTTAATGTAGGTCAGTTCTACCTCAATAAAGCATTAAAAAATAAAAACAAAGCAAACACACTTGGGTTCCTCATCATGGATTGGATACAGTCTAATTTTCTTACCATGGCATACAAGTTCTTCAGGTACTGGCCTCTCTTTTTCCCCAGTCAGATCCGTTGCTATTCCCTGGTAGAATGTGCTTGACACACACCTCAGGTCACTCCAACTCTACACCTTTGTTGGGGTTCTCTCTGTTACCTCTCTGTCTAGAATGACCTGCTCCTACCAAGTGTCTAACTCAATCATCCTACTTGTACTTCGAGATTAAACTTGCACTTCCAGGATGCCTTCCACATCTTACTCCTGCTATTCCCTTTGCCTTATGCTCTGTGAGTTGCCTCATCTCTGTGCTTCATAATATCCTGTGTGTTTGTATGTGCATGTGTTCGTGTACATACTATCTACAGACGTGCACAATTATAATTCTTGATAATTTTAACTATATTTATATAGCTAAAATTTTCTCTTTTATATTTACAATTACTATCCAGTCACTGCCTCTACTACTTGACTGGAATCTCCCTCTTTCTATTGGACCTATCACAATGACTGACACAATACCAAAAAACAAAAAACCTCACTGTGTGCTTGTGCCTGTAATCCCAACATTTTGGGAGGCTGAGGAGAGAGGATTGATTGAGCCCAGGAGTTCAAGACCAGCCTGAGCAACATGTTAAGACCCTATCCCTACAACAGTTTTTTTAAATTAACAGGGTATGGTAGCATGCACCTCCCAGCAACTCAGGAGGCTGAGGCAAGAGGATCTCTTGAGCCCAGGAGGTTGAAGCTGTAGTGAGCCCTGTTCATACCTTTATATTCCAGCCTGGGTAACAGGGCAAGATCATATCTATAAAAAAAAAAAAAAAAAAAAAAAAAAACCTCAACAAAGCAGCATCATTGCTATTATTACAGCTATTCAGCCCATAGGCACATCATTGACATCATTGTAAATAGCCAAGCTAATACTGGAAAATAATTCTATATCGAATCTCAAAAAAGCTTTCTATTAATTCATGCAAATTTATTATTGGAAGCTTACCTGTATTTTACATGAGTGTCTTTTACTGACTCGGACACTCTTCTTCCTTTATCTCCTAGATACACCAAAATGAAGACTGCCACCAACATCTACATTTTCAACCTTGCTCTGGCAGATGCCTTAGTCACCAGTACCCTCCCCTTCCAGAGTGTGAATTACCTAATGGGAACATGGCCATTTGGAACCATCCTTTGCAAGATCGTGATCTCCATAGATTACTATAATATGTTCACCAGCATATTCACCCTCTGCACCATGAGTGTTGATCGATACATTGCAGTCTGCCACCCTGTCAAGGCCTTAGATTTCCGTACTCCCCGAAATGCCAAAATTATCAATGTCTGCAACTGGATCCTCTCTTCAGCCATTGGTCTTCCTGTAATGTTCATGGCTACAACAAAATACAGGCAAGGTGAGTGATGTTACCAGCCTGAGGGATGGAGGGTTCACAGCCTGATACGGTGATGTCATAAGCAAAGTAGTATTTATAGAGAGGTCCATCATCTTAGTCAAATTGTAATTTTAATTATTCTTTCTAGTAAAAAAAAATGCCTTTGAATACTTTAAAATTGGAATTTTCCTCATAATTTTAGGCCTATTAAACCCTTTAAAGAGAATATAATCTATTTATTTCTGATTTCTCTGTATTTACTTCATAAAAATGGTGTGTAAATTAGAACATAGCTCTCCCAAGAGTAATTGGAGCTTAAACCCAAAGAGTATTACACTGAGGCTTGTTGAAAATTTTCAAGTGGCTGATTACATGGCAAATTTGTCTTTCTACACCTAATATCAGAATATTGAACAATCTATCAAAAAATGAAGTGAAAACATCCATTACGTGGAGTCTCCTAGAGACTTTGGACAATTATTACATTTTTTATATCAATGTAGACCTCATGGAGGATCTAGCTCATGTTGAGACGTTCATTTTAGTTCCCTTAATGAAACCTTAATGTGATCAAAGTGGACTGCAAATGAGAAATTTAAGAAAAAAAACAAAAAACATTAGAAGTAAAACTTTCTTTGAAAAGTAACAAACAACTGAGTTTCTTCCACAATTTCTTTACAGCCTTAAGTTAGCTCTGGTCAAGGCTAAAAATGAATGAGCAAAATGGCAGTGTTAACACCTTATGACATAATTAAATGTTGCTACTAATTTTTCCTTTAAATTCCTTTCTTCTAGGTTCCATCGATTGTACACTAACATTCTCTCATCCAAGCTGGTACTGGGAAAACCTGCTGAAGATCTGTGTTTTCATCTTTGCCTTCATCATGCCTGTGCTCATCATTACCGTGTGCTATGGACTGATGATCTTGCGCCTCAAGAGCGTCCGCATGCTCTCTGGCTCCAAAGAAAAGGACAGGAATCTTCGAAGGATCACCAGGATGGTGCTGGTGGTGGTGGCTGTGTTCATCATCTGCTGGACTCCCATTCACATTTACGTCATCATTAAAGCCTTAGTTACAATCCCGGAAACTACGTTCCAGACTGTTTCTTGGCACTTCTGCATTGCTCTAGGTTACACAAACAGCTGCCTCAACCCAGTCCTTTATGCATTTCTGGATGAAAACTTCAAACGATGCTTCAGAGAGTTCTGTATCCCAACCTCTTCCAACATCGAGCAACAAAACTCCACTCGAATTCGTCAGAACACTAGAGACCACCCCTCCACGGCCAATACAGTGGATAGAACTAATCATCAGGTACGTAGCCTCTAGAATTAGGTGCATCCACTGGGGATGACGTAAAAAATTATAAATCTTTGTGCCAAACTAGGAGTTTAATCCATTATAGAGGATGAGAATGGAGGGAAGAGGGGAGCAGATTGTGGTTCTAGTGTTAGAGAAGAGGTTTGTTATATAAACTGTGTTCTTTATATTTGACTGTACATATTCATTTAGGTATAAAGATACACCAATGAGAAATCCATGAAACTATTCAAAATAACTATTTTTATGACTTTTACTTCTGTGCAAAATTTATGACTTTAGCACATTGTAGAAGTAATTCTGATCTAGAATCCTTTTCCTTTTCCCCAGAATTATTTATATAATTCATAGATGTCACTCCAAAATCTCTCTTATTTCTCAAAAGCCAGTCTTGCTCTGGCTCTGTGATTAAAGAGAGAGGGTCAGTGCCTTGCCCGCTGTGGTCATGGATGCAAGATATTCACAGAAAATTCGCATCATGGAAAAGGAGAAAAGATTAAAAGATGACCATTCCTAACTTCTCTTTAGCTATTGGTTTGCTACCTGAACTCTAGCACAAATATCAAACATATTAGACTGAATCATATATTTAACATATGAATCATATTTAACATACGAATATTAATCTAAGAAATATTATTAGATTAAACAATTTTTAACAGACCTCATGCTTGTTGGAGATAATAGGGTGAATAGTGACTAGCTTTTGGAAGGTGTATTTCTGCACCCAGAAGAGTACAAATGGGGACCTACACAAAATATTCAACACTTACACACAATGTCATAATCATATGGGAAATCAACAAAGAGGAAAGAGAAAAGGCTGTCTCCAAGTTAATACTACATGGTTAAGTCACTGGTTGGCTAACTTTGACCTCTGATCTATAAAATCAATCAAATACATGGCTTAATTTTTAATATTAATCTAAGTAAGTAAATTTTAAATAATGATGCCAGTATCCAAAAATCACAGCCTGTATAATTTTTTTAACAGTGAATTCAAATTCAAACTTCCTAGGAAGTAAAGGCTGGAGTCAAAATCTTGGCTAAAGTTCCTAGAGTCAGGGGTCAGGACTGTGAGGACGGATGGCTCCAGAGAAATGAATAGCAAGTCAAATGGTTGAAGAGCTAGGGGAGGCCTTTGACACCACAGGGTGCAGCGGCTTCTTCCTGCTGTCTCTTGACCACACCCTGTCTCTCACTGTCCCCTCTATACCCCACTCTGCCGTCCAGCCAAGCCCAGGCTCAACCTTTCTAATTGACCAGAGGACTAATGTAATATGGCCCAGATGCATCTGTCATGGGCGACATTAATCTTCATACCCCTGGTATTCAGTGATGCTCAGAGGAACACATGAACTCGCACCCCCTAGAGAACATGAGGTAATGATGGCAGACCCACTTCCAGCCAAAGGGAAATTATTAACCTATTATGTCTCACTTCTAATTCCATTTCAGAAATGAATGCCAGAAAGAAATGGTTTTGACTCTGCTTCTTTTCTCTATGTTTTTTTCCACATCAAGACCGCTAAACCTACTCATTTTACTAGGAGCTACCTTTTAAAAGTAGTTGCAAAAATAGCCATTACTTTTGCACCAACCTAATGCTAAGCAGCTCTCTTATTCAGTGGCTGCTAGAATCTTGTAAGGAACTTTAAAAGGGCAGGGATTTAAATAGATTTTCACCAACCTGGGGATAACATGTTAAAGACTGCAACTTAAAATGCCTAGTCCTCAGCTAAGGGTAAAATATTTTGCTTTGAAGTAAAATATTTCTATTGGAGCAAAATCATGGCCATTATGAAGCATTGACTCTCCTTCAGTCCCTACCTGTACCTTCCCTGTCTTGCTGGGCTCTAGAGCATGGCTGCTTAGTATGTACCCTGGACCACTGCAAGGACCTCTTGCCACATATGACCTCCCAGCTGTCCTTCACTCAACCTGCCTTCGTGGAAATACAGCTCCGAGCCCATCTGGTGGAGCATTTCTCCTGAGTTAAGCATGATTATTCTTCAGTTGCCCGACACTGCCCTTGATTCCCTTCCAAATTCAGCATTTTCACATCAGTATGGCTATTGTACAGCCAGATAGAAAAGAAGCTAATTGGAGGAGTTCTGTTCCAAGTAGCTAAAAGGTTTGCTTTAAAAATACATCCAATTAGGCCTTATCTTCATCGCTGCCTCTATGAAGCAGCATTAGTGTAAGATAACAGCAGAAACACATTAGCCCTGGAATTGGCTGCTGTCCCAAAATGCCCAACTGAGACAGCCGGACACAGAATAGAGGCTACCAGGAAAAGAGGAAAAGATGCTCTGACATATTTAAAAATTAAGACAAATCAAAGCTCCCTTTAGCTAATCTCCACTGATGTGTCATCATTAGAATTAAAGCAGTTACAACCAGACAACTGGAACAATACATAAGCTGCTAGTGATAGTTGCAATAATATATCAACATAATCAAATGACTTGAAGGAGAAATTGGAGACTTGATGGCTGTGTCTATAGGATATGTTGAATTAGTTGTACAAACCCAGACTGTGATAAACAGGTGTTTAGTCATTGTTTCACATCATGATCCATCATGTTGGAAAACAAAACTAACAGGATTTGCATTTAACCTTTCAACTACTTGTTTGAAGTTTATGTTGGTTGTGGATGTTTATGTTCTGCCTTATGTATTTGTACTTTCTTTGAGGAATATATTATACTCTATATGTCACATTTCAAGCACATTAGTCAACTTCATATTCTGCAGATCAGAGATCCAATATCAAATCTTCCCAGGGTGTCTATATTCTGACAACTATCCAGTGAGGCAATGTCCATACAGCACAAAGTGGAGTGGCGATTTGGCAGTTATCAAGGTAATTTGATAAGCCAATGAAAAAATTCTGTGCCCAAAATAAGCTTGGAGTCATACTTACACAGTTGAGAGCTGCTCAGTCAGCTTTTGCTACGCAACAAATCATTCCAAAATTTAGTGGCTAGAAGCAACCATTTACTTAGTTTACAATTCTGTAGAGCAGCCATTGGAACGGGGCTTGGCTAGACCATTCTTCTAGTATTGGCTGGGCTGGCTGAGGGCAGCTGCCCGATGGGCGGGTGCTCAGCCAGCTGATCTATGTGGCCTCAGCAAGAATGACTAGCTCCACGTGGACTCTTACCCTCTAGCACGTTACCCCAGCCTTGTTCTCACGGTGATCACAGATTCCAAGAGAGAGAAAAGAGAGGAAAGCTTCTTTTGGCATAGAGTAGGAACTGGCATACAGTCAACTCCTTGCTTGTTATAGGTCAAATAAAGTCATCCTGCCAACCTAGATTCAAAAGGTGGGAAATTAGACTCCATCTCTTGCTGATAGGATCTGCAGTCACATTGCAAAAGGATAGGGATATAGGGGGGGAATAATTATGACCACTTTCACTAACAATCTGTAGTAAGGACATGCTGCATGAGACAGGAAAGCCATTACCTCCTGAGGACAGGAGCCATGTCTGTCTTGCTCTCCCAGGCCATAGTCTAGCACATTAAAAAGAAAGTACTTCTAGCGGGGCACAGTAGCTCATGCCTGCAATCCCAGAACTTTGGGAGGCCAAGGCTGGTGGATCACCTGGGGTCAGGAGTTTGAGACCAGCCTGGCCAACATGGTGAAACCCCGACTATACTAAAAATATGAAATTAGCCAGGTGTGATGGCACATACCTGTAATCCCAGTTACTTGGGAGGCTGAGACAGGAGAGTCGCTTGAACCCAAGAGGCAGAGGTTGTAGTGAACCCAGATCGTGCCATTGCACTCCAGCCTGGGCAACAAGAGCAAAACTCCATCTCAAAAAAAAAAAGAAAGAAAAGGAAAGGAAAGAAAGAAAGAAAGTAATTCCAAAATATCCAAAGCACTGGACAGATTCATGTCTGTTGAATGGATAATGAGAGGGCTGAGGATATTTCAGGAGATGTGGCAGGCATGACCCCTTTCTCATGCAACCGACGAACAACCTAAATGACTGTGTAATCCTCTGACATCATTTCCGGCTTACTGTCAGTAATGGGAAAATATTCAAAATAGGCCTTCTTCCTTTTCTCCTCCTCAGCCTTTATTACTCTGATCCAATGCTATTTATACTTTTCAGAAAATCACATTCATGGTTGTTTTCTAATTTTATTTCTAACGAGTGCTTTCGATGAGGAGACCAAGAGATTGATTCAGTGCCCTAAAGAGGTCTTTCCCTAGCTGAATATGAAAAAACAAAAAAGATGATCTCGTGTTTTTTTGTGCATGCCTGGACTCCACCTACTGCTCCAGCTGTAGCCTTTGTGCCTGATTTATGTTCAGCTTGCTGCCTTTATGACTTTTAGATCTTTATTAGGTAGACTCAGGCATAGGCATTCATTTTCCATCTGCTCTCAGTGCAATTTAATTTCTCCATACATGCCCTACACTGCTGTTACCCCGTTGAACTCCACTTTGCCTTCAAACACTTCCCCCGTTTATTTCGATCACTTCGGGTTCAACTCAAACCTGAACTGCCGGCCACTGCTAACCTGCCTTGCCTACTTGGTTCCCACCTGAATCATATTATCTAAAGCATTTTCTTTCTGTTGTTGTTTTTTTTTTTTATTTTGAGATGGAGTTACTCTGTCACCCAGGCTGGAGTGCAGTGGTGCGATCTTGGCTCACTGCAACCTCTTCCTCCTGGTTCAAATGCTTCTCCTGCCTTAGCCTCCTCAGTAGCTGGGATTACAGGCACGCGCCACCATAATCGGCTAATTTTTATATTTTTTTTAGTGGAGATGGGGTTTCACCTTGTTGGTCAGGCTGGTCTCAAACTCTTGACGCCAAGTGATCAGCCCACCTCAGCCTCCCAAAGTGCTGAGATTCCAGACGTGAGCCCCCCGTGGCTGGCCTCTAATGCATTTTATGTCTTGACACATAGGTGATTATTGAAAACGTTTAGCATTATATGGGGAAAAAAGCAACACTGTTAGATCAGTTGAATGGTCACTAAAACGGTGTAGTTTGGTGCAAAAGTAATTGTGATTTTTGTCATTACTTTCAATGGCAAAAGCAGCAATTACTTTTGCACCAAGCTAGTACTAACAACAACCATGATAATAATGCTGCCTTGCATTTATATGGCAATGTACAGATTCAAAAGTGCTTTTATGGGCATTATCACATCTGCTTCCTGTAACAACTCTGATGGGTAAATGTGAGAAAATAAATGCTCAGGGAAGTTAAATCACTATATCAGATCAAACAGCCAGGAAGAGGTAGAATCCAGACACGCACCCAGGGCTTCGAATATTACTCCACAGCTTTTCTCTGCTTCCCCACGCAATGCCACTTTGAACTCAATTATTATCACATGGTCTCAGCCAGATTCTCAAAATTTACTATGAGCTCCAGAAAATGTAAGTTCTTAAGAACTGCTCTGATAAATTACGATTTGTTATGTGAGGGTCCAAGAATCTACCTTTCAAATAAAACAATAAACTGAAATCTCTTATTTAAACTGTACTTTCATCTCCAAAGTAGCAAATTTACTGTTTTGTCTAACTTGCCTAACCATTTCAGTTAAGCTGATTGACATGAACGTTTTCACCAAATGAGTTACATGTTTTGTGAAATAATGTAATTATCCTTGGAAAAAGGCTTAATATTCTGACATATCTACCTATGGGTTTTATAGGAAAAAGTAACATAATAGTAATAAAGTGAACATCATGGCATGTCCTGCTAATTCCTTTCCATTAATATGACAAGTCCAGTCCTAAACTCTCTAATTACTGTTATTAAAGCACTTTCTTGACGTTTTAATCAAAATAGCAGGTCAAGAAGTTAGGAGATGCTCTGTATTTGGTTTAACTGTGAACTGTATTATCTCCAGCTAAACTAAAAGCAGAAGCCTAATTTTAAAATAAACTACATCACTCTCAAATGTTGATCTCAGTTTTTGTTTTTTTTTAAACAAGAAATCTGTGGAGAGTTCATTTGGGAAAGAAATGATTTCAATTGGGAAAAAAACTCAAATGAGAAGAGCTCACAATATTACAGCAGTGGACAACATTAATGCATATTTTGGGAATGAAATCAAAATGATTATTCTTTTAATTCTATGGTCTGAAAAGAAAATGGTTCCAGGTGTGTGTGGGTGTGTGTGTGTGTGTGTGCATGATATAGGTGTGTCTCTTTTTGCATGTATGGGATTAGAGTAAATGTAGGTTTAAAATTAATATTTCATACATAGCAGAAGAAATTAGTATGTGTTTCTATAAATTATTGTGATATGTGAGAGAAATGTTGTTTAGTTAAAAATGTATTTATCCCTAGAAAAATTTGGCTTTTAGACTATTCATAATAACATATATTGATCATTTTGTGTCTGGGATGGGATATCTTATTTAATCATATTAGATATGGATTGTAACCTCTACTCTATAGTTGAAGAAACTAATGTTTAAGGAAGTAACTTGCCCGAGGTCATAATTAAAAAGTAGTGGCTAGGGGTCGGGTGCAGTGGCTCATGCCTGTTATCCTAGCACTTTGGGAGGCCAAGGCAGGAGGACTGCTTGAGGCCAGAAGTTCAAGACCAACCTGGCCAACATAGTGAGACCTTATCTCTACTAAATTTATAAACATTTTTTTAATTAAAAAAAAATTTAAAAGTTAGTGGCTAAGTGTTGACTCCAGTTAAATTCCATCTTATAACCCAGGCTTTTAATCAATGTGCCCTGATATATTCCAGTCTATTTTTCACTCTTTTCAGCGTGGTCTCAGACCTCTGAGAAATTTAGGGAAATTTAGTTTTAAAGATTGGATTAATTAAAATGGTGCAGTATCTTCTTGTGTTCACTGTTCCAACTAATGCAACTAACTGAAAAACAGAGCAATATATTTTTCCTTTAAAACCTAACAAAACGAGATGTCATCTTATTTGGTTAAACTTAAGTGGTGAATTGCTATTTTATAGCCCTTTTTTGTAAAAATATTCTCACTGAGATTAAATGTTTTGGAACATGTCAATCTTTATTTTCTACCTCATGTAGTTTGGGATGCCAGATATGAAAGGTGCATATTTTTCTCTTTTAACTTTCAACAACACCACATTTATTTTTCCTTCTCCCTCTATGATTTTGAAATGCAGTTTCACAGTATTTATTTTTGCTTTTGCATTTTTCTCCTTCACACTAAAGAAAAAGATGTTTGAATGTATATGACCTATCACAAACCAGCTGTTAATTTTTGGATGTCATTCTGATCACTATATCTTTTGGCAGGTTGCAAATAAATATTTGTAAATTGCTAAAATTTGACAAAAATGGCAAAATTAATTTGGAGAGGACATTATGAGAAATAGAAATTTCTGTGGGGTGTAGAATAAAATTTGTTTTTTGATAATTTTCCTTTTCTAATTATTATTTCCCTGGAAATCAAGAATCTAGAGCCACAATGTCATCAGTCTTCTCCCTTCACACTCAGAATTTGTTTCCTTCTAGAGTAGAGTTTCTGAGTTTGACAAGAATAGGAACTTTTTATGATTAAAAAAAAAATTAGAGCCAGGCCAGCCTTGGTGGCTCTCGTCTGTAATCTCAGCATTTTGGGAGGCCAAGGCCGGTGAATTGCTTGAGCCCAGGAGTTCAAGACCAGTCTGGGCAACCTGATGAAAGTCGATCTCTGCAAAAATTTTTTTAAATAATAGCCAGGTGTAGTGGCATGCACCTGTAGTTCTAGCGCACCTGTAGTTCTAGCTACTCAGGAGGCTGCGGCTCCCTGCAGCCTCTACTTCCTGGGCTCCAGCAATCCTCCCGCCTCAGCCTCCTGAGTAGCTATGACTATGGGCACACGCCACCACACCAGGCTAGTTTTTGTACTTTTTGTAGAGACAGGGTTTTGCTGTGTTGCCAGCCTGGTCTTAAACTCCTGGGCTGAAGTGATCCACCTGCCTCAGCCTCCGAAAGCCCTAGGATAGCCAAAATCCTAAAAATTTAAATGGCTCCAGTATTTACCCAGATCATACTACCGATCAGCTGAATGTTCTTGGGCAAGTTTCTAACACTCTCTGCTTGCATTTCCTCATCAATAAGAAAGGCAATCACTGTAGTAACTACCACTTAGCTTTGATGTAAGCATGATGTATGATTATCCATACAAAGTGTCAGGCAAGTGGCTAATATTATTACTCTAAGCCATCAAATGAGACTTTACTATTTTCATCTTCTTCCTTTCCTTTTCCCCCAAAACTGAATTTCATCTCCTGTAAATAACATTTAAAAGGAATGAAATAATGTACCAAAAGAGTTCATAAAGTGGACTAACCCAAGCCTTCTCAACCTTGGCACTAGTGACATTGTAGGTGCTGTAAGATGTTCAGCAGCACCCCTTGTCTCAACACACTAAATGCCAGTAGCACCCACCCATCTCCCATTGTGATGCCAAATGCCTCCAGTTACTGCCAAATGTCTCCTGGAGTGGAGGCAGGCAGCAGAAATCAGTCAAGAACCACTGATCTAACCTGTTTAATTTTTTTCAATAGCTGGAGAAACATTAAGGTCCAGATTAGTTGTGATGTTTTTAAAGCAATGCTTGAGAAAAATTGGAACCAAACCCCAGGTGTCCTGACTTTAGTCTGATCCTCCTCTGAAACATCACACTGATTTCTCTAAGGAAAGCTTTCTTCTACACCACTAACCAGTTGAAAAAAAAAAAAAAAACGACTCCATATTCATGGAAGACAAGGCAAACGCACAATTCTTCAACCCTTGTATTACTTCAAGCTTCTTTTAGAAAATAAAATGACCTTCAGCTTGAGACATTATTAAGAAAAAAATTAAAGGCCAATAAAGATGAAGATATTGTTAGAGAACCCCAGGAGGCTCCGAATGAGGTCAAATCTCATGGCGGTATTAAAACATTAAGAGGAGTTGTAGACAAACTACAATGAAACACAAATCATAATCTCCAAAGCAAACAAGAATAGAAGGACTCCTGGAAAACGAGGGTAAAGAAATAGTCTTAAGTTTAATGGGAATATTGTAGCAACTGAAAACTACAGAATATTTAGCTTTGTACAAATTGTTTTTAGAACCTGGATTAAACCATTAAAATGTATTTTGAAAGTACTTAGAAAGAAAGCAAGTAACCTCTAAAAGGCAAATTATTATTAGTTATGGCAAAATAAATTTTATTTTCTTAGAAAATTACTGGACCAGGAAATTAGGCAAACCCTATACCAATTGTGTTTCTAACAATAGATTTGACAAGCTCTTACTAATTTCTGTAATACTATCCTATGTTTAATTATGATCTAGATAATGGTACAATGAGGTAGGTTTATAAACTTTTTTTTTTCAAAGTGAAAGCAAGTTTATTAAGAAAGTAAAAAAATAAAAGAATACCTACTCCATAGACAGAGCAGCCCTGAGGACTGCTGGTGGCCCATTTTTATGGTTATTTCTTGATGATATGCTCAACAAGGGATGGATTATTCATGCCTCCCCTTTTTAGACCATATAGAATACCTTCCTGATGTTTCCACGGCGTTTGTAAATTGTCATGATGCTGGTGGAAGTGTAGCAGTGAGGACGACCAGAGGTCACTCTTGTTGCCATTTTGGTTTTGATGGGTTTTAGCCAGCTCCTTTACTGCAACCTGTTTTATCAGCAAGGTCTTTATGACCTGTATTTTGTGCTGAACTCTTATCTCAGCCTGTGACTTAGAATGCCTTCACTGTCTGGGAATGCAGCCCAGTAGGTTTCAGCCTCATTTTATTCAGCTCCTATTCTAGATGGAGTTGTTCTGGTTCATATGCCTCTGACACTTCCCCCCTCCCATTTATAAGAGAATCCTTAATCCTAAGAGTTGCAGAGAGATGAAAATCCATCTTCTGTAACTTCTTCAGGCTGAATAGGGGCAATAATATTCCTGCCTAGCTATTAAGGGCTCTTGTGTTCAGGATAGAGAAAAGTTCAGTCAGAAAGCATCAGTATGGCGAGGGCCATTCATGAATCTTGAGTTTCAACAAGAGATGATATCTGGAATATTAATAAGTGTTTAAGAAAACATTCAGTCAGCTTGTCCTGTATTCCTACACAAAAAGTATAACAGGAATATATTCCACAAGAATAAAGCAAAATATGTAAAGTTATTCCAAGTAAAATAAATTAGAAGGCTTTTCATGAATTGGACAACTGTTGGAACTAAGCTGATACGGGGTTGTTAGCTGTTTGTAATGTGCCCAGAATTAGAATACTGATTTAGATTTTTACATTACCCATCCCTCTTGTTTCTTCTAAGCAGCAGTCAGATGTTACTGGTTGGTTTACAGGAATAAGCAGAATTAGCCTAAATTGTGGAAACAAACTTAAAAACAACTAATGAGAATTTAATAACAAGTGTACAATAGTTTTTGAAACATAATATTTCTCTCTAGTTTCCCATTTTTACTAAAGACAAATCATGGTAAGACTGATTTGCTTTATTATACATGGCCTGATTATTTGTATAAAGTGCAGCAAGAATAATTATTTTTCACATAAGCTCTTTTTAAATTGGCTTTGATGGAACTCTATTCCATAGAAGGAATTTCAGATAAGACTTTTTTTAGCTGAGCTGAGCCACGGGTTTTTACCCTCAAATACCTATGAGTTGGGTCAGTTTCCTTCCTCTTGAAGTCCCAAGATAACTTCAGGCTTCTGGACCTGACAGAAAGTGATGTTCTTTACTTAACATAGGTCAGAAACCCTGAACAGGGACTGTGTAGGCAAAATATGAGGCCAGTTCCCCAAGGGGCTTTTATTGGCTTTATAAGTCAAGTTTAATTCCTTAAAAGAAAACACACCATTCCAGTCAAAGCCTTGGCAAGATAACCAATTTCTCCAATTGTGTCCTGTTACAAAAGACAACAGATTTTTATTGCACCTGTGCAAATAACTATACTGTCATGCATTAAGAATACTCACAACTAGTTTCCAAATTCTGTAGAAATCAGGTAGAGAGAAATAAATATGCTCCAAATTTTGTTCATAGGAGTACAGTCAACTGTTAAAAGCTGTAAATAGCTTAAAAGAAAAGTTTTATTGACTCTGAAAAACAAAACAAAGAATCACCAATGTTCTAAGCAAAGTTTAAAAGATTACTTTAGTTTTATTGGTTTACTGAATTTAGTTGACTCCTGTTTTGCTTGATATTCATGAACATTCCAGCTCTTCATTAAAGTTCTGAAAGTTGTTTCCTCTATTCTAATGTTACAATTTCCAAAGTTATCAGAAACCTGCATTTAAGAACACCTGTTAGAGTTTTATAGCTGATTATAAATCACCTTCTAAAGAGGATTAAAACAAGACAACAATTTTCTGTGGGTGATAAAAAGTTTTAGGACAGCCACTATTAAAGCCACAATTGATAAGGAAATTTGCTTACTTCTGTGGCACACAAAATTTTACACAACAGTTACAATTATTAATAACATACACTAAGTCATATTAGAATTATAGGAGTTTCCCATAACTTTGGAACATATACCAGTAACACATTTATGCAAATATAGTCTAAAGCAAGCAAAACACCATTTCACATTTGATAATGCTTCCTCTATGATTTTTATGCCAAATAAGCCAAATTTCACCTTTACATTAATGTACGATTAATGCTAAACCTAATTTTTAATACAATCTTATAGACATATTTACCCAATTTTAATGTTTAACCATAAGGTAAGATCCTTATAAACCTTTTGTAACCCTTTACATTTTTTTAATGTAAGAGCAGATCAGTGCTCTAAGAAAAACCTATTGTGCTTTTATTCCAATGTTGAATTTATGGAAAAACTAAATAATGCTCCTTTTTAGGCAATATGTTCACATACAGAATCTCTTACAATTAATCCTTATAAACCTTCCACAACTTGCTTAAATCTTTAGTTGTTTTCTTACTTAAAATAATTCTTTAACACTTTAAGCAGAAAATATTCACATTCTTATGACTTCTTATAATTTTTCAGCAAAAACACATTTTACTTTCTTTACACACCTTGCATGTAAAATTGTTTCTTTAGTAGTTTTAATTACATGTTATAAAGTTAACTCTTAGCAACTTCTATTCTGATGAAAACCCTGGTAAATTTGAGATTTTAATTGTGTATAGGTGTGAAGCCTACCCCAGAACACACCAGGCAGAAGTGCAGAAAAGAGCTGGCTCTCCAGCATAGTTAAGGGCATAACTAACTCCACATGTCCCAAGACCTTACCTAGCAGTAAAGCAGGCAAGTTGTACAGTAAGAGTCATAGTGGCATTTTATGAAGCATTTAGGAGACCTAACAACCTTTGAATTGTACAACATTTCTTGCATAAATTCCTTTTCACAAATCCTTTCACAACTTACACAGAACATCTGAGACATTTGTGGACTTTCTGACTTGCCCTTAACATCCCTTCTTTTAAACAACCAGTTATTTTACTTTAAGACAAGAATTTATCATACAGGATCCTTTTTCATATAAAATCTTTCTTTATAATCTTCTTTGTATAGCTAGTGGGTATGGCAAATTCCACATGTCCCCAGGTCTTATCTAGAATTTAATGCCTTTAAAGTAGGTAAATTGAATAATTTTCAAAAGTCAAAGAAACAGTTTGACCTTAAAGCATTTAGCAAGTCTGAAATCTGACCTTAATTTAGACCAAATGTCTACATTTTTAAGACATTTTATTTTACCAATCATCTTTAAAACTGTCTTTATTTCCAAAATATTGGTAAAGTCATGTGAACAAAAAAGCATTAAAGTTTCTATTTTTCTGCTGAAATATTTTATTTAAATGCTTATTTTTCTAAGCCAATTAATTAGAGCCCTTTTATATATAAACATACAACACATATAAATATACAGACAGAAGATTCAGCACTTGTAATATTTTCATTTGCCAGTTTCTTAATTGGATGACTGGCTTCAGGGTGGAGCCCTTGGAAGAACAGGTCCAGGAGAGGGATCTCTGGTGCCTCCTGTTTTTTCCAAGGAGTCCAGACAGAGTTTGAATGTCCACTTTTAATTAAACTGATATTAACCATAGCACTCTTTAATAAAGTTCTTTTAGAATTTCTTATGCCAAATGGCCAGTATTTCTGGCTTTTGACCTTCACCAATGGTAACAGCACTGGTGCTTAGAGAAAGGAAAATTTCAGACGATTCATGGAGGAGAAAAAAATAGACATGTTCACGCAAATATTAAACGTGAAATGACTCACTTTCTAGGTGGAATTGAACCTGGACTACCACTGTGAAAATGCAAAGCCTTGGCTACTGAGCTACAATGCGGGGCAGTCTCCATTTCCCTTCCCAGGAAGAGTCTAGAGTAGTTAATTTTGAGCTTGCAAAGGCTCGTAACTATTTAATATGATTTTTACAGCTGACTATGACATGAACCCTAAAATTCCTATTCCCTTGAAGGTGGAGACCAAGAGACGGTACTGCCACATGGTTAAAAGGTCAAGGTCCCAAGGTGGAAACTTCATCCAGTTTTTTTTTGGTTGGTTTCAAGGACGTCCAGCCAACTTTCTTACTAACCAGCTTGCTGGGGCTTACAGGTATTCTAAGCCCGTGTTCTATCCTAAAGCATCCCTCAACAAAGAAAAACGACCTCATAACACAAAATGCACCAGCTTAAGAATAGCCTTAGAATTCTTTTTTGCATTAATCAAAACTCTACAGAGGAGATAAACACTGATTATTTTATTTTATTGCCATTCATTCAACCATTTGCACAGAGAGGGAGAAGACAGAAATCTGACTGGTAAGAAATTCTTACTTTTTTGCCAGCATGCCAGGCTTCTGGGTTCCCTTTCCCTGAGCAGCCCTAGTGATCTGGCTTGTGGCACCATTGCCCTAGAAGCCAAGTCACATTATAAAGGAAAATTTTTTTTTCATTCTGGCCAGAGCAAAATACATGTGATAAAGCATAGACATTAGCCACTCCGCTTAGCACCCATATCAAACTAGCAAGCCTTAAATTTACCCCCAGATGGGCCCCGTCATCTTTAATCCAACCTCTGACTTGGAGTTTCAACACGTGGTCTCTGGGCAAGACAGTTGTCTTGAGTAACAGAAAAGATAGGAAAGGAAAGGGAGAGAGAGAAAAGCGTTGCCCGTGGCAGGGTGGGGAAGGTGAAAGGATCAGGAAGGCCAGAGAAAGACCCACCTGTTGCAGTGACACTGTAAAAGTTCAGGCAGCTGCTTCTCAGTAGCAAAAGGATCTTTACCAGCATTCCTATTAGTTCTCAAGTTTCCCCTTTTAGGGAAGAAAAAGCTCCCCATGTCCCACGGTCCTGTAAATGTCCAACCCTGTCATCCACAGCCATCAGTGAAGAGTGCAAGACAGATTATTCCCAAGAGAATAGCAGTTAATATCCCATAGCATCAAAGCTGTTCTTAGCCGAGAGGGACTTTACTGAGAGGGGTCTCTAATGCCCTAAATCTTAGAAGGGACTCTGACCGTCCTAAGTAGGGCCTCTAGCCCCGGTTTATAAACTTTCAATTGACTCCCCTCTTAACAGTTGCAATCAACGGAAGAATGCTTGATAACCTCGGTGATAAGATGAAAACCCAAGCATACTAGAAGTGTTCGCTAAAATTAAAAATACAGTAATTACTACAGAAAGATTTTAGTCCAAAAATCCAACTATAGAAACATAGAATGTGAGTGGTAGCACATAAGAAATAAGTCATGGGGATTTTATTTCATGGAACAACAATATGATGATATAAGCCATCTAACCCATTGAAATTATAGGTCTCATCAACAGAATTTTAGTATCTAGAACCAAAGAAATGTTCGCCTCACTCTAATAGACAATACACTTCAGGAATGAAATAAGCAAATTAGATTGTGTTCAGAGATGAATAACCAAGATGGCAGAGGGAATTAAAATAATTGCTCATGATTACCCTGGGAAATAGAAGGATCAGAAAGGACAACATAGCTGTCTTCATATACTTAAAGCAATGTGAATTGGGAATTGGACTTATCCAACATAACCCCACTTATTAAAGCCAATGGGTAGAGGTTACAGAGAAAGCTATTCCAGTACAACCAAACGCAAAAAAGTTTTTAAGCCACTTTCTTGAGACATGATTGACTTACAAAAAGATGTACCTATTTAATGTATACAACTTGATGAGTTTAGAATTTTCTAAGCTTTGAGTTACAGAGATTTTCTTGTTACTGGAAGTCTAATATTCAAACATCAGCATTTTGCCTACATGAAAAGGACATTGAGGGAATTCAGATGTAAGATTTGATGATTAGAGAATCAGAGGGAATGACCCTTTGAATAAGGCTTTTGGTTTTCTTTTTTTTTTTTTTTTTTTTTTTTTTTTTTTTTTTTTTTGAGACAGAGTCTTGGTCTGTCGCCAAGGCTGGAGTGCAGTGGCGTGATCTCGGCTCACTGCAAGCTCCGCCTCCTGGGTTCACATCATTCTGCTGCTTCAACCTCCCGAGTAGCTGGGACTGCAGGCGCCCGCCACTATGCCTGGCTAATTTTTTGTATTTTTAGTAGAGACAGGGTTTCCCCATGTTAGCCAGGATAGTCTCGATCTCCTGACCTTGTGATCCGCCTGCCTTGGCCTCCCAAAGTGCTGGGATTATGGGTGTGAGCCACCGCACCCAGCCAGGTTTTCAGTTTTCACATGTTCTACCAACTTCTTGTAGAACACTGCTACAGTGAAATGCTAATGGTGGTCCATGAATGAGAAGCTCTATAGACAAATGTTAGGAAATGTGGCCTATCTTATTTTGGTCATGGGGACTGATAATACGTATAAGCATTTAAAGGGCTTTGAAAAGCCTTTCTCTCTCTCTCTCTCTCTCTCTCTTTCTCTGTGTGTGTGTGTGTATATGTGTGTGTGTGTGTATGTGTGTGTGTGTGTGCGTGTGTGTGTGTTACATACATACACATTTTATTTTCTAAGCCAAAAATCTACAGTTCTCCAATTTATCTGAGCACAGGCCCAGTTTTTCAAGGGACACCTTATAACATCTCACAGAATAAAGGTTTCACTAAGCAATATTTAAAAGCCACTGCAGATAATCAGTCCCAGTTAGGCATGAAAATATTCAAAATTCAATGTTTCACTGAATAATTGGCAAAATCTCATAATTCTAGGCATTAATCAGAATCCTAAAATTGATTGTTAAACTCTTATTCTTACTCATTTAAAATATATGCTCTAAATACTTTGGTATACAAAAAGACATTAAAATTTCCTATCTCTGAAAATAGAGCAGGGTTTTTTTCCCTTTTGTTTTACTTGGGTTTTCACTTTTGTTTTGCTTTGTTTTCCAGTGATAGTATAAGAAAAAAATGTATGTAGCTTTGGAGTATAAATCACTGAATTAAACTATACATGGCTAAGAATAAGCATTATAATTGGCACATTGTTCTGTTTTTGAATGAAATATCTTTCCAGAAAATAGATTTATTTTAAAAGTCATCTAAACTCAACTGTGAGAATACCAAGGGCTAACAATTACAATATTTGCCTGTGAAAGAATGTAAGATTGGAAGCCAGAGAGCCTGGGTTCTGGTGCTAGCCCTAATGGAGACCATTTGTGTGAGTTTTTCATCCCCTGGCTTAAGGGTTGCTTATGGTTGCTTAAGGGATCCCTTCACAAGCAGGAGTTTCTGAGCTCTTTTGACTACTCAAGAATTAGGACTCATTGGCCGGGCACAGTGGCTCAAGCCTGTAATCCCAGCACTTTGGGTGGCCAAGGCAGGTGGATCACGAGGTCAGGAGATCGAGACCATCCTGGCCAACACGGTGAAATCCTGTCTCTACTAAAAATTCAAAAAACTAGCCCGGTGTGGTGGTGGGCACCTGTAGTCCCAGCTACTCAGGAGGCTGAGGCAGGAGAATGGCGTGAACCCAGGCAGAGCTTGCAGTGAACAGAGAACGCACTGCTGCACTCCAGCCTAGACGACAGAGCGAGACTCTGTCTCAAAAAAAAAGAATTAGGACTCATTTCTGGGTTTGACTGATTACGCCATTCAGACTCCAGGGCCAGCTTCTGTTGGTGAACAATAAATGTAATGACCAAAGCTTTCTCTTGTGAAAGAGAGATGTATTATATTGAACAAAATAAGTCCATATTCACAGCATTGGCAGATCAAGAAAGCATTGGCAGATCGGGTCTGGATCTTTTGGACTACCAGATTATTCCACCTCTCCGTGAATTCTTCTTTGCTGAAGTTGGAGCCTTTGTACTATAGATTCCATATGTCTGATTCAGGCAATGGAGCTTGGAAGAGGGGATGCGTTTCCTATTATTATTATTTAGGTACATGGAGATCTTTGCCTATGAGTCATCAGCTCCCAAGCTTTTCTGTATGGTTCTGTTTTTATGGTTTCTGTAATAAATGAGATTTTGAAGCCTGTTACTGGCTTAAACTCTGATCGGCTTCAAAAGTACCCAAGCCTGTTATTGCCTACAATTGTAACTTTGAATGGCATCACAAAGAGGAAAGAAGAAATGGAGGTGGAAGAGAGTGGCCGCAAAATAAAAATATTAAACCAGCTTTCCTCCTGCGATGCACCTGGGCACACCACTTCACCTCTCAAGGTTATGTTTGCTTCCATAGATTGACAAAGTGGAAAAGATAATCTCTTCAATTTTCTTTAGTTCCAAAAGTGCAGGAAATACACACCAATCTTTGTGTGGATAAAGATTAAAAGTTCAACTTCAGTTTGAACCTTAAAAGCTTTTCAAACATTTAATTTTTTAAAATATGACCAAAAATAGCCCAAGGAAATTTGCTAATTTACTTCCTGAAAAAACTATAGTTTAAAAAAATTGTTGACAAAAATAGAAAACCGATAGCAGAAAATTGTGTATCCAACATATGTGTTGGATATCTATGTATCTAACATATGTGTCTAAGCATTGTATCTAATGTCAAATGTCAAATCTACTGACTGTACTGTGGTTACCATCAGAAAAGAAACCCAGCTTTAGAAAATGGTAGAGAGTTCCAAAACTGCAAAGGAGATATCTTAGCAAGCAAGCAGGTTGGTTTGTCACAATTCTGTGGGTGCTAGAAATAGACAGTGTGACTCAGTAGACCAGAGAAAACCACTTATTACTCACAGCACAGTAAACAGCACAAGTATCAGCATGCTAATGCCAGTTCCTTTGCCTTTGTGTCTTGTGATGTGACACAATGAACACAAATTGCTGCTACACATACGATGAGTTGCACAGCAGCTGAGGAGCTCAGAGATACGGGTTCAGTGTCTTTTGTAGCAAGCAGTGAACAAATTAATCCTCCTTCCCCAGGAGGCAGAGTCTCAAAATGCTGTGGTCCTCATGTGGTCAGGCAGTGAAGGTTGTTAATTGACTATATGACTAGCTGTAGAAACAACTCAGGGTGAGAAGATAATTAGATCTTGCAGTTCAGCTCAGTCAGTAAGAATGGGCAGGGTTGTTCAGTGGACGCCCTCTCCCAATAATTGACATTCAGCCTAGCACATTCTTGGCTGAACTTAAATTTTTATATGATTATGGCACCCCATCAGCAACTTGAATTAGATATATTGACAAGGACTAGGACCAAATCTGTTTCCACTTATTTCAGTCAATACTGGATTACGGCTATTGTCAACAGAATCCCATCCATGGGATGAGGTCAGTCTGTAGTATTGACCTCAACCATGCACTCCAGGATCCCAGACTCAACTAAACAAGTCACAGAGAAGAAATAGGTCAAATTTCAGAAAAGCACCTAGCTTCCTTTCTTACAGTATGCATGGATTGCTCCACCATACCGTGGATATTAATCCAAACACAACAGGAATAGTTGGCAACCATACAAATTCTCCCCCATGCAGCCAGCCTGTAGTCTAAGGTCAATCGATGACCCATTTACAATCAGGGAGCGAAGACCGACCTGTTGATGTTCTATGGTTTGTTCCATCTCGTTGGCTATGGTAGCTAAACTTAAGAATAGGGTCCTGACCTGTCTCTAAAATGTGGATGCTCTTGCTGGGTAACAGTACTCACACTTCTGTATGGGAATAGAAAACCACATATCCCTCAGGCAGGATAGCCTTCTTTACCTAGGGAACTAACAAAGGGAATGAAATCCAAAGAGTGGTGCCATTGCCAATCATTGCAAGAACTCAAAGATGAACCAAATAGCAACCCCCACATGCGACAGTGGATGGATATCCTCTGGGCCACTCTCTCCCACATATGAACATATAACTTGATTTGGATCACCATGACCTTGGTTTGGTTAAGCTCTACGGGCAGGGTCACCAAGTAGTTGTCACCTGGACAGCCCTACATAGCATGACTCAAGGGCACTCGGTGTCAGGAGAAGCACATGAATCAGTATGAGCTGTCTGAGTGGTTGCGCGGGTAAAAGGGTGATTCATCTGGGAGAGCTGTCTTTGATACACCAGGCACGGTAGAATAATTCTGGACCAAGCAGGCCAACAGGAGATTTTCTGATCCCACAGCACATGGATGAGGATGATAAATTCATCTGATAAATCCAGCAGTGGTACAGGTTGGCAGTCAGAGCTGCTGCTTGTCTCTGATGGACCAGCCTCTCATTTTGCCAAGTGAGAGATTGAGATTCAGAGACAAAAAGAGCATTCATTTTTCCCTCCTCTGAGCACCTCCAGGGTCTAAGGTGTCCTTTCCCCAATGAAGTGGGGAGTGGTGCCAGGGAAGCAGTGAGTCCGGAATGCTAAGGGGTACCTCCAGGTGGAGATTGTTTCCCTTTCCAGAAGCCTGGAGTTGAAAAGGGCCCCCTGGGTGGTCTGCTGCAACAACCTGCTACACTGACCCAAGTGTCACCTGCAGCTTAGGTCCCCAGCCATATATGGCAGACTTTCTAATCAACTTGTACATAGGACTCAACAGGAGGCATGCATAGGTAAGGCATGTATTATCCCTAAGATCTAAATAGTCCAATTAAGTGCCAGGCTTCCTTTCTCTTAGGAGAGCCATAGAGCAAAGAATATTTTATTTATAGTCTAGGATCAACTTTTGAGTCTTAGTCCACATTGTTTTGGAGATTTTGACTTGGGTAGCTGGTCCTGTATCTTATCAGAATTGAGAGCCTTTCTGGGCCTTCATGTGATTTAGCATTGGCTAATTTTATTGAGACCTTTCAATAGAATATCATCAACATAGTAAGCCCAATTTCTCTGCAAAAAAAAAAAAGAGAGAGAGAGAGAGAAAGAGAGAGAGGCTTGTCCCATGTTTTGACTCACCTACTGGCGATAAACAACAGGGAAATTCAAGTAGTACTGCAACAGCCCAGTGAACATGTTTTGGAGGGTCAGCCAGGGAAGGGGTCTTAATCTTTGGGTGCAAAAGGGATTGAGAAAAATACATGGCCAAAGTCCAAAATGGCACACCAGGTGCAATCACAGAGAATTGATTCATTTACAGTCACAATGTTTGTAACAGCCAGGACTATAATACCAACAAAATTCAGTTGGCAATGATCTACCACAAGCCTCCAGATTCCCATTAGCTTTTTTTCACTGGCCATACAAAGCTGTTACATTGAGATACTACATTTTTCATTAGTCACATTGTATTTAAGCCTTTGATCAAGGCTATGGTTTCCTTTTCTCCTTCTGGAATTCTGAATTTTATTTTTTTAAACTTAGAAGAGAACCAAAGCCAAGTTGTGTCCAGTTGTGCATGCATCCTTCTCTCCCTCTCTACAAAGGGCTCTTCCAAACAAAACAATCTCCCCTGGACATCATGAATATTTACAGAACAAGGATGTAAATTATCAATAGCAATTACACATTCAGCCCTGGGAGCCACAAAAGTAGTAGATAACAGGGCTCTAAACAGCCCTGCCCAGTGGATAGAGTTACTTCCTTTCCAATTTTTTTTTTTTTTTTGTATCAAATCTGGGTAGTTAAATGTGTGGTCCTTACAAGAGAATGACCTCAAGAGAACTTAGTGCAATCCCTCAGGAGGACCTAGTACTTAGTCATTTGAGCATGGATATCAAAAAGCAACATAAGGCAGCACAGTGGCTCATACTTGTAATCCCAGCCCTTTGGGAGGCTGAGATGGGTAGACCGCTTGAGCTCAGGAGTTCGAGACCAGCCTGGGCAACATGGTGAAACCCCGTCTCTACCAAAAATACAAAAATTAGCCTGGTGTGGTGTTGCATGTCTGTGGTCCCAGCTATGTGGGAGACTGAGGTGGGAAATTGCTTGAGCCTGGGAGTGGAGGTTGAGGTGAGCTGAGATTGTACCACTGCACTCCAGCCTGGGTGACAGAGTGAGGCAAGAAAAGTAGTGGAGTCCTCTACCATGGAGGAAGAAACGCCATCTTAAAAATGCATTGGTCATCCTCTGGGTGAGGGTTTGTTGTCAAAGCTGTCATTCTGTCCAGGACAGAACAAGTCTAGGGCAGCTTCAGCCCTCAGGCCTTAAATAGATTCCTCCGTGGGATTTCATGAGATTTTATTCACTTAAGAAAACCTTCTTCACTTGGGCATGGTGCCTCATGCCTGTAATCCCACCACTTTTGGAGGCCAAGGCGTGTGGATCACTTGAGGTCAAGTGCTCAAGACCAGCCTGGTCAACATGGGAAACCCCGTCTCTACTAAAAATACAAAAATTAGCTGGGCATGGTGGCACATGCTTATAATTCCAGCTACTTGAGAGGCTGAAGCATAAGAATTGCTTGAATCTGGGAGGTGGAGGTTGCAATCAGGCAAGATCGTGCCACTGCACTCTAGCCTGGGTGACAGAATGAGACTCTGCCTCAAAAAAAGAAAAAAAAGGAAAGGAAGGGAAGAGAAGGGAAGGGAAGGGAAGGGAAGGGAAGAGAAGGGAAGGGAGGGGGAAGGGAGGGGAGGAAATGAAAGGAAAATCTTCTGGGATTGGCCATAATGTAGTCACTAAAACAGAAATCCAGGGTAGCAAACCTTATTGTGGGACATGATTCTGTCTAAATGACGTAATTTGCACAGTGTTTTAAAGTACAGGGTCCCACATGAGACAGCCTCAGTTCTGCATGCTCTAAGACATAACTTTCTTACTACTTAATTACACCAGTGCAGCAGCCAAGTGTCGAACAGCCCCTCTGTCTGCTGATCAAAGCACCCCTGGACTTCTTTCCTTTCTCTCTCCCCATGGATCTGCATCTTGGTACTCTCTGTGGGAATACATTGCCCTTCAGGTGTATACAATTGTAACTTTCAACTTGACACAGTTGTGCTTTCCTCCCTAATGGGGCCCGGAATGTTCTCTCGGTCCTTTACCCTATAGGAGAGCAAACAGAAACCAGGGCAGCTTGTTGGATTTTATCCCTCACTTTTCAGCCTCCATCTATTGGCTCAACTCTTGTTCATCAACAGATAGGACAGAGGTGGACCACTCGCTGCCCACCTTCTGCACCATTTGGACCAGAATATTTGCTACCAGACCCAGGGAGTTCACAAATGTCCCTGAACCCAGCTTATGAGTTCTTGCCTTTTTATTCTTCCAAAAAGTTGTTGTCTGTCTTGGCACCCTGCACTTTGTGCCACTTTGGGAAGAATCTCAACCCCTTAGAAGATGGCAAGAAGTAACAGGATTCCAAAGGAGATGACTAAGCAAGCAAGTAGGTTGCTTTGCCACTCTATAGGTGCCAAAATTAGACAAAAGACTCAGACAATTGACTACTCACAGCACAGCAAACAGCAGAAGCTTTAGCGTAATAGTGCCAGTTTCCCTACTCCCAAATCCCACAAGGCAATACGATGGGACCAGATGGCAGTACACACATAGTGGGTCATATCACAGTTGAGGAACCCAGAGCTTAAGTCTCAGCACGTGGGGGAGCAATAAACCAACCTCCCCTAGGAGCAAGCAGCCACATTGTGGTCAGTGCTGTGGTCACCTGTGCCTACTTAATTGCCTGTGTGACCAGCTACAGAAACGATCAGAGTCAAAGGACAGTTAGACCTTACAATTTCTCAGGGTCAGCCAGGGTGTGCAGGGACACTTCTGGCCATGATGGACTGCCTCTCCCTAAAATGAGAATGGCCTGACCTATTCTTTATTATTAGAAAACATGTACTGAAATATTTAAGGGTAAAGCAACAAATGGTTTAAAAAGATGGGGGGTGTGTGTGTGAGAGAGAGAGAAACAGAGAGAGAGAGAAAGAGAAAGAGAGAGAGAGAGATAGAAAGAGAGATAAAGCAGATGGTAAAGCACATGGATAAAGCAAATTTACCAAAATAAAATTTTTTTAAAATGATCTTTTATCCTTTTACACTTATTATACAAACATCTGCTTTTCTCCTCAGCAATATTATAATGAATGATAGCAAAAATTATTTGTTAATTACAAAACTTGTTGTATTTCCACAGTCCTCTTTCCTTACCTGAAAATACCAGGTCACATTTCCATGTGTCTGAGCAAATTTTGTTACTGTTCAACACAAATGCCAGCTTTACAGTGGCGATCAGGTGGGGTGTAATTCAAATCAGTTACAGGAAAAAATATCATTAATTTTGAGAATTGGGTAAAAATAAAAATATCTTTATCTGGAAATAAAGAAGATCAGAAGTACTGAAAAAAGCATTGCTTTTCTTTCAAAATGTTGATCAAGTCATAAATGATTTGAGGCTAAAGAGGGAGGAAGAGGGTAACAAAGAGGGAGAAAGAGTTTCGATTAGAAGGTATTTTTTCAAGGAAGGTGTCAATAATATCTCTACAATAACTATACAGTTGTTTTCAGTAGTATACACAAATGAAGAGCATATTCATAATGAGCCAGAAGATTATTCAAAATGTCTGAAGAGATTGATTAATGTCTTGACATTTAAGAGAAACTGAAACTTGCAGGTGAAAGTATACGAGAAGGTCTTCAGTATAGTTCCTATGGGCAGAAGATGCTCAATAAATGTGTGCTGCAACCACATCTGAAATGTTCACTGTCTTTGCTCTTTCTCTCCTTTCAGCTAGAAAATCTGGAAGCAGAAACTGCTCCATTGCCCTAACAGGATCTCATGCCATTCCGACCTTCACCAAGCTTAGAAGCCACCATGTATGTGGAAGCAGGTTGCTTCAAGAATGTGTAGGAGGCTCTAATTCTCTAAGAAAGTGCCTGCTTTTAGGTCATCCAACCTCTTTCCTCTCTGGCCACTCTGCTCTGCACATTAGAGGGACAGCCAAAGTAAGTGGAGCATTTGGAAGGAAAGGAGTATACCACACTGAGGAGTCCGGTTTGTGCAAGACAGCCAATGGAACCAAAACCCACTGTGGTATGTGAATTAAAGTCATCATAAAAGGTGACCCTTCTGTCTGTAATATTTTGTGTTCAAGCAAATATTTACGACCTCATCAAAGAAAAACCATCTTTTGTTAAGTTCACCATAGAAGCACATAAAGTAAATGCTACCTCTGATCAAAGCACCTTGAACGGAAGGTCCGAGTCTTTCTAGTGCTTTGCAAGGCAATGGATCCATTATTCTATTTTAGATCTTTAACGTTTACCTTAAAATTTGCATCTGGCTAAGGCATCATTTTCACCTCCATTTCTTGGTTTTGTATTGTTTTAAAAAATAACATCTCTTTCATCTAGCTCCATAACTGCAAGGGAAGAGATCAGCATGAAAGGTAATCTAAACCACAGTCATGTGTCAGCTGTAGAAAGGTTGATTCTCATGCACTGCAAATACTTCCAAAGAGTCATCATAGGGGATTTTTCATTCTTAGGCTTTCAGTGGTTTGTTCCCCAGTTTTAAATGTGCAATTTTCTTGCTCCTATTTAAGTGTTCACAAAAGGTAATAGTCAATGAGCTCATCACTTCATCCATGCAGGAAGTCAAGCATTAAAATGTACTCTTTATTTCTCACTGATTTCTCCATACCGCATGCTCCCCACATATTATTTTCTTTTTTTAACTCAGCTCAGAATCCTTATGCCTTTTGAATCAGTGTAATAAAATGGCAGATGTTTTTGTTGATTGCCAGAACAGTTTAAACTTTTTTTAAATAATAGATCCAATAAACATAATCTCAAGACAGACTCAAATGACCATATAAGGAAGTGTGTCATCTATTTTTCAATCCTGTGTAGCTACTTGGATGTGAAATATTAACAATGGCCCAAAAATATTTTCCTGAAGATTGTGTTTATATAATGTTACCACCAATATTTTGGTCTTTTTGATCTCTGCTAAATGTCAAGATTTCCTTTGTAAAGTGTCAATCTTCTAAATAGTTTCTCTAAGACAATTCTCCTCTTTGACTGATTTTCTTTGTTGTGAAACACAGTAGAGATTTGGCAATCACCCATTTTACTTGATCTAGGTAGACAGCCAAGTCAGATGGCCCATGCCGAGAAGCTCTCCATTTTGAACTTTTGTCAGCATTGATTAAACTAGTCAAATAACCCTTGTAGTTATCTATGAAGATACAAGTGAAAAACTAGGCTGCTGACTTCTGAGTATTCCTGAGTCTACAATCTGCCAGAAGACTCCATTGTAAAATTTGTATTTCTTCATCGATCTGACAAGGCACAAATATGTGCCAGATATCCAAAAGCGATGCTTCTAGAAAACAGCTGTCGGGATCAGAATAACTGAATTTACTCTCAGATCTATTGGCTATAGTTATGTGGACTCAACCCGTCTCTCCAGTAGATGGGAAAAAACAAAAGCCAAAATAAGTGTTCTAATGTTTCCTTCTGATGAAGTTTCATGTTTGCTTATAATAATCTCTATTTCTCAAATATTATGTTCCATAATAGATATTATGTTTAATTTTTTGTTTTCTGACAAAAGTAGCTAAAACTAGGACCTTAAAAAGATTTAGAATGTTAAAAAAGTGTACTAGTTTGTATATATTTACATATATACACTACTAGAGCTTCCATAAGTAAAATGGATAATTCAAACAGAGTACAACGTAATATTTGTATGTAAATAACAGAGGAGGAAAATTCATGCTTTTCATGGGCTATGATGGTTTCTCTCAAGGGATGACATAGTATTGCTTTTGCTCATCAGGCTGTTTTTCGACAAACATTGTTTCTGCTTAATACCAGCTCCTAGTACGAATTATCTGGCAAGTTGTTGAGAGCAACTTTGCCTTCAAGTAGGACCTGATCTATCTTTTTCCACAAATGTCATGCGTGTGAACAAGTTTCTTCCATGTCATCTTTGAGACTCTATGCAGAATACACAATAAAGGGGGTTATTTTTAAAATAAGACATTCTAAAGTAAATAATAAATAAGTGCATTGTCAACATTTTTCATTCAAAACCATTTTTTAATGTAAATTTGCTAGAACCACCTTGCAATTCCAAGGCAAGTAGAGACATAACAACCCCAACTCAACTAGATGGGCTAAGGTTTCTGATAAAATCTGAAGATAAAGAAAGTGGAATATTCTGATTTTTTCTTCCTTCTAATTTTACCCTTGCCTAAGGATGTGATTTCTTTCTGGGTTGGTATCCCAGAAATGCAGACTATAGATATGGGGCAGAAGCTTTGCTTCTTCACCTGATCACTTGCTGTGGAATTTCTAGCTTATTCTGTCCCAAGCAGTTAGTGGTATTTTCTCTTTCAGTCTCCACTGTTATTTTGCTCCTTCATCCGTCTTTCCTTGCCAATCATTAGAAAGGGAAGAAGAGGAAAGAGACTTGGCTGGGGCAATTGTGAATCCCTAGGACCCTGCTATTAATGTCCCCATAGGAAGGCGCTATCTGTCCTCAGAAGGGGATTTGATCATACTTCTGTTTTAAGCCTCTAGCTGTAACATTGTAGACCCACCTTAACAGCTTGATGATGTTGAATAAAAGAGTATAGCGAAGAAGCTAAAATTTGAGCTTCAAGGTCATGCAAACCAACGTCTCAATACACTTTGAAATTTTTCGACTTTATGGTTTTGAGCAACATATTTAAGCTCTCCTAGCTTCAGTCTTCTCTTAAAACCGTGGATGATAATAGCAACCTTACTGAATTGTGGTTAAGATTAAGTGACATAATACATACAAAAAGTTTGGCCTACCAGGCAGCCAATGCTTCCTATGTGCAGTGAAAATTATAAATGAAAACTATCAGCACCAAAACAACAACAAGGGAAACTTGGGGAATTCACTGGGAACAATCTCTGCTCATCTTTGGCACTAAACCCTGAGAGAAATCTCCTTGAGAAGGCAGGAAGCCCCTTAAGGGGAGCCTTCTGTGATAGAATGGCATCCCAATGGGGCTGTCAGAAGGAGAACTCCTAATCTGGCCATTTGAGACACTTCTCAACATTGAAATAGACAGTTGCAGTTTTAAAATAAACTCTTCTAAGACACAGCTATGAGTAGGTAAGAGAGCATTCATTTCCTTCAATAATATGACTATGTTGATAAAACTGATATCCATTCACTTGCAAATTTTATTACTGAAAAAGTCTCACTTAGCTCATTTAATATTACCCAAAAGATGCTAGCAAATTCTGTTTCCCACATTATCACAGCATGCCCTTTACATCTCAGGATCCAGGCAAAAGTTGAAATTCAGAAACATAGATATGAAATGTAGCTAAGATACAAAGAAAATACCTCTGCAAAGATTCTGACCACATTTAACAGAAAGTCCCCAAACCATTCAAAGTCTTTACTTAAGTCTATTTATATGTTTAAAAGCTAAAAACAAGATATTTTTGATAATGCTTCAATTAAATGTTTTATCTAAATATGTGGAAATGATAAGATGCATACTGCATCTCTCATATAATAAAGATAATCAGTTTTATATGGACATATTCTCCATCTACTGGCAATTACCAAGATAAGATGGCACTAGAAATTTTTCTCCAGCTTATGCCATGAATACTGCAGAAGCTGATACTATCCGTTGTGTTTTTACAAATTCTAGAGGGTTCTAGCCAAAGCAACCTAAGAATAGGACATGGTAGCTTAAGTTTCTCAGCTCCTCAACTGGCCACACACACCTAAGTTGTGGTTGTACAATTCTTGAGGTCAATCAGAACCAAAAAAAAACTGCTGCTGGAAGAAATATTATCCTCTTCATAGAAATATCCACCAACAGAAAATTGGTTTCTCAAGGAATCCCTACTGTCATTGTAGAAATATCAAGATTCTTGCCTGGATTCTCAACATAATTCTTTACTCACTGGCCTATTGCTTGGGCTCAGGAGAAGAGTAAGAACATAAAAGTTCATAAATGCCTGGGCCACTACAACTCTAACCACTGTGTTTCCCCCAGTTTGGTATGGTTCAGGATCCACAGTCATAGAACAGGGCATGCAGACTGCATTTAAGACCACTGCAAGTAGAGTCTAAGGCAAAAGTCAATTAAAGAGTCCAACTCTTGGACATCCATTTAAGAGCCATTTAATCCATTTAATTACAAATAATTTCAACTCATAGTCAATGTTCTTCACTATCATCAAAATATAAAAAGTACAAGGAATTGTGTACATTACAAACTGCTCCAGAAGCAAAACCAAATGTAGATAGCTTTGTGAGCTGCATTGTGTGGCAAATGTTCAACCTTTTGTTATGCAATACCACCCATATTGAGTACCATTCTTAAAACAGTAGACAGATGAGTCAAGTTCAATTTAATGCAAACAATATTATTGTGTCCTAAGCACTTCTTACTGGAAAGGGATCTGATAGAAACCCCAAAAGAAGATTCTTGGACCTCATGCAAGAAAGAATTCAGGGGAGTCCATAGAGTAAAGTGAAAGTGAAACAGGTCAGGATCAATGGTCTTGTTGTCAAAGGTGTTATCTGAGCTCGCTGTCTCAAAACCAAGAAAATTAAGGAGCATGGACACAAAGGGTGAGGTTGGAGCAAAAGTTTAATAAGCAGAAGAGAAAAGCTCTCTCTAGCAGAGATGCGAGCCCAAGTGGGTTGCTGTTTTTACAGCTGAATCCAAAAGCTTTCGTAAGAAACTCCTCTCATCTCTGTAGCTATTTGAGTAACTTCTCTTATCCGAAAAGCTGTCTGTATAACTGCCTCTATCTGTGCAGCTACGGGATGTCTCTAGGCAAGCACAAAGCATAGCTTCTCTTGTTGTATAACTGTGGGTTTGTTTTAAGTAAGCCCTTTTCCTCCCTGTGGAAGTTCCCACAGAGCAGAAAAAAGCAGGAAACTTTTTCCTGGGAGCCCACTAATCACACAGTGAACAAAAGGCTTCTGTGCTGGGCCTTACTTTCTAAGAGTGCAGCAGTTACAGTCTGAGTTTTCCCCAGGCTGCTCCATTTTTGCCTGTAGCTATGATTTTTCAGGCAGGCTGCTTCTCCAAGGACTAGTCTTAGCTGTCTACCTAACTGATTTGTCCTTTTTTCTCCCTCAAAAGCAAGTTTATTAGGAAAGTAAAGGAATAAAGAATGGCTACTCTGTAGGCAGTGTAGTGCCAAGGGCTACTGGTTGGCTATTTTTGCGGTTATTTCTTGATTATACGCTAAACAAGGGGTGGATTGTTCATGAGTTTTCTGGGAAAGGAGTGGGCAATTCCCAGAACTGAAGTTTCTTCCTCTTTTAAGACCATATAGGGCAACTTCCTGACATTGCCATGGCATTTGTAAACTGTCATGGTACTGGTGGGAATGTTTCTTTAGCATGCTAATGCAATATAATTAGCGTATAATGAGCAGTGAGGACAATCAGAGGCAACTTTCATTGCCATCTTGGTTTTGGTGGGGTTTGGCCGGCTTCTTTACCACATCCTTTTATCAGTAAGGTCTTTGTGACCTGTACCTTGTGCCAACCTCCTATGTCTTCCTGTGACTTAGAATGCCTAACCTCCTGTGAATGCAGCCCAGTAGGTCTCAGCCTTATTTTACCCAGCCCCTATTCAAGATGGAGTCGCTCTGGTTCAAACACCTCTGACACTTGAGTTACAAATATAAGGACCGTTGACACTGAGATTTTAAGGGACGAAAAGTAGATTGACAGTGGACTAAAGGTACTTTTGTAACAGGGTACTTTCCACACAATATTGAATAAATGCAGTGTATACATTTGTAAAGGAATTTTAAGAGCTCAGAAATCATTAAAATTAAATTTATCAATTTTTGAAAGCATCTTCTGACTCAAATATATGAAAAGATTATTCTAGACCCTAGGCAGATATTCAGAGAAAGATCAATTTTCTATGAGTTTCTCCCATCATGCATTTTATGCAAATATAATAATATAATTTTTCAACTCACTTTGCATTTCCTGTTACCTTGTACTGAGAACTTCATTGAAACCTGCACTTGAAATCACACCTAAACTTTAAAAAATTACAAAAGAAGTGGTTTTCCACAGGTATGGAGTGGGATGTTAGAGCTCTAGACATTAATTCCTAGGAATCGCATACCTACGGAAAACAATCCTCTCATCTCCTGTGACACAAGGGATGAGACCTTCCTTTTTGTCTCAGACTCAAAAAACAGTAAGTATTTAATCCATTTGCATCCAAAAGTACTTCATATGCTTGAAACTAAAGTAAAACTTTATTGCAATACATTAATATGCTCCTAGAACATACTACTGGGTCTCAGACAATACAGAAAGTTTATTGTTTATTTGGGAAGAGCAAGGTAAGAATCAAGTTGAAATAATAGAGGGCAAGGAAAAAAGATGAAAGCTTACTCCTGTTAACCATTCTACCATTGGAATGATTTGCCAACACACCTTGCTGCTACTTAGAGAAAGTAGTTCACCTCACTACCTTTTATCCAAAGAAATTATCTCTAAAAACACTCAGACGTTTTGTAGAGCAAGTAGCAGTCTATTCAAAGTTGCAGTTTCTGTAGAATCTCTCAGACCAGGTACAGGACCGACCAAAGGCCACAGCCAAGCACAAGCAGCTACACTAGACAGTCTTACAGCTCCGTGTTTCAGGAAAACTTCTGTCCTGTGGGAGCAACACAAAACTATACCAGTTTTTTGTTAGTGTAAAAATTGCCCAATATTAACCAGAGCAGCCCAAAATGTTTCAGGGTAAGAGTAGATATATTCATATTTTTCAGATGATGTATCTTCATTTTTGATTTTGAAAGAACAGTAATATTAATTATATCCCATGTAGGGGGCTACTGACAATTTCAATGGCACCTGAATTTGCCTCTATCATACATCTCAATGATTTATTGTCATCCAAAGCTATTTCATGAATCAAATATAGTTTTCTACCTGCCCCACAATTGTGTACATAAAACCTAAACCTCCTAAGCAATAAACCTCTTTCATTACACAGGTTTAGATTCGGAGTTTTGTTGCTTAAGTTCCAACTAAAAGTATTACATTCTTAGCATAAGCATACTCATAAGAAAAAATAAGCATTTGTTTTAGGTTATAAAGAGAGAGCATAGAGGCCCTTTGAGACAGTGGGGAAAATTCATCTTCCTATTGTCACAAACACCGTAATAGGAAAGTTTAGCAACAAAAACTTTCCAGAGAAAGGTGGTTTCCAATATTACCTACAACTTCCTTTGCAATCTGATTTTTGAAAGGACCTAAAAGTTGAAAGCAGGCTATCACATCCCACTTGCTTTCAAGTCTCTTAAACTTACGCTCTTTTGCTTCAAATGCATAAATATTTTATTTAAGTTTGCATTGTCCAATGAGGCTAGAACTGTTTCAATAAATACACAAGGTTACAAAATACCAAATGGAAATGAGAGAAGTGATATAAACCACAGAAGATGTAGGAGAAGAGAAAAAAGAGGAAATAAAGGAGACAACTGATTTCCTAAGAGTCTGGGTAAAACTGAACATAGCCATATTCACTGAACAACATGAGTGAGTTTCATTAATTTAAGCACAGCAAAACTGCTTTAATTAACAAGACCAGAGAGAAGGGAGAGGAGATTACATTTGCGTGACATAATGGTTGTGATTTCACTGTCCAAGAGGACAAAGACAAAGAAGTTCTGGGAAGGAGAATAACTATTATTTTCCCCTATTTCAAGAAGGGCAGAAGTGTCCCAACACTACCCAATATTTGCAAAATTCAAATGGCTTATAGGCTCTCCTTCCCTGGTTCCCTTAGGAGCTGGGTTTCTGGGTTGCAGAAGTGCTTTTCATAGTCTGTATCTGGTTGTGGTGGCAATGTCACCACCCTACACTGCTGTAACACCGAAACAACCAAGCCTAGAATCAGCTGGTGACTCTTTTCATCTTCAGGGTAGATTTGGCTACCAAGGTTGTTCACTGCTCTGTGATAGGAAGGCTCAATGACAGGTGTACAGCCTTCAGTAAAGTCTCAAAGGTTCTCCCAGCAGAGGTAAACATGTGGGTCCTGCTGGTGACATATTAGACTTCTTACTTTCCCCAAATAAAAAAGTGCCGACTGGGTGTGGTGGATCACGCCTGTAATTCCAGCACTTCTGGAAGGCTGAGGAGGGCAGAACTTGTGTTACAAGGTCAGGAGATCAAGACCATCCTGGCCAATATGGTAAAACCCCATCTCTACTAAAAATACAGAATTAGCCAAGCGTGGTGGTGCACGCCTGTAATCCCAGCTAGTCAGGAGGCTGAGGCAGGAGAATTGCTTGAACTGGGGAGGAGGAAGTTGCAGTGAGCCGAGATTGCGGCATTGCACTCCCGGCTGGCCAACAGAACGACGCTGTCTCAAAAAAAAAAAAAAAAAAAAAAGTGCCACATGCCATGCTATGTGCCCAAAGTTTCCATCGCACAATGCAACCTTGAGATGCAGTATTAAATTCTACACTTTTCCTACCATAGTGATACATATGGCTTCTCTTTGCTGTGTTCTGAGATGTCATGCTTTGAAATCAGTGGCCATGATCATCTAAGGATTCCGCCAGAGACGTCCAAAAGAAGAGGTTTCATTTATAAAGTGAATTTGAATAAAATGGCCAGTTAGGTGTTTTCAGAAACACCTATCCCCTACTTGCCTACCCTGTAAGGGTTTAGGGGTTTGGGGGGAGGTTTTGTTTGTTTTTTTTTTGTTTGCGTTTTTTGTTGCCATTGCTTATTTGTTTGTTGTTGTGTTTAAAACTTTTTACTTGTCCCTGAAATGTTTGTCATCACACAGATATGCACTCAGGATGAGAACTACCAGACTAGATTAGGAGGTCCACACCACCAGTTAACATGTATCTGTGCTCATGTTTTGACATTGCGGTGGGCCAGCTACAAACCTCCCCACCCCTCGCTTTCACTAAATAACAACTCTCTTCTCTCCATCATTTTGACTTAGAACCAGTCAGAATTCAATCTCCAATATCCTGACTAGCACAAGAAATCCATGGGTTGATTCTTGTTCTCCTGCATCTCTGCAGGTGGCAAACCTGATTCCTAATGCCTGTTCCTGCCTCTGCAGGGGTCCATTCAGAAAACAGGAAAATAACAAGGGCTTCCTATAATTCTCTTTGGCTGTAATACAATTTGTTCCTGTCTGCCCCCAGGCTCACCCAGTGCTCTGTCTCAGTGGGGAGCTGTAACTGATCACTGCTGTATTAACTCAAAACTCATTTGCTTTATGGAAATTCATGGCCCTTATTTCTCAAGGGACCAGAGAAAACCAATAGGCCTACTTCCCAGCAGAGTATTTTCCATGCAAGCTACTGCAGCTGTATAAATTAGGTTCAAATAACAGAGCATTTCCAGGATTTATAAATTCAGTATTACAAATAGTAATCTGGCAAGTGTTCTCAGGATCCCCTTGCTACCTGTAAATCAATCATTTAACTTCCGCATGGACTGGGGGAAAATAATAATAAGAAAAACTGGTGTTTACCTGAAGAGCTGCCCAGCGATTTGTGTGTTTTCTTAATAAACTTTACCCATGTATTAGAAGAATAAAATGAGGATGGAGTTAATTCTGACTACGGGATTCCTTTTTCACTTTTATAATGAACTCCTTCTTTCTAACTAAATCTTATCATAACCAAATCCATACACCAAATTATTTAATACAATTCCTAATAATGGCTGAAGGACCATTTATTTGAAGCAATGTTCACCACAGCAAAATTCCAGTGAAGGCTAAGAACTGGGACAGTCCATTGAGGCTCCTTGTGCCAGGATGTAGGTTGCCCCATGAATGTGCACATGCATATTAAAATACGCGCACCTCTTTTAAGTCTTGTTTTTCTCATAGTAAGGTTGAAACTCACAGTAGGAAATTGAGAGATCAGTTTGGTGACTGTTTTCGTATTGATCCTGAAGACAGTTGAAGCAATCATGCAGGTTGTTCTCGAACTAGCTGGTTTACCACAGAGACAGCTGGAGACTGAGCAAATAAAGACATCATTGAGGAAAAAGGCTACCTTATACCTCATGCAGAGCTGAGGCTCTGATAAATGGGAACTGCCAGATAATAGCTATGCTGTTTCGGACATAAATTTAAAAACTAGAATTGTTCCTTCTAGCTCTGTTTTTGCATAGTGAACAGAGATCTTTGTAAAAAAATAGGAAATTAATGTTAAATCGGATCTGTAAACATAAGTCAGTTTGGCTCTATTGTGTCAAAAGAGAATAGGAGTTTTAACATATGTCTGTGTTTTGTTAATATTTTGAAGTATAGGAACCTCATGTCAGCCTCATATATGATTGGAGACTTCCACATAATTGAGTTTTAGTGAGCACTGTTACAAAAAATCATAATGGAAAAACTAAAATGTCAATAATAATTTCAGATGTGTATTTTAGTTCTCATAAGAACGTCTACATTCATTTGAAAAATAGTTCTATATCTATTCTTGAAACATATTTCTTTAGTTCAAGGTCTGATGAGCTCCCAGACTGCTGGGGATTGCTCTGCAGCCTCTCAAGCTTTTGAAGACACCTGTGATTTTTTTAAATGGCTGGTTTGGTTGAAGTTTCTCTTATCAGTCAGGCACTTTGCATTTTAAGTGTACTTTGCCACCAACACCCCCCCAGCACACACACACACGCACACACACATACACACACGCATGCGCTCGCACATACACACAACACAGTGAAATGGACCCGCGGGAATTATATGATAGCTGTAATCAAAATAAAATGCAATCAATACTAAAATACAATTTACCAAAAGCTTACCTTCTTATTTGAAAGTCCAGCATCAATAATTCACTTGCACTCTTGTTATTTACATTTGTACTCTGGAAGTAAACTTGAAAATTATAATTTGCTTTCAATTATACTTACTCTGTCTAAATCTTAATTTGAAATTTAAATTATTTTATCTCTACCCAACCGTCGGTTTCATGGAAATGTTTAAATTTTCTTTTTTTTTTTTTTTTTTTTTTTTTGAGACGGAGTCTCGCTCTGTCGCCCAGGCTGGAGTGCAGTGCTCAATCACTGCTCCCTGCAATCTCAACCTCCCAGGTTCATGCCATTCTCCTGCCTCAGCCTCCCGAGTGGCTGGGACTACAGGCACTTGCCACCACACCCAGCTAATTTTTTGTATTTTTGTAGAAACGGGGTTTCACCATGTTAGCCAGGATGGTCTCGATCGCCTGACCTCGTGATCCGCCTGCCTCTGCCTCCCAAAGTGTTGGGATTACAGGCATGAGCCATTGCGCCCAGCCGGAAATGTTTAAATTTTCATAAATCTTGAATCCATAAAATTCAATGCTACCATTTATAATTCAATACTCCTACCATAACAATTTCAGTGTTAGACATACCTATATGAATATTGGCCTATAAATCCCCATTAATTTAATAGGAATTAAGTTAGAAATACTAATATATATATTCCCTTTATATACTAATTGTATATCCATATAATGGCATTTTAGTACCATTATATGAAAGTATATTTGCCATTCCATGAAAATATATCTACCAATATAAATAGAATATATAAAGGGAATATATATACCAATATAAATAGGAATTTATATTGGCATATACATTTCCATTACTTTAAATGGGAATTAAAGAAAAAATGCCAGTTTTCACTGTCATCCTTCCCCTGGCAATACATTTCCTGAACTTTTACATACTTAAATAACCAATTCTGAAAATGTAAAACAATGAGTGATCTTATTGTTTTCATTTTATTATGTTATATGAAAAAAAGAAACCCTGCAAGGGCAGATTTATTTTTAAAAAATTGAAAAACTACTCTGTCAAACATAACACATAGAAAAGTTAAAAAATAAAAAAAAGTAAGTCTAAACATTAGGTGCTCTGTCATTTGTCATTTTTTTTTATAACATTAATGACACATTTTTTGCTACCCAAATATAATTTCCACTATAAAATAAAATATGTCCTCCATGTTTTAAATTGCATTTGAAATTCAGATAACTAATAACCGTTGGTTTTAAAAGATACCTATAATGTTTCCGTGGGGAAAAAAATCAAAATATTGTAAAGAATCTGAGTAAATGAGATCCTCTTATGGTTGATTCAATTCAGACATTTTAAACAGACTCCTGCCCACAAATTATTTTTTCTCTCCAGGAATAGGAATGGCAACTGAATTGTTCCTTCTTTATTCTATAGCTTTAAGTCAAACCTAACATAAGCAATCAACTCTTCCACCCATTGTCCTCTTTCTAGCTGCTTGTATTCCTGAGTCTGAAAGAGGGCAGAATTAATTCGTTTCCTTGACAGTGTTGGGGGTGAAATAAAAGCTAGACCCCTGCTGCTCTGCACGTGGATTCAGCTTCTTTGCCAGGGTGACAATTTAATTTACAGTAGTCCAGATACCTAAACAGGACATAGAAATGTCAACTGGTCGTATTAAAATAAAAAAGTCTAGAATAGTTTCTGTTTGACGGATTGTGTATCCAAGTAAATAAAAACACAATCACCTTTCAAAACATGGTATGAAATCCACAGTTGTGACAGTGAGCACGACGTGTTTTCTGTGTGTGTTTTGAAGCTCTTTCCCCACATCTGCTTTTCAAAAATATTTGCCTGGGAACCTGTATTTCACCTATATGACCCTGCCAGGAAAATAGAGACAAATACATATATTGTTTGTTGTGATAATGCACAAAAAGGAATGTTTTTTAAAAAAAAAACACAACATTGTTTTCCTTTTGAAGGTCTGGGAGTTTTTCTTTTAAGTTTTTGGGTTTTTTTTTTTCCTCTTCATTAGTGTGTTAGTTCCATCATCATGTCTGTTTACTATTGAAAAATAAAAATTTTAATTTACAGTAGAGACAAAGCTATTATTTCACATTTTATGCACATTTCCAGGTAGGACAGGATGATCAGATGTAGCTTTCAAAAGAACTACCTGCTAAATCATAACAGTCTCATGTGCAGATCAAAATGTCAACTAGTATATCAAAGAGTGAACAATTCACTAAATTATTTTTACATTACTCCTATTTGACTGTTTAAGATAGTTGTATGTAAAATATATAAATGTTTGCATTGTATTATTCTTGATGTACCAGCATACATAAACATATTAGGCTGTATTGTGAGTTTCCTGCATGTAATATGTAACGTGTAATTATATGTGATTAATTATATGTGATAAATAAAACCTAAAAATGATACAAATCTAGATTTTCTCTTGTCTTTCTCATTCTCACATAACTGACCCCAAGTAAATGTTGCAATGTAGGTAAATAGCCTAAGAATCAGAGACAACTTTGATACTAAATAAATACTTCAAAATAAAGAAGTGAGCTTTCTCTCTTCATGAATTATTTCTTTTTTTTTTTTTTTTTTTTTTGACAGAGTTTTGCTCTTGTTGCCCAGGCTGGAGTGCAATGGCACGATCTTGGCTCACCACAACCTCAGCCTCCCAGGTTCAAGCGATTCTCATGCCTCAGCCTCCCGAGTAGCTGGAATTACAGGCATGCACCACCATGCCCGGCTAATTTTTTTGCATTTTTAGTAGAGACAGGGTTTCTCCATGTTGGTCAGGCTGATCTCGAACTCCCGACCTCAGGTGATCTGCCTGCCTCAGCCTCCCAAAGTGCTGGTATTACAGGCATGAGCCACCGTGCCCAGCCAAATTATTTCTATTTTTGTAACCAAAATGTCTCTAAACCTTGACAACTGTGACTTCTTAGGCTAGAATTCTAATCAAACCATACAGAGAAGAAAAATACCCACCATAAAGTCTATAGTTGAAAGTATAGGTAGCTAAATCCACTGAGAGTCTACTTTTTTTGGTAATTTGCTCTTGATGTTTAAGCAGGAAAATTCTTTGCAAGAAACAAGAGTTTGATAAGGTGAAATTCAGAGCATACTCTGCGTTGTCAGGTACAATTTTCTGAAGTGGAAACGTCGAAACATGAAAACACTTTATGCTAAGAAAAAAAAAAAAACACTGCATAACTTTAGATTGCCCATTGAAAAAAGTTATTTACGAGGGCTTTTTGAAAAGAAAAATCTATGTCCCAATATGTAAAAATTTCCTCTCTACATAGCATTACCAGATGTAAATTCCTGACACACAGTTTTTATCTTGTCCTTCTGCTCAAAAGCTTTGAATGGCGTCCTACTATCTAACGATTAAAGTCCAGTCCCTTCCCATGGCATTCAAGGGCCTTCATATTTTGTGTGAACATGTCACAATTTATTCACGCATTTTGCTATCAATAGATAGACATTTGGGTCACCTCCAGTCTTAGGCGATCATAATGCTAGTGTGTAACATCTTCTGGTACACATATGCATGCATTTGTCTTAAGTATTTATCTAGAAATTGAATTGTTTGGCAAATAATACCAAATGGTTTTCTGAAGTGACTTTACCAGTTTACCCTCCTTCCAATAGTGTGTGAGAAAGTTCCGGTGCTACTCTTCCTGATCAATATATGGTATTAGGCTGGGCATGATGGCTCATGCCTGTAATCCCAAAACTTTGCGGGGGACTGAGGTGGGATAGTCGCTGGAGGCCAGGAGTTTGAGACCAGGCTAGGAAATATTGTAAGACTCTGATCCCCACTGTCACCTCTACAGATAAAAAACAAAAAATTAGCCTGGCATGGTGGTGCACACCTATAGTCCCAGTTACTCAGGAGACTGAGGCAAAAGAATCACTTGAGCCCAGGAGTTTGAGTCTGCCGTGAGGTATGATCGATGCCACCGTACTCCAACCTGGGCAACAGAGTGAAACCCTGTCTCAAAAAATATATATATGTATATATTTTATATTTTCAGCTTATAACAATTTTAGCTATCTTAATGGTATGTAGTGACATCTTACTATGAGTATAACTTGCATTTTCTGATAGTAATCGTGCTGAACACCTTATCATATACTTAATAGCATTCGAGTTTTCTCTTTTATAAAGTGTTTATATAAACTTTTTACTTGCTTTTTATTGAGTTGTACATTATGTTCTATTGACTTGTAGTTCTTTCTATTTTCTGGATATAAATCTTTCATTGGATACACAGTCATGCATCACGTAACAAGGGGCATGTTCTGAGAAATATGTTAAGTGATTTCATTATTGTGTGAACATCACAGACTGTACTTATACAAACCTAGATAGTATAGCCCACTTCATACCTGGGCTATATGGTACAACCTATTACTCCCAGGCTACAAAACTGTAAGGCATATTTCCATATTGAATACTGTAGGCAGCTGCAACACAATGGTATTTATATATCTAAACAGAGAAAATGTACAGCAAAAATGTGGTACTAGAATTGTCTATTCATGTCCTTTGCCCACTTTTTGATGAGATGATTTGTTTTTTCTTGCTGATTTGTTTGAGTTCTTTGTAGATTCTGGATATTAATCCTTTGTCAGATGCATGGTTTGCAAATATTTTCTCCCATTCTGTGGGTTGTCTGTTTACTTAAAAGATGCTATACAAACAGTCAACAAACATGAAAAAATGCTCAACATCACTAATTGTCAGGGAAATGCAAATTAAATCACAATGAGATACCACCTTACTCCTACAAGAATGGCGATAATTTAAAAATCAAAGAATAATAGATGTTGGTGTGAATGTGATGAAAAGGGAAGTCTTTTACACGCTGGTGGGAATGTAAACTAGTACCACCACTTTCAAAAACAGTATGGAGATTCCCTTAAAGAATTAAAAGGGGAAATAGCATTCAATCCAGCAATCCCACCACTGGGTATCTACCCAAAGGAAAAGAAGTCATTATATGAAAAAGACACCTGCATGCATATGTTTATAGCAGCACAATTCACAATTGCAAAAATATGGAACCAACCTAAATGCTCATCAACCAACAAGTGGATAAAGAAAATGTAGCATATATATACCATGGAATACTACTCAGCCATAAAATGGAATGAAATAATGGCATTTGCAGCAACCTGAGTGGATCTGGAGGCCATTATTCTAAGTGAATTAACTCAGGAATGGAAAACAAAATATCCTATGTTCTCACTTATAAGTGGGAGCTAAGCTATGAGCATGCAAAGGCATGAGAATGACATAATGGACTTTGGGGACTCGGGGAAAAGTTGGAAGGAGTGAGGATAAAGGGCTATATTGGGTACAGTGACACTGCTCCGGTGACAAGTGCATCAAAAATCTCAGAAATCACCACTAAATAACTTATTCACGTAACCAAAAAGCACCTGTTCCCCAAAAACTATTGAAATAAAATAAAATAAAATTTTAAAAGTAACGATAAAACTAATGATAAAATAATTATAATACTTTTCCAAAAGTAAAATTTAATACTTGCAGAATAATTCTCACTTATTAAGGAAATAATTTTCTTGCTTGTATTCAATAAATTAAAGACAATAATAAAATGTGGGTTGGAAACGAAAAAAAATAGTGCTAGAATCTTATGGCACCACCGTTATAAGTGGTCTATCATTCGTTGAAACTTTGTTATGTAGTACATGACTGCATATATTGCAGTCTTTCACACTCCATGGCTTCAATTTTTACTCTTTTGAAGTTGGATTTGGATGAATGAAAGTTCTGGATTTTAATATAGTCTAATTTTCAATGATAGTGGTTTTTATGCCCTATTTAAGGACATTTTTGCCTACTACAAAGTAAAGAAGATATTCTCCTATGTTTGCTTCTAGAAGCTGTTACCTTTCACAATCTACAATCCATATGAAAATTGTTGCTAAATTAGGCACAATGTCCTCTGTAGTTTCCATATGGACATTCAATTGACCCAATACCTTTTCTTGAAAAGACTACTTTTCTCAAGTTCATTGTCATGTACCTGTGCCAGAATTCAGGCACCCCTATGTGTGTTGGTCTGTTTCTAACTGTTGAATTTATTCCATTGATCTGTCCACTCTGTTTTAGATACTGTGCATTTACAATGAGTCTTGATTATCTAGCGGCGTAAGTCCTCCAAGAGCTTCATTCTCAAGACTGACTGCTATTCTTGACCCTTTACATTTCTATATAAATTTTAGAACTAGCTTGTTCATTTCCACAGAAAAGGACAAAGGGATTTTGATAAAAATAAACTGTTGTCTGCTGGAAATGGCCTATGGTTTGGTTGACTGGGACATAGGGTTTGAAAACTGACCAATGGAAGAAGCTTTAAGTTTGGCTGAAAGCTTATTTTTAAAAAACTTTGGCTGTCATTTAAGGAGTATGCATTTTATTCACTGTACAGTGGGGAACCATCAGTGATCTTTAAGCACAGAAGTCAGATGATTAGATTTGTCTTTCTGAAAGATCACTAGGAGGTAATATCCATGCCTAATTCCTGTCACCTAAATTCCCAGATATCTACTCTAAATATAGACTTATATTCGTACCCAGGCGCTGGGAGATGAGTGATTCCTTCTGAAACCCCAAAGCAGAGAAGTTGTTTCGTGCCTAGCTTTGCGGGAGAGAGACCTCACCATGGGATAGAGTAAACACAGCCAACCAGATACTTCTTTCTGATGCATCAATATTCAATCCAAGCTTCGGTTTGAGAGGCAGGAGAGTGCCCTCTCTGAAGTGGTTTATGTCTGCAAAGAAGACTTGTGATGTGCAAGAAGAGACCAGCAGATACAATGGCCCTGGTTCTTAAGCTGTGCCTGAATCACCCACTCTACACCTCACATCACCCCTTGCCCCCACTCTGATCCCCAGGCTGAAGCAGGGAACCCACTTAGCACTGACAGTGCTAGAAATATAATATATCCAGAAGTCATACTGAGGACCGTCAAACACAACAAAACAGCAACTTGTTAAAAGATATTCCACCAGGACTCAGACTCCTCACCCTCAAACTTCTGACCCAGATAGAAGGAGGGATCAGGCCAACGTGCAAATTGCAGATAGTTCTCTTCCAGAAACTGGCTAGCTGAGCAGCTAATTTAAAATTTCATATGCATTTTTTTTTTAGAACAAGAGTCAAAGAAAACTACTATTTGAGAAGGGAAAATGAGAATAGTAGTTAACCCAGTTGTCAAAAATAGCTGACAGAAACTATCTATTTAAATTAGATTTCATTTTGGGAGAAGAAGATCTCAGAGGCCTTCTTTCATTCCCACCCATCACCTATGGGTTTCCCAGAGCCGGTCTGGTGGCCAAGCAAGACTTGGACCATTTCACTAAGTCAAATCTATAGCCCACATTCTAACAATGCTTTTTTTATTTCTTTTTTGCTGTATGTACTATGGAATTCATTAGAGGTGTCAGAATATGAGAACACATATCTTCCCTTATTAAGTCTATACACCCATACTAAAGAATATTGATATTTGACCAGGTGTGGTGGCTCACGCCTATAATCCCAGCACTTTGGGAGGCCGAGGCAGGTGAATCACCTGAGGTCAGGAGTTCAAGATCATCCTGGCCAACATGGCAACACCCCGTCTCTACTAAAAATATAAAAATTAGCCGGGCATGGTGGCAGGTGCCTGTAATCCCAGCTACTCAGGAGACTGAGGCAGGGAGAATCGCTTGAAACTGAGAGGTGGAGGTTGCAGTGAGCCAAGTTCATGCCTCTGCACTCCAGCCTGGATGACAGAGTAAGACTCCATCTCAAAAAAAAAAAAAAAAAAAAAGATTGATATTCTGTCAACCATACCATAGCTTAATGTTGGTCCAGATCTAGGGGGAAACTTAGTTTTTTAACTCAATCTTCTTCCAGTGGCAGGCTCCCTGGCCAACTTGAAAAGGCCATGGTCAAGCCATGGTGTCCAACTTCTCAGAGGTACCTAGGCCTCATATCCAGGCATATAGAACCTCTTGGCCTTGGCCAAGTCTCCCGAGGAATGAAGGCAGTAACTATGGGCACCATTCGACATTTTCCTAGTACAACCTGGTACTCCCAGCAGTGCTGAAGCTGCTAGCTTCCCATTGAAACAAGACACGTGTTCTCTGAAAGGAAAGTATACTGAAAACATCAAGACAGAGAGAAAAAAAAATGAAAGCATTTCATATTTTGTAGTCCCTAAAGAAGCATCGTAGGGAATATTAAACTCAAAACCTTGCTGGGCTTTACCTGTGTTGAGTATTTTTACCATTTTGACTTACACACAGAGAGAGAATCATTCTCTTGAGTGTGTAGCACCTATAAAGGCATGATTCAGCTCTGCCTCTAGGAAGGCTGAGACATCATATCCCAGAGAGACCTGGGTGATCACATGGAAATGGCTGAATATGAATTTGTTGGGTCCTGGCCATCATAAAGGCAAGAGAAGCTATAGCCAAGGGATCCCAGGCAAATCCCTACCTGTGTCACAGCCTGTCACTCATTCTGTTTTCCAGGGCTTCCATTTCTCCATCTCCCTATCACCACTCTCCTCCCCTCCCTGACTGCACCATGGTTTCATTCCAAGGCTAAATATTTAATACGAAGAATACTCTGCCCAAGGCAGAAGGAAAGAAGAAATAAGAGAAACTCCTATGAGAATGTGTGTATGATATTAGGCTATCCCTGACTCTTCTTGTAAAACAATGGTGCCCATTTCAACTGAATCATCTAGAAAGAGATGTCAGATATATCTAAGTGATTCTGTAGACTGAATCTCTCATACCCACCTGAGGGTCCCTCTCTAGAATGGCCAGGGGGATCTCATGTTCCACCTCATCCCTCAGCCCCTCAGTTTGGTTCCTGGGCCCTCTGCCTGCACTGGCCCAGCACCCCACAGACGGTGCCCAAGACACTGTCTGAAATTCAGGTACAACAAAAATATACATCTCCTTACGGTGCCCAAGACACTGTCTAAAATTCGGGTACAACAAAAATATACATTTCCTTTACTTCAAATACATGTGGAGAGTGGTGAAAACTGGCAGCTGCTTGCTATGACCTACCCATATGATGTGGATAGAGCTGGGATTTGAAGGGAGGCCAACATGTGACTGGCAAAGGATGGGTGAAAAGGGAGGCAAGAAGAGTGATAGGTAGCTGCCCACATCTACTTGTCAAAAAAACATTCCTGCTGCTATTTGGGGAAATAAAGTGCCTTTGAATGCAGCTCACATTTTAAACCTTTTAATGATAATAAAAATTTTAATACTGATATTGTGAACATTCATCAAGTACAGACTATTTATGGTCATTCTAGTAAGATCTTTATTATCTCATTTAATCTTCACAACAACCTTAGACAGTAATACTAGTATCTCATTTCACAGATTAGGAATTACCCATAGTAATTTTATGAGATTACATTACCCATAGTAGCCCAGCTAATATATTATGTCAAAACTATACTTTTAACCTCCACATTACGCTACCTCCTTCAAAAATTATTCTCCAAGAATATAGGCGAAATGCCTATGAAATACAAGTCCATAATTGGAAAAGTGGGCTTATGGTAAAGGGAATATTACATCTATGTACAGTGATAAAGAGAAAGGAAAAGATGGGAGTATATTTATTATTTTAAAATGTATCTGTCACCTCTGAATATACTTGCTTTCTGTGGCATGCTTGTGCAAAACTAACAAATTACTTTATATTAATAAAGAAATAAACCTTTATGTACTCAGTTATTTGATGCTAACAATTTTATTTCCAAAGTTAGAAATATTTTTCTATAATTTAATAAATTAATTTTTTTTTTTCATGATGTCATTTATTTGTGGGATCTAAAAATGTTAAACTCATAGAAGCATAGTGTGGTTGCCAGGAGCCAAGGTGGGGGTGGGGCAATGAGGAGATGTTGGTGAAAGGGTACAAAGTTTCAATTAGACATGGAAAATAAGAGTGATCTCTTATACAGCATGGTGACTATATTTAATAACAATATATTGTATACTTTTCTTTTTTGGTAGGCACTTAGTACAGCTGGATTTGACTTTCTTTTTTTTAAATTTTTTTTTATTATTATACTTTAAGTTCTAGGATACATGTGCACAATGTGCAGGTTTGTTACATATGTATGCATGTGCCATGTTGGTGTGCTGCACCCATTAACTCGTCATTTACATTAGGTGTATCTCCTAATGCTATCCCTCCCCCCTGTCCCCTCCCCACAATAGGCCCCAGTGTGTGATGTTCCCCTTCCGGTGTCCAAGTGATCTCATTGTTCAATTCCCACCTATGAGTGAGAACATGCGGTGTTTGGTTTTCTGTTCTTGAGATAGTTTGCTGAGAATGATGGTTTCCAGCTGCATCCATGTCCCTACAAAGGACACAAACTCATCCTTTTTTTATGACTGCATAGTATTCCATGGTGTATACGTGCCACATTTTCTTAATCCAGTCTGTCACTGATGGACATTTGGGTTGATTCCAAGTCTTTACTATTGTGAATAGTGCCACAATAAACATACGTGTGCATGTGTCTTTATAGCAGCATGATTTATAATCCTTTGGGTATATACCCAGTAATGGGATGGCTGGGTCAAATGGTATGTCTGGTTCTAGATCCTTGAGGAATCGTCACACTGTCTTCCACAATGGTTGAACTAATTTACACTCCCACCAACAGTGTAAAAGCGTTCCTATGTCTCCACATCCTATTCATTTGTTTCCAACTAACATGGGGCATAATGCTGAGCATTGGAAATAGAGATATAAAAAGACATAGTCTTCCCCTTCAAGGAGTTCTGAGCCCAGTAAAAAGCTAAGAAAATCAAGCTAACATCTACAATAGTAATTAAAATTCTGAGCTTTCAAGTCACACTGATTAGGTGTAACCCCCCACCCCTTCTACTTACTAGCATATTCTTAACCTCTCCGGGCCTGTTTCTGCCACTGCAAAATCTCTGATAATTAATGTGAGAATTAAATTAGACAGTATGCAGAAATCTTTCAGAAAAAAAAAAGTCATGCAGTTTTTTAACAGTTAAATATTTTAATGCCAATATTTTAGAATGCCTTCATACCGAGGTTATTCTCACTCCAGCTATTCAATTGAATCACCTGATTGCTTTAAAATTTAAAAACAATACCAATGTCTGGAACCTTCTGCAGATGAATTATATCAGGTAAGTGTCTGGACTTTGCTCCAAGTCCAGCCGGTGAGGCTCATGTGCCTGCTTTCTGGGTTGAGCATATAAAAGGAATAAGCAGCTCTGCCCGTTTGTTTGCCAGGAGGGAGCGTGTCAAGGTGAAACCGCCTTTGCAAGATTATGACAGAGACAGAGAAAGAAGTCCAAGTTAAATGATTCCATCTTGCCTCTAATCTCCAAGCTGTCCTGTTCATTCCTGGGTGTAGGCTGAACCAACTTTGGTTCAGAGTTTAGAGTTTAAAACAAAGATGATAACAGACCTTTCCCAAAACAAACCTCCTTCTTGCCTGGGGACTAGACTACTAACATTAGCCACAAGATTAGAAATTATAGTTTTGGAGTCACGTAACTGGTGGCTAAAAGATTCTGACCCTCCCTAAACTGCTCCTAAGATCAATGCTTAAGATGTTTTGCAGACTCTACACTTGATGGATCAACCGGCACTACCCAGATGGAGAAACCAGCCCATCTGATCTTGTACCCCACCCAGGAACTGACTCAGCGCAGGAAGACTGGGAGAGCCCAGGATTTCACCTCCAACCCAACCAATCAGCACTCCTTGACTCACTGTCCCTCCACTCCCACCAAATTTTCTTTAAAAACTTTGATCCCCAAATGTTCCGGGAGACCGATTTGTGTCATAATAAAACTCTGATCTCCGACTTGGCTGACTCTGCTTAAATGACTCTTTCCCTATTGCGATTCCCCAGTCTTGAGAAATCAGCTCTGTCTGGGCAGCAGGTAAAGTGAACCCATTGATAGGTTACAAAGGGAGGCCTCCTGGAATGGATGATTCCTGTCTTGTGTCACTGGTATCAGAGTCTGACAGACAAGAAGGGAAGAGGATAAGATGTGTACCAAACATTGGAGAGGTCAAGACGAGGGTTATAGTCAAATATAACTTTTATATATAGTCAAATACAGTCAAACAAATATATAGTCAAAATATAGTCTTTCGAAGGTCTTAAAAACGGTTTCCCTTTTGAAAACTCTTAGAGTTCTCACCTTAAAATCTGTTGTCTTTAAAATTTCTTTCAACCTGGAGCACATTATAAACCAGAAAATAGGAAAACCAGAATAAGCTGAAGAGAAACAGCTACCATGCTGTTTCAACAAAATTTCAACATGCTGTTTCAATTTTGTTGATTCAGCGATCAACAAAAATAGTGCTTTGAGGATCTCATGTCTCTAGCGTCTCAGAAAAAGCCTCCCAACCTGTGGGGCCCGGGGACACCTTCTTACTTTGTAGCTATCCTTAAAACGAGAAAGGGCATCCCTACGGCTGGAGCTGGGCCTAACACACAACCATCAATCAATGGTCGGCTAATATATTTTCACAGGAGCAATCAGAGTGAAAGACACTTAAGTGTGAGCAGCCACTTAAATCAGCCTCTAACATCTAGCTTGCTAGAAATTCAATCCAATGCTTTTTATCTTCTTCACTGTGTATGAAATGGAAGACATGATCCGCAGACCAAGATGACCAGAAAAAAGAAGCATTCATTCCCCTGACCCACAGTTTAAATTCCCAGGTGATGTTCTCTCTTGGAGGAAAAAAAAAAAAAATCACCCTTGAATCAGTCTAGGCCAAATGCCGTTGAGGAAGCAATCATGCCATCTCCAGTTCCCCGCCCTCTTGAGAAAACCAGCACAGAGGGCCTGAAACATTGATATGCAAGTCGCTCTCAAGCTTTTCTTCTCAAAGCAATTAGCAATTACCAGCATTTACTCAGCGAATGGGAGTCAGGCAAATAGACAGACACTGACAGTCTGTCATTATCGCAACAAAAGAACCACAGCTTTTATCCTCCGCAGAGGAAGTAAGACTTTAGAACTCTTCAACTTTCAAGCTTACACACTTCCCAGACCTATGATTTATTTCATGAACCTTAAAAATAATAGAAAGTTTAGCCATTTATGTTATTTTATTTTATTTTTTTGAGACAGAGTCCCACTCTGTCACCCAGGCCGGAGTGCAGTGGTGCGATCTCAGCTGACTGCAACCTCCATCTCCCAGGTTCAAGCGATTCGCCTGCCTCAGCCTCCTGAGTAGGTGGGATTACAGGCATGTGCCACCACACCAGCTAATTTTTGTATTTTTAGTAGAGACAGGGTTTCGTCATGTTGGCCAGGCTGGTGTCGAATCCCTGACTTCAGGTGATCCGCCCACTGCAACCTCCCAAAGTGCTGGGATTACAGGTGTGAGGAGCCCCACCCAGCCGTATTTTTGAGGCACTACTTGGAGATGGACTTCCCAAGAATCATATGCGAAAGGAGGCCATTATTAATCATAGATGTACAGGTCAACCTACAGAGGGCGCCCTGCCTACACTCCCTACCCTACTGATGGCCTGGAGGGAGAAAACACCCTTTCTGCAAACTTCCTGCAGACTGCATCCTGTCGGCCACTTCCTAACTACTCAGATGCTGTTTTTAATGTGGTCAAGTCCATTCAAGAGTTGCTTGTCACATGTCCATTTGAGGCCAGTACTAGATGCTGTAGAAGCCAGACTGAACAAATGACTCATGTTTGGCCCCAGCTCTTCAGTACTAGACTTACAGTTTGATCAGAGCCTCAGTCATGGAGCCAAGGCAAAACCGGAATTTTCACTCCCTGGTGGTTTCATGGTTAAGATTTGTCACTCTCAAAATGAATCAGATCCACCCCTAACTGTTATTGGATGCAATGCATTTAACTACCCTGAGCCTAGGTTTCATTTTCTCATTCATCAGAAAGATAAAACCTACCTCACATAAAATAAATAATGGGCACAGAGCACCTGAACATCAGGCAGCGTGTGTTAATGTTATAAATCACCCGCTTACCCCAGGCTTTACTGGCTGATGAATGTAAATATTCTAACGGTTAGCTTACCCCGAAGTCTCAGTGCATTATCCCCTAGATCCGTTGTGTCCAAACTCCAATCCTTTGCATTAATTTCCTCCCAAATTATTTCCTCTTGGAAGCCTTGATGGGCGTAGGGCTGGTGGTATTCACAGCAGCCCTGTGGTCTGAAGCTGGTCTGAAGTCGGCAGAGCTCTGTGTGAAGCCTGTAAATTTGAGACAGGTCTCAGTTAATGTATCAAGTTTATTTTGCAGAGGCTGAGGATGTGCACCCATAACACAGCCACAGGAGGTGCTGACGACGTGTGCCCAAGGTGGTCAGAGCACAGCTTGGTTTTATACATATTAGGGAGACATGAGACATGAGACATCAATCAACATATGTAAAATGAACATTGGTTCAGCCCAGAAAGGCAGGACGGCTGTAAGTGGGGAAAGGGCTTCTAGGCCACAGCTAGGTGAGAGACAAGCTGTCGCATTCTTTTGAGCTTCCAATTGGTCTTTGCAAAGGAGGCCATCAGATATGCATTTATCTCAGTGAGTAAGAGGATGACTGAGTACACTGGGAGGCGGGTTTGCCCTAAGCAGTTCCCAGCTTGAATTTTCCATTTAGCTTAGTGATTTCAGGGCCCAATATATTTTCCTTTCACATCTTCCAATCCACAAGCCTCAGTTTCCGCCTCGCCTTGTGCCTCTCATGACCAAGTTTTACACCAGCGGTTGCTAGTAGACCTGTAGTACTGGTATCATCATTGATTTCTCCTCTCCAGAGTGCTAAAGCATTTGAAAGTTGGAAAAGATACAAATAGCTCAACTCTCATCTCTGGACCTGTAATCTGTCCCCTCCAACCTCTGGCCGTCTGTCTCTGCCAAGCTTGTGTTACAGTAGGTAGCTCATCAGGCATGAGTGGGGCAGGAGAGGGCTCCCCCACACCCCATCAGGAAAGTCAGGTGATGGTCAAGCAGTTGTCACACTGTCCCTCTAAAATAACAATAGGTTCACAGCCAGTGCCAGCGAGAGGCAGTTTCCCCAGAGATAACAATACATGAAGTTGGTCATCAGCAGCTTCCAATATGATCTCAGGAATTGGGTGAGTGGGCTCGAGTATGCACATTAAGAGGCAAAATAGGCAGTATGACCTTCCCGGGACATTCCACCAGAAAAGGGGAGAACACCTCAGGCAAGCATGCATACAACTCCAGTAAACACACTGTGTACGCTTGTCGCCCTGGGACTAGTGGGCCACTGCGCATGCAGGTGGCTCTCCCTGAAGGAAGAATCCAAGGGAAGGGGCGCTAGACTCCAGTAGGCAACCAGCATATAAAATCCTACATCCAAGTTCAAACGGGGGCACTCGTCCTTCAAGTCTCCCACCTGGGCTTCTTCCAAGTGTACTTTCCTTTCTTTCATTTCTGCTCTAAAGCTTTTTAAGAAACCCTTACTCCTACTCTGAAACTTGCCTCGGTCTCTTTTTCTGACTCCTCTGCCTCAGTTGAATTCTTTCTACTGAGAAGGCAAGAATGGAGGTAGATTTGCACGGATTCCCTTCCAGTAGCTTGGATACCTTCCACTGCTCACACTTGGCCTTCTAGCCTTGCAGTCCATGGTCTCTGCCACTCCTCTCATTCTGTAATGCAGCCTCGTCCAAGGTTCCCACAATTCCATCAAATAGCTGAGATCTATCTGAACCCCAAGGGAGGACCAGTTCTTTCTTACAATGCTTCCAGGTTCCGTACCAATCAGAGAGTATTTTGAACTCCCTGAACATTCTTTGCCTGGAGTAGAGGAACTCCAGTCAGACTAATAGAGTCTCATTTCTTACATATATATATGTGTGTGTATATATATAGAGTCACTAATATAGACATACATATATGCACATAAATGCACAGATATAATATGTGTTTAATATAAGGTAGTTTAATATTATTTTGATTGCCTTTCTACAGTAAGCCAAATTGCTTATGTGTCTATTAATACACCTGGTATTTTTCTGAGTTCACTCCTCTGTCCCACTGGATCTAAGACTGGCATACCTAGTCCTTCTCTCATCACTCTTGCTCCACCTATACTAATACCTCAAAATGCAGCTCAAACTTCACCTCCTCCATGAAGCCCTCCTTGACCACCACAGCACACAGTCCTCTCTTCTTCATTTACATTTATTAAAATTATTGTTCATGATGTAATTTGACAATGAATTTATTCTTCAGGACAAGAAAGATAGACAGGAAGCAAAGAGTAACAAGACCACAGAGTGAAGTGTAAGAATATAAATTGCCTTCTCTTGCATAAACTACTGGGAAAGGAGTTTGGAGATAGATAGATGCTATGGTTTGAATGTTTGTCCCCTCCAAAAGTCCCCAGGTTAAAAATGTAGTTGCCTTTGTTACAGTGTTGAGAGGTAGGACCTTTAAGAGGTGATTGGGCTATGAGGGCTTCACCCTAATGAGTGGGATTAATCTCACTTTAAAAGGGCAAGTTTGGTCCTAAAACAAGACTCAGGAATTTTCACTTCTGGAAAAATGGAGTAGATATATTTTTCCTTACTTCTACTACAAAATATCACACACACACACACACACACATGCACACACACACACACAAATTGAAAACAGAAAAACAATAGAGAAAATCACTAAACTAAAAAGGCAGTTCTCTGACAAAAGCAATATAATCAACAACCCTCTAGTAAGACTGACCAAAAGAGAGAAAGAGACAGAGAAAGGACACAAATTACCAATATCATAAATGAAACAGGGTTTTCAGTACAGACCTACAGATAGCAAAAGGATAATAAAGAAATACTATAGATAATTTAACAAAAATAAATTTGACAGCTTACATAAAATGAGCCAGTTCCTCAAAAATCATAAACTACCACAAGACACTCAATATGAAATAGATAATTTGAATACCCTATAAGTATTAATGAAATAGAATTTGTGATTTTAAAATTCTCAAAAAAGATGTCTCCAAGCCCAGATGATTTCACTGAAGGCTTCTACCAAACATTTAAAGAGTTTACATCAATTCTACACAACCTCTTTGAGAAAATAGAAGAGAACACTTCTCAATTTACTTTCAAAGCTACTGTTATACTGATACCAAACCAGATAAAGATAGCACCAAAAAAATTTACAGACCAATATTCATCCTGAATAAAGAAGTGAAACTTTTTAACAAAGTATTAGCAAATAAAGTTCGACAACATTTAATAAGAATTATACAACAGGAGCCAGGCACGGTGGCTCACGCCTGTAATCCCAGCACTTTGGGAGACCGAGGCAGGTGGATCACCTGAGGTCAGGAGTTCGAGACCAGCCTGGCCAACATTGTGAAACCCCATCTCTACTAAAAGTACAAAATATTAGTTGGGTGTGGTGGTGGGCACCTGTAATCCCAGCTACTGGGGAGGCTATAGCAGGAGAATCACTTGAACTCAGAAGGCAGAGGTTTCAGTGAGCCAAGGTCACAGCATTGCACTTCAGCCTGAGCAGCAAGAGTGAGACTCTGTCTTAAAAAAATAAATAAAAATAAAAATAAAAGAATTATACACCGTGACCAAGTGGAATTTATTCCAAGGAAGCAAAGCTGGTTTGATATTCAAAACAAATCAAGAAACTCACCGTATCAATAGTAAAAGAAGAAAACTCATGATTATAGCAATTGATACATAAAATTCATTTGACAAACTTTAACATCTATTCATGATGAAAACTCTCAGAAAAATAAGAACAGGTGGCAAAAGGTACTCCATCAACTAGATTTTTAAAAAATCTACCGAAGAACTACAGCTACAATTATATTTAATGGTGAAAGACTGGATGTTTTCTCCCTAAACACTGGAAACAAAGCAAGGATTCTACTCTCACTACTCTTACTCAACAAAATGCCAGAAGTTCTAGCCAGTGCAATAAGACAAGAGAAGGAAATAAAAGTCATACAGTTCAGAAGGAAACCAACAAACAAACTTCTGTTGGCAGATGACATGACTGTGATTGCCTGTGTAGAAAATCCTCAGAAATCTTAAAAGAGAAAACCAAAAAGCCCTCCTAGAACTAATAAGGGAGTTCATCAAAATCACGGAATTCAAGATGAACAGACACAAAAATCAATTGTATTTCTATAGACTTTCAACGGACACATGGGCAGCCAAATTAAAAATACAATACCACTTACAATCACTCAAAAAATGAAATAGGTGTTAATCTAATACAAACATACAGGACTCACATGCTAAAAACTATAAAACACTGATGACAGAAATCAAAGACATTTATATAAATGGAGAGACATACATTGTTCACAGGTTGAAAGACTCAACGTAATAAAGATGTCAGTTCTTCCCAAATTGATATACAGGTTTTTCCCAGCAATGGGTTTTGTAGATGTAGACAAGATTATTCTAAAATTTACATGAAAGGGTAAGGAACTAAAATAGCTAAAACATTTTGAAAAAGAAGAATAAATTGGGAGGAAGCAGCAGTCTGCCCTATTTCGATACTTATGTAGCTACAGGAATCAAAGATGTGCAGTATCGACAGAGGGATAGAGACGTGGATCAAATGAACAGAGATAGAAAACCCAGAAATAGGCCCACATAAATACACCAAACTTATTTTTGACAAAGGTGTGAAAGCAATTCAATGAAGAAAAAAGTGTTTTCAACAAATGGTGCTGGAGCAATTGGACATCCATAGGCAAAAAAAGAAAAATAAACCTTGATTCATAAGGTTTATAACCCTCACACTGTATCTAAAAAGTATCACACTGTCCTGGATGAAATAGCCCAACAAGAAGGCAATATTTGCACAGGGCATCTCAGCAAGTCAGTGGCTTTACAAAGGGACTTTTGGTTAACTTAGATATTTAAGTAAAGAAAGTGGGTCAGGTGCGGTGGCTCACACCTGTAATCCCAACACTTTGGGAGGCCGAGACAGGCAGGTCTCTTGAGGTCAGGAGTTCAAGACCAGCCTGGCCAACATGATGAAACCCCATCTCTACTAAATATACAAAAATTAACTGAGCGTGGTGGCAGGTGCCTGTAATCTCAGCTACTCGGGAGGCTGAGGCACAAGAATCACTTGAACCCGGGAGGCAGAAGTTGCATGAGCTGAGATCGCGCCACGGCACTCTAGCCTGAGCAACAGAACGAGACTCTCTCTCAAAAAAAGAAAAGAAAGAAAGGGGAAAGGCCGGGCGCGGTGGCTCAAGCCTGTAATCCCAGCACTTTGGGAGGCCGAGACGGGTGGATCACGAGGTCAGGAGATTGAGACCATCCTGGCTAACACTGTGAAACCCCGTCTCTACTAAAAAATACAAAAAAAAAAAAACTAGCCGGGTGAGGTGGCGGGCGCCTGTGGTCCCAGCTACTCGGGAGGCTGAGGCAGGAGAATGGCGTGAACCCGGGAGGCGGAGCTTGCAGTGAGCCAAGATCCGGCCACTGCACTCCAGCCCCGGCGACAGAGCAAGACTCCGTCTCAAAAAAAAAAAAAGAAAGAAAGAAAGGGGAAGAGGAAATCTACAACCTACTCGGATCAATAATTTCTAATGGTGGGTAACACTTAAATTTCAGTCAAAATTTTTAAGGTATGTAACGGAGTACTTTGTGCATAACATATAAAATCGGTATTTAAAATATGTTGTGTGATTGCTGGTGAATGATTCTGATATTCACTCATATTGGATGATACATTAAGGTGACAGGTTAAGGAAAAGAGCATTTGCATTCTAGTTTCATTCTCAGGGCTGACAAACTATGGTGCAAGGAGAAATACAATATCATCCTTAATATGCTGTGCTTCCCCCTGGGTACCCTTATGAGCATGGAACTGAAAGGGCTTTCCACATGGAAGAGCCATGCTGAGGGGTGGGTAACTGTCCTAGGTCAGGTTCCAGAGAAGAGATGGGGCCAGATATGGGGATTTTTGTTAAAGTGATGCATTGAGGAGGGATCTCAGAAGAAGGGGCATTGGGGAAGGAGGGTGGGGCATGGGAAGTAAGCTAATTAACAAAAGAGTCTGGATAGAAACTAGCTTCCATCTAGTCTTGAGGGCAGCTCTGGAGTCTACTTTGCACCGCGGAGCTGGTTCTATGTTAAGATAAGGGAAATGGACTTTTGTACTCTGCATAAATCAGTTATTGGTTACTGGCTGCTGAGGGAGAGGTGGGGAAGGGGAGCAGAAGAACAATCGCTCCAGGGAGGCAGCTGCTATTCAACTAGAGGCAAAGTTCTGGAGGAGGAAGCAATGGGGAGTGGTTAGCAGCCACCATTCGCTGTAATTTGGGTCCCTCTGCCTGGATAAGGGGATCTAAACAGACTGCTGTCAACACCCAGTGGAGTCCATCTCTTGTCTTGCTCATGTTCTCTTGCTTTTCACATTGTTTGCTACATAGGAACTATCATGATTTCTGGGGAAAATTCCAAAAGGCAAGTTAGGGTGATGAACAACAGCTGTGTGGGACAATTGGTCCTAAAGCCTTCAGTGATACATTATCTCCCTCCTACACAACACGTTCTAGATTTCCCTTCACTTGCATTTCTGCTGTTTGGTGTCCCAGTCCCTCTTCCCTGAGCTGTTTGAGCCCCTGCTCACCATATACTTATCAGGCCAGTTGCTTCACTGGGCAAGTTATAACTGAGTGTGGGCATAGGCATACCAAGAGATACCCTAATAGATCGTGTGAGTGCCAACCATACTCTTCCCTCTTCTATTAAGAAACAGCAAATCCTACCTCCTCATGATTATCAATAATCCCTGCCAGGTGGTAAATCCTTTTAGTGCCACCGATCTCCTAGCATCAGGAACCCAAAGGAACTAAGTGGCAGGCATAGGTTTACTGGAATTCTTACAGCATCCTCTAGTGGGAGCAGGACCTCTGTATCCAGAGAGCCTAAAGTTGTATGGATGGGAAACACAAATCCCAGGTTGATCACTTGTAGTGATGAAGAGATAGTCCAATCCTATTTTCACCCCTCGGTTCCTTGACCTATATAATTCAGCCAGTTGGGGTCAGAGTACCATATAATGGCCAGTTTTTGTAAAGTATACTATATTCTGAAGGCTGATGCTCCATTCTCACAAGGTGTCTTCCACCGGCAGGTGCCTCACCTGCACCTTCAAGAGACTTTTTCAAGGCTCTTTCAGGCCAGCGGCTTCTGAATGGAACAGCATGTGATAGAACCACATGATCCCATGATTATGTGCCCACTGCCTCACTTCCTTAGCCATACAGTGGGATCCCATGCATAGATCAAACATTCTGTGAGCCCTGGAATATTAGTGTTGACTGAGGCACTGTATCAAGGAAAGGCCAATCCGGGTGAAATCCTTGTCTTTTGTAGTCAGATTGAAACACTGCCTTTTCCCAGATTGAAGGGGTCCAAGCTAATCAACTTGCCAACAAGTGTCTGGTTGATGTCCCCAAAACATGATACCATATTGGGGCTCTGCATTGACTTTTATTAATAGCAGGCAAGTCATCCAGCAGCAGCAGTAGCTTGCAGCCTTGGTGAGTGTGTGCACGTCTGGGGGCCATGGTGCCCCTCCATCTCTGCCACCATGTCTTCTCTGTTCATGAGCTCATGCACATGTCAACAGAGAAACTAGCAGACATCGCTGACTGACTCATCCTGCCTGCGTGCTTCTTCTGAAAGGGATGCTCTCTGGTAGGTATTTTCATTCAACATAAGGATCAGATCATCAACATTATGCCCACTCCCACAGGTACCTCCACAAGCCTCTCCCCAAGACCTCCTTGTCCACTATGTTCCTTGGGCCACTTCTCTCTCCACACAACATGGATGGCAAGATGTGTTACATGAAGCTCTGCCCCATGAAACACTTTCCATTCACCACCGGCTTTCAGAGTCACCCATAAGAGAGGCTGTAGGGCAGTCGTAGCCCATTTTTGGCTTGAACTCACCTATCAAGCTGACCCATTAGTGAACTAAGTTCAGGCATTTTTTCCTCCGTTTGATGATGAGAACTTTCCCACAAGGTCAAATGTGTTGCAAGATGAGAGGTGACTATGTAATAGTGGCAACTAATATAGGTGTCTGGGTCACCAGTTTATGTGAATTTCTTGTGCCCTCTGCAGCTGCTTGAGCCCAATCCTGGATGTACCACTTCCATTTTATAATGAAGTGCTTCCAGGCTAACCTAGACTAACAGTACCCAGCTCTTGACGGTTAGTCCTAGCTGCAATGTTAGCTGATAGCCCCTGGTTAGACACTCTATCATGGTTAGTGCCTACCAGGGCTACATAGCATATCAGGATATGTTTTCTAGTGGTGGCCCTTTCTCTGTTGCAGATGGCATGGACTTGCTCCAGAACCCTAGGGATCTGTCCTATGACTCCCTATTGGAGATTGCCAGGGACTCCACGTTTCTTCTGTACTGTATCTACCTCTACTACCATGGGATCTGCTAAGCCATATGGCCCTCAAAATAGGACTCCTTATACCACAACCTGTTCCCACTGTACAGCCCATTGTTGTTTCACCCAAAACAAGAAGCTTCCCATATCACCCAATGAATGAAGTCAGAACAATCTTCCTAAGTATAGACTATGTTGCCTAGAAAACTTGAACAGCCCCACCAAGTATGGTGCTTCTTTCTTACTGGTAGAAGTGCAAGGTGCAATAAATTGTTCTTTACTTTGGATGAGATGCCCCGGCTTGCCTTAGCCCATTGGACCTCTAACTACTTCACGTATCTGGCAGGCCCCTGAATCTTTATAGAGTTTCTCTCTCACTCTGGAGTTATTGTGTCTAACCATCGTCTTCAGAGTACATGCCACTTCTTACTCATCAAACTCTTAGTGTTTATTACATGATAACATCAATAGAGTGAACCAGTGTAATAGTCTGTGGAATGTCCAAATGGTTTAGGTACCTTTTGACTATATTGTGACACATAGCAGGAGAATTAATATAGCCCTGAGGTAAGACCATAAATGCATATTGTCACCCCTTCCATATAAATGTGAAATGTCTCTGATCCTCCTTCATGATGGTTATTTAAAAGAATGGACTCACCTAGCCAAAGTCTGTCCACTTGAGTCTGTAATCTGCTCTAGGAAAATCCCACATCTAGCACAGTAACTACAAGTGGAGCTATAACTTGGTTGAGTTTGCAGGAACCTACTGTAATTTGCCACATCCATCTGGGTTTTTCAGAGACCAAAGTGGTGAATTGAATAGGTGTAAGTGGGGACCATTACGCTTGTATTCTTAAAGTCATTAAGAGTGGCATTAATCTCTGCCAATTCCCTTAGATGTAATACGGATTATTATTTACTATCTTCCCTGAGAGAGGTAGCTTCAAAAACTTCTATTTGGCCTGTGACTGCTATTATTGGTCAAAGAACCAACACAAGAATTCTTCCGGCCGGGCGCGGTGGCTCACGCCTGTAATCCCAGCACTTTGGGAGGCCGAGGCGGGTGGATCACGAGGTCAGGAGATCGAGACCATCCTGGCTAACACGGTGAAACCCCGTCTCTACTAAAAATGCAAAAAATTAGCCGGGCGAGGCGGCGGGCGCCTGTAGTCCCAGCTACTCGGGAGGCTGAGGCAGGAGAATGGCGTGAACCCGGGAGGCGGAGCTTGCAGTGAGCCGAGATCGCGCCACTGCACTCCAGCCCCGGCGACAGAGCGAGACTCCGTCTCAAAAAAAAAAAAAAAGAATTCTTCCAACTGCTAGGTCTGGCTATTCCAATTATACATTTAGAAACCATTGAGAACAAAGGTCATTTATTACTTGACCTCTGTATACCCCTACCTTAACACAGAGGCCATGTTATTTTTTTTAGTGGTTCCTGGGAATTAGAAACAATGTGGGCCCTGTATACAACTTCTCTTGAAAGATTTACGTATTCCCCTTCCCCACTGTACAGTTGCCCAAGTAAATGGTTATAGGTTCCTTTGGGAAGGACTAGGGGAATTACCTGTATCTTATCTCAGGGTGTATTAGTTCATTTCCACACTGCTGTGAAGACATACCCGAGACTGGGTAATTTATAAAGAAAAGAGATTGATTGACTCACAGTTCCACATGGCTGGGGAGGCCTCAGGAAACTTACAATCATGGCAGAAGGGGAAGCAAACACATCTTTCTTCATGGCAGCAGAAGAGAGAAGTGCAGTGCAAAGGAGAGCGGGAAAGTCTCTTATAAAACCATCAGATCTTATGAGAACTCACTCACTATCACAAGAACAGCATGGGGGTAACTGTCCCCATGATTCAATTACCTTCCCCCATCCCTCCCATGACATGTGGGATTATGGGAACTACAATTCAAGATGAGATCTGGGTGGGGGCTCAAAGCCTACCCATATCACGTGGTGTTGTTAAAATCATCTTCCTCATGAGAAACAGCCTCCTCTTGAGGGTTAGGTCTCAAAACTGAACAAGGGATTGTGACTTTCTTTTGAGGCAGCTGGCTTCAACCTTCTGCGTATCCACTCTGGATTGTGTGTGTGTGTGTGTGTGTGTGTGTGTGTGTGTGTGTTGGGGGGAGAGAGAGAGAGAGAGAGAAATTTCCCATATATCTTGTCTTTAGAAATGCCACAATCTATTGTTCTATTAGCAATCTCCCAAGATCTTCCAAGATCCATATGGTTGGTCCCATATGGTCAAGGCCCCAGGTTGCCATTCCAGCCTTGTGCCTGCTACAGTAGTTCTCAATACCTTGCTTATGACTATAAAGTGCTACCATCTGGCCTCTACTATTCCAGAATTCTGTCATCCCCATTGCTTCTAGATAGTTATTTTCCCGCACAGCATCTCCTGACAGCTCCCACCTCCACAGGACAGCCACCATACGCTTTTTAATGATGCTAATAGCCCCCTCACCAGCGCATCCCAATTGCTTTGGCAAATAATGTCCCACCAAGGCACATTATCTGCTAGTGGGTTTCCTGGTTTAATAATTCAATTTTTTTTTTTTTAGTTTTTCCCCTACTTCTCTGGGCATTTGCATCCCTTCCTCCACAATCTGCCTGGCAGTTCTGGCATCTCATCTTCATTAAATTTGGGACACCATTTTCCAGGCTTTCAAGGAGAGTCATTTCAGCAGCATATTAGTCTCCCAGGACTTTTGCCCAGCATGAATTCTTGTGGCAGACAACACTGATGGTATATTAAGCCTATATTAATAACCCCTCCCTTGTCTTGCTTGATATTTTGTTCTTGCTTCCCTTGATCCAACCTTCAGGATCTACTCCCAGGCGTTGTGTCCTGGTTCCTGCCAGTGAGTCAGAAGGTTCTGCAGTTACTTGATGTATAAGTGCCTTCCTCCTTTAGTCGGACTAGCCCTTCCCCCATTGGCTAATGCTGTTTGGTCCTACTGACAAATAGGCAGCCAAGATGGGGAAATTGGGAGACAGCCTAGCAAGGCCAGGCATTGTCTTATAAGGTCCCTGCCTCACGGGAACCCTCTGGGTAGTTTTCAAGCCTGGGGGCTTGGAGCCCTATGTCCCAATAAGGAGGAGTCCACTTCTGTTGCAGGCTCAGACATTTCAGGTGAACCTGGGGATTCACATTTCTCAAGCTTCTTTACCTGTGCATCCCCATTCCAAGTCTCAGGGCCTTGTTCCTTCTCTGTCAAGATCCTGACTTTGACATTGAAGACTGGCCAAGGCCAAGGGTTTAATCTTCTTTGAAATTCTGTCACTCTTGTACCTGATTTCCAACTCTTTCTGCCTTCGGACTACAGAAGATTAGTATTAATCATTAGTATCTCTCTGAATGTTGCCCAAAGAGCCACTCTCCATCGCTTTGCTTCAAATTGTGAATAGACCTGAGCCTGTTATTCAAGCCTGTTCCTCTTGTCGATGCACCAGTGGCACTCAGCAACTGTTTTCCCCCATACCTGTCAAACACCAGAGACATGGCCCCGGCTTGTCCACCCTCTTCCTCCCGTGTCTTGTCTCTGGTCACCACAGGTAAAAGTCTCAGCAACCACAGACCACAGGAGGTGTTGTCCCAATTGGCATGCAGCTGGCTTTGCAACCAAGTAGCACCCATCTCTCTTATTCCATCCTTACAGTCTGTATCCTGGGTCCTTTCCAGTACTAACCGCCTTAGGCTGGAAGCAAAGCCTGAGAAATGGAGTCTTAGGACTGTGATTTATTGAAAGAATGCTTTCAGAAGGGAGTGAAGGAAGCAAGATAGGACAAAGGGGTGGGAGAAGCTAAGCAAGGCTGTGACCTCAGTTGTGGACCAGATTCAGCCTGGTCCCTGGGGGAAGCCCTGGAGCACGCATCCTACCGCAGAATTGCTTCCATTATGAGACAAGGGCAAGACAGGGGCAGGGCCTTTTACACCACATCTGTCAGTCATTGGTTGTGGCCGCCATGGTTGGGGATGGGGAGCATAACCTCCTAACCTGAGTGGTTTCCATGTAGCTGAGGGAAATTTTCTGAAGAAGGAACATGCTATAAGATGCAAAAACTCACAGCCACTGGGGAATGAAAGCTCTGGCCAGGTAAAGGGATCTGGGCAGGGCATCAACAGCAACCACAGCAAGAACCTTTGGCATGGGGACAATAACGTGCTAAATCTCCAGGCACCCTGTTTGCCTGGGAATTTTGTTCCTTCCACACACCTCCTACCTCCTAGAAATGCCAAGATATGCTCAGAAGAGACTCCAGGGTTGATGTTGTGTTTATGCCTTCCTAGAATACGTGGCTGGAAAAACCAGCAGACTGGCATCAAGGAATTAGGTATAAATCCAGGTTGGTTCATTTGTTTGAAGAGAAACAACAGAGGGCCGGGCGCGGTGGCTCACGCCTGTAAGTCTCAGCACTTTGGGAGGCTGAGGTGGGTGGATCGCTTGAGGCCAGAAGTTTAAGACCAGCCTGGGCAACATGCTGAAACCCTGTCTCTACTAAAAATACAGAAAAGTTAGCCGGGTATGGTGGTGCAGGCCTGTAATCCCAGCTACTCACGAAGCTGAAGCATAAGAATTGCTTGACCCTGGGAGACAGAGGTGGCAGTGAGCCAAGATCACGCCACTGCACTCCAGCCGACAGAGTGAGACTGTGGGAAAAAAAAAAAGAAAAGAAAAGAAAAGAGAGAGAGAAACAAAGGAGAAATAAAGAAGAAAAAGAAAGACAGAAAGAGGGAGGAAGGAAGGAAGGAAAGAAGGGAGAGAGAGAGAGAGAGAGAAAGAAAGAAAGAAAGAAAGAAAGAAAGAAAGAAAGAAAGAAAGAAAGAAAGAAAGAAAGAAAGAAAGAAAAGAGAGAGAGAGAAAGAAAGAAAGAAAGAAAGAAAGAAAGAAAGAAAGAAAGAAAGAAAGAAAGAAAAGAGAGGAAAGGAAGAAAGAAAGAAAAAAGAAAGAGAAAGAAAGAAGGAAGGAAGGAAGGAAAGAGAAAGAAAAAAGAAAGAGAAGAAAGAAAAAAGAAAGAAAGAAGAAAGGAAAGAAGGAAGGGAAGGGAAGAAGGAAGGAAGGAAGGAAGGAAGGAAGGAAGGAAGGAAGGAAGGAAGGAAGGAAGGAAGGAAGGAAGGAAGGAAGGAAGGAAAGGAGGGAGGGAGGGAGGAAGGAAGGAAGGAAGGGTATAATGTTCAGGTTGTGGTTACACAGGTCAGGACCAATGAAATTCTGTATTATCCATGCCTTTCAACATCAACATCCACTCAGAAAAGCCCCCTCACACTGTCGTGGGGGAAGAGCTACAGATTAGGTTGAATCCATCAGTCTGACATGGCACCAAGCAGATCATAAACCTGAGATGTTAAGGCCTAAATTATCCTTTGCTTGGTGATACTTGATTCTCAAAAGTGATTTTGTAATGCTTTGTCTTTAAATGCAGGTATTGTAAAAATCTGATTTGCTAATTAAAATACTGTCCCCATTGCACCTGTGCACACATAATTTTTATTTTTGTTTTTATTTATTTTATTTTATTTTTTGAGACCAGGTCTTGCTCTGTCACCCAGGCTGCAGTGCAGTAGCATGATTATAGCTCACTGTAGCCCTGAAATCCTGGGCTCAAGGGATACTCCTGCCTTAGCCTCTCAAGCAGCTGGGACCTAGGACTACAGGCAAGTTCCACCACACCCAGCTTTTTTTTTTTTACTTTTTTCTTTTCTTTTTTTTTTTTTTTAAGAGACAGAGTCTCATTATGTCGACCAGTCTGGTCTCAAACTCTTGGCTTCAAGCAATCCTCCCGCCTCAGCCTCCCAAAGTGCTGGGATTGCAAACATGAGCCACGGCTTGCAGCACTTGATTTCTTAAAAGCCAGAAATTTCTTGCTTTTCCCCTCATAAAGATGAATTATCTTTCCTATGGTGAACATATCTTGAAGTCAAATTCAAGTTACATGGTGTGAAAAACGACTTTCATGCTTGTAGCTAAAACGTGGAATTCTTGGGATTTCTGGGAGGTGTTGCTGGTCCACCAGGACTCAACAGGATATCTGAAATGGAGATTTGAGGTAAGCAGGACAGCGTCCAGGCCAGTGTCACTGGAACTTGTGTAGACATAACAAAGGGGAATTTAGGCTGCAAATTGACCGAGCTTAAAATAGATTCACCTGGATTATCCAGGCGAGCCCGCTGTAATCACAAGGGTCCTTAAAAGAGTCAGCCCCAGCCAGGACCAGAGGCTCATGCCTGTAATCCCAGCACTTTGGGAGGTCGAAGCAGGCAGATCCCCTGAGGTCAGGAGTTCAAGACCAGCCTGCCCAACATGACGAAGTCCCATCTCCACTAAAAACACAAAAAATTAGCCAGGCGTGGTGGCAGGTCCCTGTAATCCCAGTTACTACTCAGGAGGCTGAGGCAGGACAATCACCTGAACCTGGGAGGCGGAGGTTGCAGTGAGCCAAGATCACGCCACTGCACTCCAGCCTGGGTGACAGAGTGAAATTCTGTCAAAAAAAAAAAAAAAAAAAAGAAAGAAAGAAAGAAAAAGGAAAAAAAAGCCCCAGGAGGAGGCAAGGAGAGAAGGAAGGCACGAGGTGCAAGTTGCTGACACTGAAGCTGGAGGAAGAAGCTCAGAGACAAGCAAAGTGGGGCACCTGTAGCCCAGGGAGTGGGCAAAGAAATGGATTCTCCCCCAGAGCCTCCACCAGGAGTGCAACCTTCCTCAAACTGTGAGGTCACAGATTTGTTGAAGCTGCTCTATTTGTGGTCATTTATTATAGCAGCAATAGGAAATAATATGATTGTTCCAGAAATCAGGAAACACATGGTACCTATGCCTTTTACTAATCACTTTGGTCTAAAATAATTTTTTTTTTTTTTTTTTTTGAGACGGAGTCTCGCTCTGTCACCCAGGGTGGAGTGCAGTGGCCGGATCTCAGCTCACTGCAAGCTCTGCCTCCTGGGTTCACGCCATTCTCCTGCCTCAGCCTCCCAAGGAGCTGGGACTACAGGCGCCCGCCACCTCGCCCGGCTAATTTTTTGTATTTTTTTAGGAGAGACGGGGTTTCACCGTGTTAGCCAGCATGGTCTCGATCTCCTGACCTCGTGATCCTCCCGTCTCGGCCTCCCAAAGTGCTGGGATTACAGGCTTGCGCCACCGCGCCCGGCCGGTCTAAAATAATTTTTACTGCTTCCATGTAGGAGCCTAGAAATATTTGGTGGTGGCAGGACAAAGAAACAGAAGGTGAGCTTGGCTTGTGAGGTGAGAACTGGGAGAGAACGAGGAACAAAATGAAAACTCTGTGTGTGTAGACAGCAGTCAAGAAGCATGAATGAGTTCAAATGCAGCCTAATTCCCTCTAATCAGTGGATCCAAAAGAAAGGCAATATATTAGGCTATTTCATTATTTTCTTTGTTCATTTTCAAATAAATATCTCACATGTTTTAAGGAGCTTGTGCATCACAGTTTGTAACTTTTATAATATGCAAATTTTTTAAATTTTTTGAACAAAATGTGGGTGCCTAGAAATAATAATAAGCAATATAATATGCAAGTCAAATTTAGTGGTCCATAGGCAATTTTTGAAAAATCTAAATATCATTGTATTAATAAACCTGTAACTTGAGAACCACTGGAAAAGATCACATCGGTTATTGTTTAAATAGATTTCCAAAATAATTAGATCTGTTATTTAAAAATAAAAACGAGTCTAGAGTCTAGAAGCGATTTTGATGACTGCCACCAGAGGGCACTGTAGCCTTTGTAGACGATCAAAACGCAGCCATTAAACACTTCCCAGCCACATGTTTATTTCTTTGAGAAGGCAACACTGCAGGACAGAAAATGAACACCAGTAGTATATTTCAACTTTTTTTTTCATGTCATTTTACTAGATATATATTGTTTTTCTTATTTTTATTTTTATCTTACAAGTCAACCTCAAAAACATAAAGCAGGAGAGAAATGAGCCATGCCTCTTTTTTCAGTTTAGAGGGGTAGCTGACACAGGATGAGAGCACAGAAAAACTTAAGCTAAGATTTCCACATTAATATCTTGCCCCCAAACACCATGCAGTGCTAAACGTCACATTCCCATCATGCAAGCACATTAAAATATATGGCGATTAAAACTCCTGGTTTTTATTTTACGGCATTTGCTGTTTCCATGGGGCACACTTCCTTTTTGGGCTAAAGGTAAAAAAAAAAAAAAAAAGCCAAATACAGAGCAGTTAAGTATCCTTACAGCAAGAGAAATATAAAGCTTCTTTCAATGAAGAATCCATTTTGATGTTTTCCAAGTGGTTCTGGGGTCATGTGGGGAAGAACTGAGATGTGCTGAAGAGGCAAGGAAATGTTTCCCGGCTCCACGACACAGAGAAACGTTATGTCTGCTCAGTGTCTCATTCAAGGAGACGAGTGGCTTTCTGTGAGGAGAGAAATTACCCGCCTTCCACAGTCCATTTCATACAGGCTGCAAACATTTAGTTTCAGGGGCTTTTGTTTTCAACTATGTATTACAAAACCCTGGGCAAGGCAGTCATCTCCCAGTTCTAAGACTCGATTTCTCCTGTGAGGTATACAAAAAAAACTGGAAGAGAAATAAATTGGAAAACCACAATCGGATATCATATTCTTGTTAGACTAAAGAACAAATGCCCCCTAAAACTTTATGTGGATACGGCAGCTTTTCTGTACTTAACATTACTCATTAAATCATGTATGTGGCTCTATCAAAATACTGTCTTTCGGCCGAGGGTGGTGGCTCACGCCTGTAATCCTAGCACTTTGGGAGGCAGAGGCAGGCGGATCACCCGAAGTCAGGAGTTTGAAACCAGCCAGGGCAACATGGTAAACCCCGGTCTCTACTAAAAATATAAAAATTAGCTGGGCATAGTCCCAGCTACTCGGGAGATTGAGGCAGGAGAATCACTTGAACCCGGGAGGCAGAGGTTGCAGTGAGCTGAGATTGCGCCACTGCACTCCAGCCTGGGCAATAGAGTGAGACTCCGTCTAAAAAAAAAAAGTCTTTCTTACTAAGAGATAATGTACCTACGAATTTAAACATGGCTTAAATTTGAATAGCACTTCTTTTCAAGACTTAAAAACATTTTTTCTTTGAATCTGTTTCTGTGACATTGTTTGTGACTGCAGTGCTACCTGAGTAAATTATCATGATTACATGAAAAGCAATTAAGAGAAGAAGGTCAAAGGACCAACCTCTAATCACTAACTTGGGTCTCTGACATCTGACAGCACATGCCTCAAAAAGCAAACAAAATAAACACTCTCCATTTCTTTAAATACATGTTTTTCATCCAAGGATCTCACAGCACTTCCCAAGTAGTCTAACGTACAGAAAGAAAGGAAAGGAAACACAGCATGATTAGGTGAAAACTCAATCCACAGACAGCCTGGCAGCAGGTTGAGGCAGGGCCATTAGGAGGAGACTGTGCTCAAGCACAGAGGGCCCCTTAGGTTTCAAACGGAGAATGTAGCCTAACAGCCACCAGGGCCGGCCCTATGCTGAACCCAGTGCAGTGAAACACACACTCCAAGTCAAACTTCTTGGTTTCCTAGTGGGTTGTGTGCCAACAGCAACTTAACAAGGTAACAGGTGAAGCAAGGTGAGGGGCGGAGAGAAGGGAAAGGGCAGAGAGCCACTGGGAGTCCTGAGACTCAAGTTCCCGCTTTACCACTTGGGGCTCTGGGCCAGGCACTTCACTGTAATAATCCACAATCATCTCACGTACAGCGTGCGGCAGCGGGAGGGGGCTGAAAACACACCCATTTGCAAACTACAAAGTGCTGTGTAAATATAAGGCATGGGTTTCACATTGAAATCTGACTCCAGACACAATCTCTTTCTTACGCTTCCTGGAGTCTTTGTAATCCTATACTTTAGGAGTCTTCCTAGGCCTTTGATCCTACTCTGAGATTTGAGCTCTTGTGGCAAAGCTAAGAATTCTTTAAAGCAACAGAGGCCCTTCCAATGCAGGGCCTAGCATGTCTATTTGCAATATATTAACCAGTGAGGGCATCCCATCAGGCTCCGTTCTGGATCTACACGCTAACAATAGAGGGAAAAGGTCCTCTTCACAACCCCAAAGAGGAGTCCTCTCCAAATCCTAATCTTTAGCAGGTGCCACAAATTTGGATCTACGTGTGCTGAGAGGTTCTCCACTTCCTTCCTGAGCAGCCATGGTTTTCTCTCTCATTCCACAGTTCACAGACACTGGAGGACTGGGTATAGGAGTTGGCCCTTGGACTCCATGAAACTACGCCATGCATTTCAGAGATGACCTAGTCTCAAGAAATATGTTGAAAGTAATCCAGTTTTCCCAATATTCTTTGGACCAGAAAAGTGGCATGAGGCCGAGAGAGAAGCCCAAGCCTTCCTACATTGAGTGTCATGGCAAGTGTCATCCACTCTCCCTCTCACTCCTGTCTATCTCCCCACCCACGTCTTAGTGTCCACAGCCTAGGCTGAGAACTCACAGAAGCAGCCCTACTTTGTAGTACAACCTGGTCAAAAGCAAAATAATTTACAGGGGGAAAAACACGAATGAGCAGGCAATGGGGCTCCAGAAAGCCAGGTGCAAAATTGTGAAGTTCAGTTTTGCTTTCACTTTGGGAAGCTCTGCAGTCAGCTTTAACTAGCAAAGCGAAAACTTTTAGGCTAACGTTCTTGACGTATCTTTGACAAATAACTTTAAGCCTTGGCTATGTAATCCCAGGGATCTTTTTTGCCTTTAAGTTTGAATGGTACTAAACGAGTTTACATTGAAAGGCTGGGGAAATATGTCTTCAAGAGAAGCCAAAGGAAAGCATTCGAAGGTATTCACAAACCCTGCTCAAAAGTGTCTGGAGCTCTTCAATTTAAGAAAAACTGGAAGTCTACAGGTTGGTGTTGCAAACCAAAGAAAAATAAATGGAAAGGTACTTTGTGTCACACTGTTATTTCTGCTATTGTTATTTGCCGTTCCTTCAATACTCTTTACATTGCCAATTCTAAATAATTTCCCTTCTAGTATCTGCTAATCACAGAAAGAATCAGTAGTTTCCAGGGCCAAAAGGTTAAAGCACTGCTCTCCCAGACCAGGGCATCAGGGTGCAATCTGAGGATCCGAATGTTCCCTCCGTCAGGTCACCACAGGTCAAACTCATCTTCACTAGCTTCCCTAGGTGAAGAAGTACCCACATGTTTGCTGGGCCAAACTGATTGGCCTGGCCTCTTATCTTAGAGAAGCTTCTAGTAGCTTCTTGTTTTTTATTTTTATTTCTTAATGCTAAGGTTGTTTTTTGTTTCTTTGTTTGTTTGTTTGTTTACAGAGTATTAAGTCTTCTTAGTAAAGCTTGGGGAAATAACTATTTCCATTTTGTTTGCAGATATAATTCGAGTGGTTTCTTCCGTTTGAATGTCAAGCCACACTTTGAAGCTATAAAACAAAATAGGTTATGTCAACAATTTGTTACGGGTAGGCAGGGCCAACATGGGTACTCGGTGGGTTGTGGTTATTCCTATGATGAGAAATATTCATGGTGATTAGTAAGGGAAGACTTTCATATTGTTTCTCTATGAGCTTTCTTTACCACAATGATTTCCAAATTTCTATTAGTCTTTAATGAAAAGATGACATTAGTTGTGTTGCCTTTGATCTCAGGTTTGCAGGCATAAATGGCGCAAAGCTTAAAGTTTATTTAATAGAAAGGATAATCTAAGATGAAAATCCTTTTCTGGTTAAAAGAGTGACTGACAAGAGATAGAAATCTAAATGTAAGAGCTCATGGGGTTTGGGGTGGGGAAGAAAAAGAAAAATTATGAATGCATGCCCCATTTTTTTCCCACAAGATTTCCTGAGCATTCCTCAGACATTATAGTGCAACATCGTAACACCAGTGAATCAACAGTAGTTCTATTTTTCTCAAGCAAAAAAGTCTAGACTCATCAAATATATACTAAGCACAATATATAATAGTATATCATCTTTTAAAACACTAGTAATTTGAACTTCTATAAATATATTTAAATAACAAACATAGATAGCTATTCACATAGCACACAAGTGACATATAAACATACAAAAATAAAACCATCATGTTTAACTCCTTTGTTGTTTCCGTGGGTTTTTGTTTTGTTTTTGTTTTTTGTTTTTTGTGGTTTTTTTTTTTTTTTTTTTTTGAGTAAAGATATTAAAACAATTCAGATGCCAAAGTCATCTTGTCAATATTGATCCTGGGAAATCTGGATATAAATTCACACTATGTATAGGGATCACAGCCAAGGACAAGAGCAGTAGACATTCTTTGCTGGACACATTACTATCTCCTACCGTTGAGTAGGAAAGTTCGAAGGGAGTAGAGGTCGCCAATTGTGATGAGATGTTTTCTCTAGCTGTTGTAAGGAAAGGAAACATTAATCAGATCCCCTAACCTGCACAAAGTGTGAAAACACTAAGCTGTCCTTTGAGTGAGTGGAATATGGAACACGCCTCCTCCTTCAGCTCTCCCACACGCCACTGTCTATCAAGTATTTCCCAACACGTGGAAAAGGCACCACCATTCTATACCAAAGGCAAGGAATTTTTGCCCTGCAACACCACATTTGTCCTTGCAGTCACTGCTATGGAAAACATTCCTCCACTCAAAAAGTGATTTGGGCCACACAGCTTCCCAGCCAAGTGGCATATGTACATTCTTCTTTTGAAAAACAGAATGTTTCCATGGACAATTATTCCTGGTAAAATTTGATTTTCGTCCATAGCATTCTCTGGAGAGCAAGGAACAGAACAGACATTTCTCACATCCCTCCTAGAGCCCCGCATCACCGTGAGCTCCCAGTAGGAACACAAAAAACGCCTTTCAACTGAACTCAATCATTCCGGTCTCAATGGATGCGTTACGACTGGAATGAGGAGCCCTGGTGTATTTGGTGATTATCTTCATGTGAGGTGCATCTTTAGATAGGAAGCTGATGCTTGAAGGACTGGGATTCAGTTTTCCTTTTAAGGAAAAATGTAAGCTTTTGCAATATCTTGAAGAGTTGCTCGTGATAAAATATAAGAGGATAAAACCCTGACTTTGTGTCTCAAATGGAATTTTCAACACAGGGAGAAGAAGGTGATTTCTTGAGTTCCTGGGGGGTGTCATCAGTGTCATCAGGGGAAGGCGAAGCCCGCTGCTGCTGATAGATGTCCTGGATCAGCAGGGTGTTCATGACTTTCCACTCTCTGTATTTCCTGGCTGTCAGCTTCGGGTCATCCAGCAACTGGTTAATCATGGCCAGATCATGTTCTTTACACTGTGCAAGTAGAAAAAAAGGGGAAGGGGGGATGTTGAGAGTGTCTTAATTTACATAAACCATCTTTACCAACTCTTTTACAAGTACACATATACATTCACATAAAATTACCAAAGCATTTTTGCACGTTCATATTCTAATTCCCCCATCAAGCCTAACAAATATGACATTTGTTTGCATATGCTAGCCGCAAAGAAGTGAAGTATCCCACCCAAGAGTTGGTGGAAGAGCTAGACATATAGCAAAGGTCTTCTATGGTGCCTTTCCCTGATCAATCCATTATTCCACACCGCAGTAACAATTCTACCTTGGTGTGGGACTCATGCCTCCTAAAACTTATCACTGAAGGTATTAGCATTTCATTGACTATTCAAACTTCGCTAAGTAAAATTGGAACGTAACACTTTACCTAGGACATAAGGCAACATAAAATATATCTTTTAAGATTTTATTAAATTATCTTTATTTTAATAAATCCCATTAATTTAATTAATATACACAGACTAAATACACAGGTTATCTTTCTAGTCAAAGAAGAGGCTGCTAACCTTCCATCAAAACAGTATGTATTCCAATAATATTAATAAACAACCTATTGGTGCTATTCCACTCTGCCTCCTCTGTAACCAATGACACACATTTCTGAAATGTCTAGCTCAGCTTAGAGTTTTCTATAGACAAGGAATGGAGTAAAAATAAGATGCTCATCCTCCATATTAAAAACAAATATTCAGCCCTGACAATTGTATCTCAAATCTATGCCTGTTTTCTCTATCCCTGACCATAGTCCTAAGAGTGGATATCCAGTTCAGTGTATCACACCTGATCTGCTGACACAGCCTCCTGAGCAAGACCACTGCCTCCAGTGCCCACATCAACTCCACCTCCACTTAGCAGAGCAGGGAGGCATCGAGATGCCGAGTCCCCCTCATGGATCCCCTTACACCAAAGGCTCTTCACCTGCACTGGCACCATTTGTTGATACTCTACTTCCTTCTGACTTTCCAGTCTAATGTACTGGCGTGCATTTTCTCACCCACACACTAGCTCACACCTCCGTGTCGTTGTGCCACATGGAGACTCTTCCTTGCCTTTCTTCACCTGATAAACTCTAATTTCTAGAGTTTCTTTTACAGAGAACACTTTCCAATTTTTCTTTACCCAATTCTTTTCTTTTCTTTTTTTTTTTTTTTTTTTTTTTTTTTTTTTTTTTTTTTTTGAGACAGTCTCACTCTGTTGCCCAGGCTGGAGAGCAGTGGCCTGATCTCAGCTCACTGCAACCTCCGCCTCCCAGGTTCAAGCGATTCTCCTGCCTCAACCTCCTGAGTAGCTGGGATTACAGGCATGCGCCACCACACCCGGCTAATTTTTCTATTTTTAGTAGAGACAGGGTTTTGCCATGTTGGCCAGGCTGGTCTCAAAATCCTGACCTCAAGTGATACACCCGCCTCAACCTCCCAAAGTGCTGGGATTACAGGCGTAAGCCACTGCGCCCGGCCCACCCAATTTTTCATAACCCGTAAATCTTACTCACCTGAGGCATCACATTATAAAGGAAACCTCCCCCGCACCCCCAAAATTGGACTGATGAGCTTTTAAGTGTTTATGTTCTCGTGCCTTCCAGTGAAGCCCTCTGAGAACTTACCAATGTACATTTAGGTATTTACGGATAAGTCATGGCCCCTCTTCTAAAGCTTAAAGAAGATGACAAGAAACATTTCCTTCATCCCTGTATTCCCTGCACCTAACACAATGCCAAGTGCCATGTGGACATTCAACTAATGCATGTGATTGAACCACCCTTTTTGACTATACCCAGGAAAGCATGTGTGAAGCTAAAACTTCACAACCACTGCCAGCAAGTGGATTTTCACTACTCTCCGGTCATCACACTTTCACATCCCTTTTCTGGCAGTCTCCCAAATAACTATTTCAAAACCTCTTCTCATCTCAAACCCCCTCTCTCATCCTCACTCACAGCTGATGGCCTTGCTGTCTCTTTTTTGAGGAAACGGAAGCCATCAGAAGAGCACTTCTCTCAAGTTCCTATTGCCCATGAACTACATGGATGCAAATATATGCTGCCTTCCGCCCTGTTCACAAAGACGGAGCATCTGTGCTCCTAGCAAAGCCCAGTCCCTCCACTTGGGCACAATGGCCCCAACTCTCCTACTCGAGAAATTCATCCCAGCAATTATCTTCTCTCCTGTGACTCACCAACTTCCCAGATCCCCTCCAGCAGTTTCACTGGTATACATGTTCACTGTTATTTCTTCCATCTTAAAATTCCTCTCTGCCCCCAAATCCCTGTCCAGCTAATGCTCCACTTTCTCCCTGTCTCCAATGGCCCATTCTTCATAGATTCAGTCCCACCAGGCTTTGGCCCCCACCGTTCACCAAAACTGCTCTTGTGAAGACCATCAGTGACCTCCATGTTGTTAAATCCATAATCCATTAAATCAATGTTAAACCAATGATCCATCTTCAACTTATTTATCAGCAGCACCTAAACCTATTGACTACTCCTCCTTCTTGAACACTTTCGTCATTGTGCTCCTGTGACACATTCTCCTGATTTTTCTTGTCCCACAATTGCTACTTACTCTCACCTTGGTTTTTGGTTCCTCCTCATCATGCCACCTCTTCTCACTGGAGTGTTCTAGAGCACCAGCTTGTATGCTCTTCTCTGCTCTATCTATGTTCATGCTCTTGGTAATCACATGTAATCTCTCCCACTCTCCTATGTGCTGAGGGTCCCAAATTTATATCTCTCCTTACTTCTCCCCTGGACTCCACCATCATTTGTCTAAACTTCCTCTTCAGCAGTTCCACATCAACCCCTAAAAGGCATCTCAAAAATAACATATCTAAAGCTAAGTTCCTCTTATTCTCTTCATCCCCACCCAACCCACTAACTTCCAATACACACCAAACCCTATTCCTAACGTAGTCTTCCACAAAGCACTTAATGGTAACTCCGTCTTTCCAGTTGCTCAGGGCAAACACTGGAGTCATTTTTGACTCCTTCTATCACACCCAATCCACCAGCAAAGCCTGATGATTCTACCTTCAAACATGACACAAAGCATGCCATACCTCTGTTCAGAACCTTCCAGAGGGTCACTGTCTTACTCCAAGTAGAAGCTGGTGTTTGCAATGGCAATGAGGTCCTCAGTGGCTCGAATCCCCGTGTCCCTGGCACACTGCTACTCTCCCCATGCTCCATCCCCACTACATCACAGCTACCCTGACCTCCCTGCTCTTCCTTAAATGCCCTAGGCACACTCCTGCCCCAAGGTGTTTGCATTTTTGGCCTCAGAAAACCTCAAGCCTCATTCCCTTTCCTTTTTCAGATTTTATACCAATTATGTCTTTCAAGGAGGCCTTTCACGTCTTTCCTATTTAAATATCAATTCCTCAATATTTTATATCCCCTCTCTTTTCTATTCTTTATCAAATCTATCATCACTTATTATAAAACTTAATAGTCAATTATGCTTGTTTATTCTCCTACTAAAACATAAGCTTCCTGAAGGCAGGCCTTTTGTCTCATATGCCCACTGCTATATAGCCCCAAGTGCCTGAAAGAATGACTGACACATGTAGACATCCGCTGAATACTTGTTGAAAAAATGAATATATAAAATAAGAAATAAATGAATAAATGAATTACCCATTTGCTTTTTATTCTCTTTTGCATTCTGGACCCTATCTGGAGTCTGAGGAAATCCTTTCCATTAAACAAATAAAGTAGATATAGATAGATTCATAGATCAATAGCTGGATAGATTGATAGATAGATAGGCCATTAGATAGATAGATAGATAGATAGATAGATAGATAGATAGATAGATAGAGACAGACAGAAGATAGACATACAGATGGATAAAGATACGAAACCTTCCTTCCAAAATGGAGAAAAAATGGTGCAGTAGGAAAGCAGAGAGATTGTTTATAGAAAGTTAGACAGGGCCAAAAGAGCATATTTCTTCTCTCTGAGTTTTCAATATCTACGCTTCCAAAACAACTTTTCCAAAAAAAAAAAAAAAAGCTTTCTTCCTCTGCTATCACCATAGTGCTATTAATGTAAAGTTATTTAAAGAGTTTTATTTTGTTCTAAAGAAATTTAGACATCTGCTTCAGAGGAAGATCCTAATTTTTTATATTAAAAAACTAAATAAGATCTTTGAAGGTTAATAAAAATCAGGGAAATTGACTTTGAAAAAGCAAACATGAATTAACCCTTCTTTTATATCTAATAACATTTTTAGAAAAGGGTCTCTTCAATTTTGGGCATTAAGCTGACACTTCTCATGTGGCTTTTGGCTCTAAGCAGTTCAAATTTTTTACCATTTGGCTCAAATCTGTGTTAGTTCTTTCACGGATGAAAGAAAAAAAAATGTAGACAATAATACAGAAGAAGGAAATTAATGACAAAACAGAACCTTCCAAGCTCCTTCCTACACCGGGCACCCTGGGGCTGGGCCTCCTCCAGCAGCCCAGCTTCTCCTGGATGGCGCAGGAGGCTTTGGGAGGGCTTTGAACTGCTTTCACAACATCCGCTCTGCTTTCTGGCAGGCAAGCAAGGTTTGGCAGGGACTCCAAAAATATCATGAAAGAGAGAATGCTGTACTTTCAGTTTTTACTCCAAATAGTCAGTGCGTGGCTTGACTCAAGACCTAAGCTTTGGAAATGTGTTCTACCAGAGCAGCTATGGGAAGAGGAGGTTCACCGCTCTTGTGACATAGGTCAGAGTAACTCAGAGAGAGTTTCAGTTGGACCCATTAATCATTCCATTAATAATTTATTTTAAAATAAAAACAGGCTTAGCCAAAAGTCAGTGAACGGTGAGCTGTTAGAAATTCCTAAATATCTGTATTTCGTGTACAACATAATACGATCAACTTTTGCTCAAGGTCAACTTGGAAGTTTGCTCAACTTCCTAGAAGAATTTCCCTGAAGTGCGTTCATTCCAGCACTATCCCAGTGCAGGGATTTTTCTTATTTACGGAATGCGCCTATGGCAAATATAAACATTATTGTTAAAACAGTTTCCTTGTTTCTGCATGAAATCTGTTGTCTTTGCTTGTCCACACTCCTACTTTGAAGCTTTTAAAAAATAAACATTTCCTCTGTGTGTGATATATTCTCTGTGCAATACATAATACTCAGAGAGAAGTGCACAAATAGAAAAAATGTGCTTAAAGAATTATCACAAAATAAACACTTCCATACAACTACTATCGAGGTCACAGAAGGACCCGCAGCCAGCACTCAGAAGCTCCATTCACATCCCCTCTCAGTCCCATCCTCTCCTCTTCCTCAAAGGCAACCACTCTCTTGACTGCTTTGAATTTTAAAAACAATTAGAAATAATTATTATACCCTTCCAATATGAACATGCACACATGTACCAAGTTCTCTCTCCTTTGAATAGGTTGATGTGCTTTGCTTTTGTTTGGCTTCTTCAGCAAGACCAATTTCCACATCAGCATATCCTCTTACTTCCTGAGGTTAATAGGACTGCATGACATGGGTCGTGTTGTATTTCATCAGCCCCCAGCACCACACTTTGGGGAAGCCTAAGGGATCTATGGAAAGAGCTGCTTCCCACAAATGTCCAGAGAGAGCAGTTCCCCAGCTGGGTGGGGCAGGCAGCCCTGAGCGGGCCCCTAATCTTCTCTGCTTCCTGGTATTCAAGGCCTTGTGTAATCTCCTCCCTGAAGACGAGATGACCTAATGACTTGCTTCTACTGAATAGAATGCTGCAAAAGTAATGTGATGTCATTACTGCCACTAGGTTATAACCCATCTCACTCACTTACTCTCACTGTGTTGCTTGCTCTGAAAGAAGCCAGTTTCCAAGTTGTGACCTGCCCTATGGAGAAGCCCACGTGGCAAGGAACTGAGGGTAGCCTCTGGCCAACAGCCAGAAAGCAACTGAGACCCTCAGTCCAACAACCTGAAAGGAGCTGAATCCTGCCAATGACTACATGCAAGGGTTTAGAAACTGATCCCTCTCCATGGAGGAATGAATGCAGCCCCACCTGACACCCTGATCACAGCCTTGTGAGAGACCTGGGGGCAGAGGCATTTCACCAAGCCACACCCAGATTCCTGGCCACAGACACTTTGAAATAATAAATGCTGATTGTTGGAAGTTGCTAAGCTTTGGGCTAATTTGTTACCTAGCACTGGATAACTGATACACTGACAGAAAAGCAAAAGCTGCTGAATTCACCAGTGACATGGTCATACTGCATGGAGAGCACAAGGTCACAGAGACCCATAGTGAATGGTAACACTAACTCTTTTCACAAACTTGGCCCCACAGTGGCCAGGTGAGGGCATGGTGCCTGTAAAGATCTAAAATCCTGAGTCTGCTGCCCTGTGGAAGGCCTGAGGCCACAGCCTTTTGCCTTCTACTAATGACTCAAACTGCACATGCTCTCCTTGGCCTCTACTTCCTGCTTCTCCCAACATGGACGACAGCTTATTATCCGTTGACAGACGTTCCACTTCCTTGAATGTCCTTCTCTTGTTATTCATTTCTTCCTGACTCATGGACTTCGTGACAGTGTTTCTAATGCCCCCAGTAAGTCACTCTCCCCCTCAGGCCACCAAAGCACCCTGAGCACATCTCAATCGTAGTATTTTTGCACTTCATTTCAATCATGTATTTGTTTTCCTCTGTTTCTACACCCAGTAGAGTCCATTCAGTGGTCCCAGTCACCTAGAAGAGTGGCTGGTACATAGTAAGAGTCAGGAAACACTTGCTCAGTGAAAACTTTACTCACTCATATCAGCTATCACAGACAAAGAAGACAGTAAAATCTCAATACACGATGACATATTACATTGAATAATCAAACATATTCATCAGCTTTGTACATACTGCGAAATGGCGGCCAGTGATATCTTTTATTATCAATAAAAATGTTAATATTAAATAAGAGTGAATTTCTCTGCATTTGTATTCTCTTCGTATAATTAAAATTCATTTTTCTTTTTCCATTCCAGCCTCATTTTTGCAGCCTTTTAGGGTGTTCAGATGTTCTACTGACTAACTGGGACGCCTGACTAAGAGCCACTCAGCCTGCCTTTGTAGCCTTGTCCTTTCAATTGCTGACATTTCTTCCTGGAAAATCACTCAAGTTCTTAATGCCAAAGGCCATAGACAAAACAAAATTCACTTACAGATTTTATCAAAGCTTTTCAGATAAATTGTCTGCTAAATCAGGACTATTCGACAAAGTATCCTAGCCTCCACCTGTTCATGCTATAATCTAAATGTGAAAGCAGGACACTTTTGTTATGAAGAACCATTTCAGCTCAGGGAGGCCCTGAAAATAGCTTCAGTATTTCCTGTACACTGTCCCTTATTCCCATTGTGAAAACATCTGCTGGTCTATTACCACAGAGTGTGTACTTCCCACTGTCGGGCTCTCACGGTGCTCCTTGGCTGCAATGCCCACAGCTGACAATCACTACATCTTTGATGCAGCTGAAGTCGACATTTTCTTCCGGATGTAGTCCTGAAGAATGGCACCTTGCATGAATCAGATGAAAACTTGAGATCTTATTTATACGACTGTTTAGTCTCACCAGTTGATGGTCTCTGTCTCTCATCAACATTTATTGAACCAGGTACTGTGCTAGGCATAAGGGTTACCAAAAAAATTATGCATGGTCCTCGTTGTCTAGAAGCTTAAAATTTGAAATTTTATATCAGAGTGAATGCAAAAATCAAGGCCTATTGTGAAAAACTGCCTTGGGCGCTACCGTGTGAATGTCCTAGTGTTTTAAGAATGTCAAGGTCATCTTACCCTATAAAGATTATATTTACTTTTACAGCCCTTCCCTGCACCCACACAAACACGCTGTGATTAGCAAGAATCTCTTTGCAGAACCAGCCATTCCTTGCCCCATATCCATAGAGTTCATCCACAATTTGAAATTTTGTTACCTTTAATGTGCTATTCAATGTTCGGATTTTGTGGAGTTTCTCGTTTATAGATGGATTTTTACACCGCTTAACAAAGGATTTTCTCAACTCCTTTTTAGTCGAAGGCCGCCGGTCCCCAAGAGGAGATAGACTAGCTTGCTCTAACGATTTGTACAGCTTCTCCATTTCGTCATCTTCGGACACTTTTATCTCTTCTATTTGAAAAAAAGAAAGAAAGAAAGAAAGCAATAACAATTAACCCAGTAAAAAAAAATCAGAGAGAGAACATTCAATACTGTGGTCCTAAGGCATGGCCCTGCTGGCACCCTCATCTCCAACTTCTCTCCAGAACTGAAAGACAATAAATGTTTGCTGGCTAAGCCACCCAGTTTGTGATACTTTATTATTGCAGAGTCATGTTCCCTGTGAAGGCACCAGGGAAGGAGTTATTCCAAGCCTCTCTCCTGTCTTCAAATGGTTCAGATCACCTGAACTCAGGAGTTTGAGACCACCCTTGGCAACACGGTAAAACCCGTGTCTACTAAAATACAAAAAAATAGCTGGGCGTGGTGGTGTGTGCCTGTCGTCCCAGCTACTTGGGAGACTGAGACATGAGAATCACTTGAGCCCAGGAGGTGGAAGTTGCAGTGAGCCGAGATCACACCACTGCACTCTAGCTTGGGCTACAGAGTGAGACTCTGTCACAAAATAAATAAATAAATAAAAATCAAAAAAGTGGAAAAAAAATATATATATATATAAAATCTAAACCAGGTACTGGTGAAACTCAGTGGGGGAGTGATTCATCCTGAGGCAAAATTCATCTCCATCTTTAAACCCATGCAAGTAGAAAAATATCTGCTTCTAAAATACAGAGCGTGAGACAAATAAGCCCTAGCAAACGATACCCATGCTAAAGTTTGAGAACTACTGCCCTAGATGATTGCTTAATGTCCTTCCCAGAACTACCCTTGGAGAGAAGAAACCTGTCTGTGGTCTGTGGTTTTGAGTAGAAAGTGATCATTCCTCATCTTGCCACACAGACTCCGTCTCGCTTCCTAACCACACTTTGCCAGCCTCGGCCCACATGACTGCAGTGAAGCCACTCCACCATAGGAACTACTGGGGACCATGTGGACTAGATGAGGCCAATGGCAGCTCCACCATTCTCATTCTGGCCACAGTCACTGATTCAGAGATAAACATGTGTCTCTGGTTAGGCCATTTGGGGCCAAGGAGACTCAGTTCCAAGACTTTGGAGTATCAGATAAGTAATCTCTCTTTTTTCTTAAGCTGAATGTTGTGATAGTGTGAGCTGGAAGCTTCCAGGAAGCATCCCAAGAATAATGACATGAGAGCCAAAATTCTGAGACACAGATTGGATGATACCATTGGAGCCCTTTCAGCCTATGGGAGCTAATATGTTACCCATGTTAAGCTACCCCGGGTTTGCTTTTCAATCATATGCACCTGGATGGGCCTCAAATGATACAGAGGTTATTCAAAGAAAGTCTTCATCTTTTGATGTTGCTGTAATTTCTCACTAAAAATGTTAGTCTGTTATTCCTTTATTCCCGGAAAATAAGCTTGGGAAAGAAATACAATGAGATTTCTTTTTCCACCACATATTCCTTAATGTTTATATGTTTCACTTCCTGTCCAAAGAACCAGCCTGAAAGAGGACTCTATAGAAAGTATGGCATTAGAGGAAATGGAAAAACAGCCTCTCCACTGGGTAGAGAAAAGCATATAATAGTAACCTAGGAGCATCAAAACCAAGCAAACTTCACATACCTTAGAGTTTACTCCTCTATGATTAGAAATCTTTACACAAGAATTAGTTGCCCCCCATCCATCCCAGAAAGTCACCAATACTCTTTCATAAAACAGAAAGCAAAGATGATGCACTCACTTCATAGCTGAGTTAAAGTATTCGTCAGCACAGTCTCTTTATTCTCAACCAAATCGTCTCACAAAAGGGAAGAAAATACTCAAAACTACATCGGAAGACAACAAGATTTTTGGCTCAGGCCATGTGCACACATCAAAAGTGGGCTTTTGTCAATAAGCACATGAAAAGATGTTCAATATCATCAGTCATGAGTGAAATGCAAACCAAAACCACCATGAGATGTCCCTTCAACCCCAGGGTGGCTACAATTAAAAGACAAACAGTAAGTGTGGGTGAGGATGTGGGTAAATTGGAATCCTCATACATTGCTAGTGGGAATGTAAAACAGAGCTGCTACTTTTATTTTATTTTATTTTATTTTATTGTTTAGTTTTTAAAGACAGGGTCTTGGTGTGTCACCTGGGCTGGAGAGCAGTGGCATAAGCATAGCTCATTGCAGGCTTGAACCCTTGGACTCACTAGATTCTCCTGCCTCAGCCTCCCAAGTAGCTGGGACTACAGGTGCATGCCACCATGCTCAGCTAATTGAGTTACCACTTTAGAAAATAGTTTGTCCATTTCTCAAAGTGCTAAACATGGAGTTTAGCATGTGCCCCAGCAATTCCACTCCAACATAAATACCCAAGAGAATTGAAAACATATATTCACACAAAAATTGTACATTGTTCACAACAGCATTATTCATAACAGACTAAACGTGAGAAGAGCTTAAATGTTCATCAGCTGATGAAAGGATAAATAAAATGTGGCATCTGCACGTGACAGAATAGTATTCAATAATTAAAATAAATAAAGTACTTAATTGTCCACAATACTTCAACATGGGTGAACCCTGAAAACATTTTGCTAAGTAAAAGAAGCCAGTCACAAACAACCACATATTGTGTGATTCCATTTATATGAAATGTCCAGATTAGATGAACCCACAGAGACAGAAACTAGAATAATAATTGCCTGGGGTCTGGGAGGGGACAAGCAGGAATGGGGAATGGTAGTTAATGTGCAGGAATTTCTTTTCGTGAGGCTGAAATGTTCCAAAATTAGATTGTGATGACAGTTGCACAACTCCAAATATACTAAAAACCAATGACCTGTACACTTTCACGTGTGAATGTTATGATATGTGAGATATATCTCAATAAAGCTATAAAAAAGTAGTCATTTATGTCCGGGCACGGTGGCTCAAGCCTGTAATCCCAGCACTTTGGGAGGCCGAGACGGGCAGATCACGAGGTCAGGAGATCGAGACCATCCTGGCTAACACGGTGAAACCCCGTCTCTACTAAAAAATACAAAAAACTAGCCGGGCGAAGTGGCGGGCGCCTGTAGTCCCAGCTACTTGGGAGGCTGAGGCAGGAGAATGGCGTGAACCCGGGAGGCGGAGCTTGCAGTGAGCTGAGATCCGGCCACTGCACTCCAGCCTGGGCGACAGAGCATGACTCCGTCTCAAAAAAAAAAAAAAAAAAAAAAAAAAAGGTAGTCATTTATGAGATTGTCATGAGAGCTGATGCTACATAGCAGAAATACTAAGCGTGGCCACAGTTCTGGGGTCAAACTGGAGACACTGGAAAGTCTTAAGGAAGTTAAGTGAAAAGAAATCTGACTCCTAAAGGGGGGCATTAGGATTGAGGACTTGGAGTTTTCAGTTTTAAGGCACATAGTTATTTTACATGTCCTTTTAAAAAAAATACAGCTAACAAGGTAGAATTCTACTTAGATTAAAGCAAAAACACATAGCTTTCAATACCACAGTATTTTTGAGTTAAGGAATATATGTTGGCTGGGCATGGTGGCTCACACCTGTAATCCTAGCACTTCGGGAGGCCAAGGTGGGTGGATCACTTGAGGTCAGGAGTTCGAGACCAGCCTGGCCAACATGGCGAAACCCTGTCTCTACTTAAAAAGAAAAAATTAGCTGGGCATGGTGGTAGATGCCTGTAATCCCAGCTACTCCGGAGGCTGAGGCAGGAGACTTGCTTGAACCCCAGAAGTGAGGTTGCAGTGAGCCGAGATTGCACCACTGCACTCCAGCCTTGGGCGACAGAGTGAAACTCTGTCTCAAAAAAAACCAAAACAAAACAAAACAAAAAAAACATCAACAAGCAAACCGAACAAGAGTATGACAAAGATAAATAGAACGGTTTCTTTACATTTCTCTGTGTTCACCAAGTAGCTACATTGTGCTACTAAAGACTGTGATAGAAAACAACTTACCAATTGAGCCACTAAAAGAAAAAAAAATATTTTTGACTAAAACAATTCGTTTGTAATTATGTCACAGTAACAATGATTATCATTGCTTCCAAGATGGCTGAATAGGAACCGCTCTGGTCTACAGCTCCCAGTGAAATCAATGCAGAAGACAGGTGATTTCTGCATTTCCAACTGAGGTACCTGGTTCACCTCATTGGGACTGTTGGACAGTGGGTGCAGCCCATGGAAAGCGAGCTGAAGCAGGGCGGGGTGTCGCCTCACCTGGGAAGTGCAAGGGGTTGGGGGATTTCCCTTTCCTAGCCAAGGGAAGCCATGAGTAACTGTACCTGGAGAAACGGTACACTTCTACCCAAATACTGCGCTTTTCCCCTGGTCTTCACAACCAGCAGACCAGGAGATTCCCTCCCATGCCTGGCTCAGCAGGTCCCACACCCATGGAGCCTTGCTCACTGCTAGCACAGCAATCTGATATCATCCTGGGATGCTGGAGCTTGGCAGGGGTAGGGGCGTTCACCATTGCTGAGGCTTGAGTAGGCGGTTCTATGCTCACACTGTAAACAAAGTAGCAGGGAAGCTTGAACTGGATGGAGCCCACTGCAACTCAGCAAGGCCTACTGCCTCTCTAGATTCCACCTCTGGGGGCAGGCCAAATCTGAACAAAAGGCAGCAGACAACTTCTGCAGACTTAAATGTCCTTGCCTGACAGCTCTGAAGAGAGCAGTGGTTCTCCCAGCACGGCGTTTGAGCTCTGATAATGGATAGACCACCTCCTCAAGTGGGTCCCTGACCCCCATGTAGCCTGACTGGAGCCTCGCCTCCCAGAAGGGGCTGACAGACACCTCATACAAGTGGGTGCCCCTCGGGGACGAAGCTTCCAGAGGAAGGATCAGGCAGCAATACTTGCTGTTTTGCAACCTCCGCTGGTGATACCCAGGCAAACAGGGTCTGGAGTGCACCCAAGGGCAAACTCCAACAGACCTGCAGCTAAGGGACCTATCTGTTACAAGGAAAACTAACAAACAGAAAAGAATAACATCAACATCATCAGAAAGGACAACCACACCAAAACCCCATCCATATGTCACGAACATCAAAGACCAAAGGTAGATAAAACCACAAAGATGGGGAGAAACCAGAGTGGAAAGGCTGAAAATTCCAAAAACCAGAGAGCCTCTTCTCCTCCAAAGGAACACAACTCCTCACCAGCAAGGGAACAAAACTGGGTGGAGAATGAGTTTGACGAGTTGACAGAAGTAGGCTTCAGAAAGTCGATAATAACAAACTTCTCTGAGCTAAAGGAGCATGTTATAACCCATCGCAAGGAAGCTAAAATACTTGGAAAAAGATTAGATGAATGGCTAACTAGAATAATCAGTGTAGAGAAGAGTTCAATGGCCTGATGGTGCTGAAAACCACAGTACAAGAACTTGGTGAAGCATACACAAGCTTCAACAGCGGATTCGATCAAGTGGAAGAAAGGATATCAGTGATTGAAGATCAAATTAATGAAATAAAGCAAGAAGACAAAATTAGAGAAAAAAGAATGGAAAGAAACGAACGAAGCCTCCAAGAAATATGGGACTATGTGAAAAGACCAAATCTACATTTGACTGGTGTACCTGAAAGTGACGGGGAGAACGGAACCAAATTGGAAAACACTCTTCAGGATATTATCCAGGAGAACTTCCCCAACCTAGCAAGGCAGGCCAACATTCAAATTCAGGAAATACAGAGAACACCACAAAGATACTTCTTGAGAAGAGCAACCCTGAGACACATAACTGTGAGAGTCATCAAGGTTGAAATTAAGGAAAAAATGTTAAGGGCAGCCATAGAGAAAGGTTGGGTTACCCACAAAGGGAAGCCCATCAGACAAACAGTGGATCTCTCTTGGCAGAAACCCTACAAGCCAGAAGAGAGTGGGGGCCAATATTCAACATTCTTAAAGAAAAGAATTTCCAACCCAGAATTTCATGTCCAGCCAAACTAAGCTTCATAAGTGAAGGAGAAATAAAATCCTTTACAGACAAGCAAATGCTGAGAGATTTTGTCACCACCAGGCCTGCCTTATAAGAGCTCCTAAAGGAAGCACTAAACATGGAAAGACACAACTGGTACCAGCCACTGCAAAAACATGCCGAATTGAAAAGACCATCAATGCTAGGAAGAAACTGCATCAATTAACGGGTGAAAAAAACAACTAGCATCATAATGACAGGATCAAATTCACACATAACAATACTAACCTTAAATGTAAATGGGCTAAACGTCCCAATTAAAAGACACAGACTGGAAAATTGGATAAAGAGTCAAGACCCACCAGTGTGCTGTATTCAGAGACCCACCTCACGTGCAAAGACACACATAGGCTCAGAATAAAGGGATGGAGGAAGATCTACCAAGCAAATGCAAAGCAAATAAAGCAGGGGTTGCAATCCAGGTCTCTGATAAAACAGACTTTAAACCAACAAAGATCAAAAGAGACAAAGAAGGCCATTACATATGGTAAAGGGATCAATTCAACAAGAAGAGCTAACTATCCTAAATATATATGCACCCAAGACAGGAGCACCCAGATTCATAAAGCAAGTCCTTAGAGACCTACAAAGAGACTTAGACTCTCACACAATAATAATGGGAGACTTTACCACCCCGCAGTCAATGTTATACAGATCAACAAGACAGAAAATTAACAAGGATATCCAGGACTTGAACTCAGCTCTGGACCAAGTAGACCTGACAGACATCTACATAACTCTCCACCCCAAATCAACAGAACATACATTCTTCTCAGCACCACATCACACTTATTCTAAAGTTGACCAAATAATTGGAAGTAAAACACTCCACAGCAAATGTAAAAAAATAGATATCAAGACAAACTGTCTCTCAGACCCCAGTGCAATCAAATTACAATTCAGGGTTAAGAAACTCACTCAAAACTGCACAACTACACAGAAACTGAACAATCTGCTCCTGAATGACTACTGGGTACATAACGAAATGAAGGCAGAAATAAAGATGTTCTTTGAAACCAATGAGAACGAAGACACAACATACCAGAATCTCTGGGACACATTTGAAGCAGTGTTTATAGGGAAATTTACAGCACTAAATGCCCACAAGAGAAAGCAAGGAAGATCTAAAGTTGACACCCTAACATCACAATTAAAAGAACCAGAGAAGTAAGAACAAACAAATTCAAAAGCTAGCAGAAGAAATAACTAAGATCAGAGCAGAACCAGAACTGAAGGAGATAGAGACACAAAAAACCCTTCAAAAAATCAGTGAATCCAGGAGCTGTTTTTCTTGAAAAGATCAACAAAATAGATAGAATGGTAGCAGCACTAATAAAGAAGAAAAGAAAGAAGAATCAAATAGACACAATAAAAAATGATAAAGGGGATATCACCACTGATCCCACAGAAATACAAACTACCATCAGAGAATACTATAAACACCTATACACAAATAAACTAGAAAGTCTAGAAGAAGTTGAGAAATTCCTGGACACATACACCCTCCCAAGACTAAACCAGGAAGAAGTTGAATCTCTGAATAAACTAATAATAGCTTCTGAAAATTGAGGCGATAATTAATAGCCTACCAACCAAAAAAAGTCCAAGACCAGACAGATTCACAGCCGAATTCTACCAGAGGTACAAAGAGGAGTTGGTACCATTCCTTCTGAAACTATTCCAATCAACAGAAAAAGAGGGAATCTTCTCAAACTCATTTTATGAGGCCAGCATCATCATGATACCAAAGCCTGGCAGAGACACAACAAAAAAAGAGAATTTTAGGCCAATATCCCCAAAGAACATTGATGTAAAAATCCTCAATAAAATACTGGCAAACCGAATCCAGCAGCACATCAAAAAGCTTATCCACCATGATCAAGTGGGCTTCATCCCTGGGATGCAAGGCTGCTTCAATGTATGCAAATCAATAGACATAATCCATCACATAAACAGAACCAATGACAAAAACTACATGATTATCTCAATAGATGCAGAAAAGTCCTTCGACAAAAATCAACAGCCTGTCATGCTACAAACTCTCAATAAACTAGGTATTGATGGAATGTATCTGAAAATAATAAGAGCTATTTATGACAAACCCACAGCCAATATCATACTGAATGGGCAAAAATGGGAAGCATTCCCTTAGAAAACTGGCATAAGACAAGGATGCCCTCTCTCACCACTCCTATTCAACATAGTAATGGAAGTTCTGGCCTGGACAATCAAGCAAGAGAAAGAAATAAAGTGTATTCAATTACGAAAAGAGGAGGTCAAATTGTCTGTTTGCAGATGACATGATTGTATATTTAGAAAACCCTATTATCTCAGCCCAAAGTCTCCTTAAGCTGATAAGCAACTTCAGCAAAGTCTCAGGATACAAAATCAATGTGCAAAAATCACAAGCATTCCTATACACCAATAACAGACAGAGAGCAAAATCATGAGTGAACTCCCATTCACAATTGCCACAAAGAGAATAAATACCTAGGAATCCAACTTACAAGGGACGTGAAGGACCTCTTCAAGGAGAACTACAAACCACTACTCAGTGAAATAAAAGAAGACACAAACAAACAGAAGAACATTCCATGCTCATGGATAGGAAGATTCAGTATCATGAAAATGGTCATACTGCCCAAGGTAATTTATAGATTCAATGCTATCCCCATCAAGCTACCACTGAGCTTCTTCACAGAATTGGAAAAAACTACTTTAAATTTCATATGGAACCAAAAGGATCCTGCATAACCAAGACAATCCTAAACAAAAAGAACAAAGCTGGAGGCATCACACTACCTGACTTCAAACTATACTACAAGGCCACAATAACCAAAACAGCATGGTACTGGTACCAAAACAGATATATAGACCAATGGAACAGAACAGAGGACTCAGAAATAACACCACACATCCACAACCATCTGATCTTTGAGAAAACCTGACAAAAACAAACAACAGGGAAAGGATTCCCTATTTAATAAATGGTGCTGGGAAAACTGGCTAGCCATATGCACAAAGCTGAAACTGGATTGCTTCCTTACACCTTATACAAAAATTAACGCAAGATGGATTAAAGACTTAAACATAAGACCTAAAATCATAAAAACCCTAGAAGAAAACCTAGGCAATACCATTCAGGACACAGGCATGGGCAAAGACTTCATAACTAAACACCGAAAGCAATGGCAAAAAAAACCAAAATTGACAAATGGGATCTAATTAAACTAAAGAGCTTCTGCACAGCCAAAGAAACTATCATCGAAGTGAACGGGCAACCTACAGAATGAGAGAAAATCTTTGCAATCTATCCATCTGGCAAAGGGCTAATATCCAGAATCTACAAAGAACTTAAACAAATTCACAAGAGAAAAACAAACAACCCCATCAAAAAGTGGGCAAAGGATATGAACAGACTCTTCTCAAAAGAAGACATTTATGCAGCCAACAGACATAGAAAAATGCTCCTTATCACTCGTCATCAGAGAAATGCAAATCAAAACCACAATGAGATACCATCTCACGCCAGTTAGAATGGTGATCATTAAAAAGTCAGGAAACAACAGATGCTGGAGAGGATGTGCAGAAATAGGAACACTTTTACACAGTTGGTGGGAGTGTAAATTAGTTCAACCATTGTGGAAGACAGTGTGGCGATTCCTCAAGGATCTAGAACTAGAAATACCATTCAAGCCAGCAATCCCATTACTGGGTATATACCCAAAGGATTATAAATCATGCCACTATAAAGACACATGCACACATATGTTTATTGTGGCATTATTCACAATAGCAAAGACTTGTAACCAACCCAAATGTCCATCAATAATAGACTGGATAAAGAAAATGTGGCACATATTCACCATGGAATACTATGTAGCCATAAAAAAGGATGAGTTCATGTCCTTTAGAGGGACATAGATGAAGCTGGAAACCATCATTCTCAGCAAAATATCACAAGGACAGAAAACCAAACACTGCATGTTCTCACGCATAAATGGGAGTTGAACAATGAGGACACATGGACACAGGAAGAGGAACATCACACACCGGGGCCTGTTAGTAGGTGGGGGACTGGGGGAGGGGTGGCATTAGGAGAAATACCTAATGTAAATGACAAGTTGATGGGTGCAGCAAACCAACATGGCACATGTATACCTATGTAACAAACCTGCACGTCATGCACATGTACCCTAGAACTTAAAGCGTAATAATAATAAAATTATTACATTAAAATCACATATCTGATTCAATACCTATTAAATCAGTAAAGATAAAAATAACTTTAGAATCTTGGGATAGCATGGCATATAATATATTCCCTACGTGAAAAATAAATGGAACTTCCTTTTGGATAGTTTTATTATTATTTAATGTATTTACATGAAGATATATGATCTTTATGTTAAAAATATCAAAGGGTATCTTCCTCCCCCTCTTCCATTTCTTTTTCTAACTTAAACTTTGGGTTGGGCAGCTGTGTACATATAAATATAACTTGATCTTCTAATAAATAACTAAACTTTAAAATTAACAAACAGATAAAGTGAACCTGTTGCGGTAACCAGACATGAAAACAGAATTCATCCAAAATTTCATATATTATGTTCGAAAAAACGAACATCTTCTATTTAAATTCATCCAAAAATGAGATGATGGCAAGAAGTATGTACGTTCAGATAGGATTAAAGCTGTTCAAGAAATGAGAAAAAAATGAAAGGCAAATTATCACTCAGCTTCCTGCCTCTCAGCCATCCCTCTCTCCTCAGAGAAAGCCTGGGACTGAAAGACTAGGTGTCTGACCCCTAATAACCTGATTCCAGAATCACCCACAAGCATAGAACAGTAAAAATAATAAATGCTGGTGTTAGGAGTCAAGAAAATACCCCTATTGGCTGTTTTGTGTGTCGCAATCTAAGAAGTCTACACTCTTAGACTAAGTACTCAGGGGATGCACCTGTGCCCCAGGTCCACGATTCAGTCAGGGACATTATATTGTTTTAATTGTTGCTAATGGCTGGTGCTTAGATCTTCACAGGGCCATAAAATGAACATCCAATTATAATGGAAGCAGGTGATAAGTAGGATCATAGGACAAAAACAGACCCAAAAGGTACAAGTGCAAAACGAAACACAGCTTGTACCTGACCCCAAAGCAAATGTGAGAATCTTTCTCAATTGCTATACTAAGACCACAGCAGGCTTGTCAAACCTTTCTGGCTACCCTTGTACCTCCCAAAAGGCTTTTCAGTAAAGCAGTGTTTTTAAAATTTCCCTTTTGCTTTTTATATATTTTTCTAAATTAGAATTTCATAGTAGAAAACACTACATTATTTCTCTTACCTTACAAGATCATAAAGAGCAAAGAAAACAGATCGGCAGGAAAGACTGCTTGCCTCTCTCCCATTGGAGACAGGAGCCAAATTAATTATTTCCACTCCCCTTATCTTCTGAAGCAAAATAAATGAATTTTGTCTGACAGTCAAGTGTTTCCAATGCAATTTTTATCCTTCCTTTCTAGTGTATATTTTAGTCTTCCTACATAAAACAGCAGGACTTTGATTCTGCCACAGAAGACGCTTTAAAGTCTATCTTACCTCACCTCACACATGTTTTGTCAAGGAAGACGAAAACTATTTTTATTTTATGGATGAGAAAAATAAAGACTCCAGAAAAACAGTAAGTGATCTTTTCAAAATGCAAATTAGTGATGGAGTTAAGAATAAACGTTCACTTTCACACCGTGCAGAACCATGCCCTTCTAGAGCAGTCCTCTCAAACTTTAACAGGCACTCACCTAGGAATCTTGTTAAAATGTAGATTCCATTTGAGTTCATCTGGGATGGTGCCGAGATTGTAAATTTTTAACAAGCTCCTAAGTGATGCTGGAATTGCTGGTCCATGAACCATACTTGAGTAACAAGGCCAGTCTGTTAGCAATTTTTCATGCAACGCTAGCCTCAGGTCATTGGAAGAGAAAGCGACTAGAGTTACAACCAGCATACTGAGATTTGTCCATAAAGCAGCACTCTGTACTATCTCTTAATTAAAAAACCAGAACACAGAATGAAAGAAAATTTGGCTTTGCTCAAAGGAATATGTCCAAAATCCCTGCTTAAAAGTGTCAGTGCCTCATATGTTGAGTTGGTAGGAATGTGGGTTAATGTCAGTGACCCTTCACATTTGTTACACTAACTTAGAATGTCTCAAGGGGTCAGACTCCTAAACTTTCTTTAAACATAGGTCAGCTATCTAACTAGTTAGACTCAAGAAAGGATATATACACACACACACACACACACACACACAAAATATATATATATATACACACACATATATAATATATATATATATATACTGAGCTAGTTTAACAACAACAAAACAACAACAAAAAACAACAAAAACATATATATATATATATTTTTTTTTTTTTAAAAACAAGATCCTTCTTGGTGACATTAGCAAATGAGACAAAACAACATTTTTAACCAAGTTAGAAGTTCACTTCTTTCCAAGATCGTGCCAAATGAATCTGCCGCTCCCTTCTCCTCCTCCTCCATACTCCAGTCTATTGTCTGCTCTGACAGCACAGGCATGCCCCAGTAGGCCCGGAATTTGGCTGTCAAGAACACTGTATGCAGATTATCTCTTTAAACGCTATATTTTCAACTTTGCCTCCCCCACTATCTTATTTTTGGTCTTTCCTTGTGCTTTCTAGAATGTGGCTGTTTATTTTCTACTCAGAACCTAAACGCTGGATTCAGAAGACAGGAGGGGAATTCATATGCCATATTTCCTATCAGAATTTGAAAGGAAATTTGTTTCAGATTAGGAAAGTCTAAATGATGTTCCAGGGAAGATAATTTTAGTTCCCCAACATGCAACACTTGGAAAAGTTTAGGTAGAAAACAGCATTTCCTGTTCATATGCAATGTTCTAAGTGCCTGAGAAAGAAAAGACCGTGGAAGGCACTTGTCACTAAGAGCAGAAAAAACTATATAGTCATTTGGGTATTTTGCATACACTTTAAGGCTTTACAAATGTCATTTAATATAGCACCTGATGCCAAAAGATCAGAAGAATTGTATAGGCTTCCTCCAATTAGTAAATTTGACAACTCTACAACACAGCAAAAGATTTGAAATCATAATGATAGATTTAAATTATTTAATTAAGAAAAAAAAATCTGGATAACTCATTTTAGTAGCGAGGACACTACTGACCAACAACATTGGCATAGTATAATTTGAGAGAGAAATCTATTTTTGCTGCTGTTGGGTAGAGATAACGATCATACGCTGAGTTTTTACTATGTGATATGCACTGTGTTAATTCTTAGACCAACATTATTTCATTATCTTTTAACACTTCTATGAGAAAAGTATTATTAACCCTGATATAAAAGGCAGGATATCAAGACATAGAAAGATTAAAACTCTTTCACCAAATTCACAAAGAGACAAACCTAGGTTCTGACTCCAAAGCTCATTTTCTTAAATACTATGCTATAAATTTACATAGCTATACTATGCTATGAATATATATTTGATGCATTCTTTCGAATAAAACTCAATGAAGACTATATATTTCCAATCAGACAATATATAGTCCCTGAGATGGTAGTTGACTGAACTGGACAGACCAAGGCTCAGATCCCTGCTTGAACTACTACATCTTCAAAGAGGGCAATCCCCACCCAGAGCCTCTGCTGCTGAGGTGCCCAGGTTTTGTACCTCAAATTCTGTCTCCACAAGGCCACAGGGCACAAGACCTGAGAGTAGAAAATTGATAAGCCAGCCAGCAATCTAGGACACAAACCACAAAATCAGATTACCTTCCTGGGGCCTTGAACTGGACACTTGGGGATCATGAACCAGTTGAATCAAAAGCAGAAGGTAATAATCATAAACGCATGTGTACAAGACTGCAACCATGTATTAAACAGAGGTATGAGTGCTTAGAAGAAGAGAATGTCAAGTTGGGAGAACACTCTAGTTGGGAAAGGTGAGGTGATTTTAAAAGGTGGCAGGTTTGTAACAAACCTGCACATCCTGTGCATGTATCCCAGAACTTAAACTTAAAATAAATTAATTTTTTTTAAAAAGATGGCAGATAAAATAAATTCCATGAGAAACTAAACATATTGAGAGAGAGAGAGAGAAAACACCCAGGTATAAAGCTAATGTTTTTACTTGTGCTCTCATGAATCTGAGACAATAGTAGTTTCACTTTGATTTCCCTCATTTTCCTCTATTTGTTTTACCTTCTCTGCCAGAGTCATATACGTATCTTCTCTCATGTGTTCGATGTTTCTATTAAGACAGCTCAAGACTCTTCTACTGTATTATTGCTTTTATTGATAAGAACAAACCTAGTCTATTGGGTGATCTTTAATGGTTGTTTTGTTGTTGTTATTATTGAATCTCGAGGCAATCGTTTCCTGAAATAATCTTAAGTTGACTCCATTGCTCAACTATCTGATTAAGTAGCTTTATATTCTTAAAACAAATATTTCATTTGTTTTTAAATTTTACTCTTCCAAATATATGAGCACCCAGGATAAGGCAAGATATTTAAAGTAGACATAAAATTACTACATTTGCCCATATGCCAAGAAAGCAGAAAACGTTGGTGTGCATAAAAGACACTTGATCCTTTTTTCTCTTTTTAAAATACGTTAATGAGGTAGAGGCTGAATGAGAACAAAATGGTAGCAGTGGGTGGGAAGCTGGAAAATCACCTAAATTCTAGGATACGAATCCAATGCATTGTAGATAAACATGTCAGCTGTGGCCCCCAAACCCACTGGATCCATCAACCATGTGGATCCATGATGGGGACAAGTGAATACAAAGGGTAAAAATGAAAATTTTAGAAAAAGGAAAGGGATGAGGCTAGGGGACACTTCAGGCCAAGAACAGAGAGGAAAGAGAAAGGAAGAAGTTAGCTTATCTCAGTTTCACTGGGCAGAATATGAAGGTTGGAACAGATAAATGCCATTATCTTTTTTTTTTTCTTTTTTTTGAAACAGGGTCTCGCTCTGTTGCCCAGGTTGGAGTGCAGTGGTGCGATCTCGGTTCACTGCAACCACTGCCTCCTTGGTTCAAGTTACTATCCTGCCTCAGCTTCTCGAGTAGCTGGGACTACAGGTGCGCACCACCACACCCGGCTAATTTTTTGTATTTTTAGAAGAGATGGGGTTTCACCATGTTAGCCAGGATGGTCTCGATCTCCTGACCTCATGATCCGCCCACCTCAGCCTCCCAAAGTGCTGGGATTACAGGCGTGAGCCACCGCACCAGCTGCCCTTATCTTTTCAAGATGGCACTCTCATTCCCTTACCGCTATGACTATTATCTACTGCAATCTATGCACTTGCATAACATGATCTAACTAGTTAGATATACCATATTCATGGATGACTTAAAGCTTTAAAGGTAGTACTTCTTGCCAAATTAATCTAAACATTTGAGAAATTTTTGACCAAAATCCAAAAATTATATTCTAAATACAACCTGAAAATTAAATTCACAAGATTACCTGAATGATCGTGCCAAGGAGACTCTACAGAATACCAAAGAATGCTTTAGGCCGGGCGCGGTGGCTCAAGCCTGTAATCCCAGCACTTTGGGAGGCCGAGACGGGCGGATCACGAGGTCAGGAGATCGAGACCATCCTGGCTAACACGGTGAAACCCCGTCTCTGCTAAAAAATACAAAAAACTAGCCGGGCGCGGTGGCGGGCGCCTGTAGTCCCAACTACTCGGGAGGCTGAGGCAGGAGAATGGCGTGAACCCGGGAGGCGGAGCTTGCAGTGAGCTGAGATCCGGCCACTGCACTCCAGCCTGGGCGGCAGAGCCAGACTCTGTCTCAAAAAAAAAAAAAAAAAAAAAAAAAAAAAAAAAAAAAAAAAGCATGGCTTTTAACAACCACTGAATCTATCACACGTGCTGTTTCCTACTGTTTCCCTACCAGTCTCTCCCCTCAGTGTTAGCTCTATGGGACTGTTTATTTTGGCTTTTGCTTGCTTTTTGCCCAGCTCATGGCATGGTGCTTGGCATAATAAAAAGCACTTGACAAATATTGTTGAATGAATGGAGTTCCCACACCCAGTGATATCATAACAGTATTTACATGCTTCTATTTCTAGCGTTAGGTGGGTGACCTGTACTACTCCACCAGTAGTTATTGAAAAACATGTAACATCATGATTGTCGAAGGAGAGAAATTATCTTAGTTATACGTGGCTTGGCTCACATATGTCTAACTCAACCCTGTGTCTTGCTGATTACTCAGAATTATTCTTAGGTATTAAGTTGATTAGAATCTCAGGCTGTGGAGTCAAACAGAACTGCATTTCAGATACAACTTTCACACTTACTAGTAACATGATTGTTTTAAGCTATTTACTTAGTCAGTTTAAGCCCTAGTAAAATAGATATATTTTTCTTCTTCCATAAAATAGAGGTGATGAAAAAGTACCTACTTCTAACTTGGTGGTAGAAGTGATGAAAAAGTACCTAATTCTGACATGGTGGCAGAGTAGGAACACAGAAACCTTTCTGTCTGAGATCAAGCAACCACAAAAACGCCCATAATCGCTATTTCTATCAGCATTGTACTTTGGATCTATCCAAAACAAGAAAAATAAGTAAAAGATACAGTGTTTGGAAAGGAAAAAAGCAAAACCATTATCATTTGTAGAAATATGATCATACACATAAAAAAGTAGGATAATTACTAGAATTAAAATGAGAATTTAGAAAGCTTGATTCTTAAAAATGCATTTGAAACCTAATTGCATTCATGTACACCAGCAATAGTTATAAAATGAAAAAGAGAAAAATTGATTTTAAAAATAGCATTTAAAAATATGAAATATATAGCACTAAATCTAACAAATATTTTCAAGACTTTTAATAGAAAATATAAATTGTGAAATTTTATTATAAGATGCAAGAAAGACAAATAAATGGAGAGAGTTAAAGAGACCAATTTCATGTACTGGAAAATTTTAGACTATAACAATTTCTGTTTCCCCCAGATTGAATCTAAAAACGTAACTGAATTCGCGCCAAAGTCCCACAGACTGTGTGTCTGCATGCCTGTGTATGTGTGTGTATGTGTGGGTAATTTCACAGTCGATTCTAAAAGGTATATGGAGGTTAAAATGGCCAAGAGTATCCTAAACACCCTTGAAAAAAAGAACAAAGTAAGAAAACACGTGTTGCCAGATTTTAAAACTTATTTTGTAAAAAGAATGGTATGAGCCAGGGTAGACAAAATAGCCCACTGGCGACTTACGTGGACGTTTGGGAGAAAAATGGCGTGTACAGAAATGATACTAGGAAAATTATATGTGCATATGGAGTAAGGTGATATTGTATCTCATTCATGGAACACATCAAAATAATTCCAAGTGGACTAAAGTTTATAAAATATGGAAGAATGTCTTTAAGATACCAGTGTAGGGAGAAATTTCTTAATACCATAAAAAGCATTTAACCATAAAGGAAAGGATAGATCATTTTAATCACCTTAAAACTGAGTTCTACTTATTAAAAGATACTACTTTACAAGAAAAGTGAAGTAAAAATGTAGAAAATATATTTGCAATATGTTAAACTGTCAATGAAGGAGTATCCAGAATGTATACATTCCTAGAAATCCATTGGAAAAACAAAAATACACCTATGGGTAAAAGAGTGAAATAAACACTCTTAGATGTGCTAATCCATAATCAAGATTACCACCTGCCAAGTTTGCAAAAATTTAGAAACTCAACATTACCAGTGAGGATGTGGGGCTCTGAGAGCGCTCACCCATGCTGAAGAGATGTGTTTTGGTGGAACCAATTTATAAAGCAATTTCATCTAGTAAAGTTGAAAACAGGCATACATCATGGCCAGCAATTCCATTTCCAGGTATATACCCGTAGAGAAACGCAGGCATATGTGGACCAAAATGGATATGTAAGAGTTTTCATTAAGAACATTTAAAGACAAGCCAGAGACTGAAAGAAAATATTTGCAAAACACACAAATAAAGGACTTTATAATAGAGAGACGATAGCAAATAACAGTGTAGTATATAGTTCAAGATAGCTGGAAGAGAAGATTTTGAATGTGGTTACCACAAATAAATAATAAATGCTTACAGTGATGGATATAGTATTACCCAGATTTGATCATTATACTAGTATAATGAATATATTCATGCATTGAAACATCACACTGGGCCGGGTATGGTGGCTGACGCCTGTAATCCAAGCACTTTGGGAGGCCGAGGTGAGTGGATCACCTGAGGTCAGGAGTTTGAGTCCAGCCTGGCCAACATGGTGAAACCCTGTCTCTACTAAAAATACAAAAATTAGCTGGGCATGGTGGCTGTAATAGGGAGGCTGAGGCGGGAGAATCACTGGAATCTGAGAGACGGAGGTTGTAGTGAGCCAAGATTGCACCACTGCACTCCAGCCTGGGTGACAGAGTAAGACTCAGTCTCAAATAAAATTACAAAAAAGAAACATCACACTGTACCACACTAATATGTACAATTGTTTTAGGTCAATTACAGGTAAGAAATTAAATAAAAATAAAAAACAAACTGTTATCAATTATAGGTAATTGATCTTACCTATCAATTACAGGTAAGAAATTAAATAAAAATAAAAAACAAACTATAAACTATCTTGTAGACAATAATGTATCATCAAACTGAATATTCTGCTCTCATGTATTTCCTATACTTATATTGACCTAGTTTGAATCTGGTCCCAAAAACTCACAAAATATACAACTGTCGCCAACATCACATAAGCAAAAATCATTAACTTGTACATGTAGAGTAATAAAATGACGTTTCACGTTAAAAATATTATTCATATACACACACATACAAAGACTCAAAAGAAAACAAAAAGCTAATGAAAAAAATAGGCAAAAGATCTCAACAGATACCTCACCAAAGAAAATATATATGAAAATTGATAAATTCTGAGCAGCCACCTTATATTAAAGATTTATATGCCATAAATAGCAAAAATATATTTATATGCCATAAATATTTTTATATGTCATAAATATATTTATATGCCATAAATAGCAAAAAAGCATCTGAAAAGATGCTCAACATCATGAGTCTTTAGGGAATTCTAAATTAAAACAATGAAATGTTACTATCCACCTACTGGCATGGCAAAAACCCAAAACACAGACAACACCAACCGTTGGCAAGGATGTGAAGCAACAGGAACTCTCATTCATTGATAGTGGGAATGCAAAATGGTATAGCCACTTTGCAAGACAGTTTGGCATCTCTTATAAACTTATACATATTCTTACCATACAATCCAGCAATTGTACTCATTGGTATTTACCCCAAAGAGTTGAAACTTGCATCCATGCAATAATCTGCGCCCACATGTTTCTAGCAGGGTTATTCATAATTTTAAAAACTTGGAAGCTACAAAGATGTCTTTCAATAGGTGAATGAGTAACAAACTGTGATGTATCCATACAATGGAATATTATTCAATGATTAAAAAGTAACCTATCAAGCCACAAAAGACTTAGAAGAAGCTTAAATTCATATTACCAAATGAAAGAAGCCAATCTGAAAAGGGTACATACCATATGATTGCAACTATGTGACATTCTGGAAAAGGTAAAATTAAAGAGGTAGTAAAAAAGATGAGTGGTTGTCAGGTTCTTGGAGGAAGGGTAGAAGGATGAATAGATGGAGCACAGAGGATGTTTTTTATGGCAGTGAAACTGGTCTGTATGATACTGTAATAGTAGATACATGACGTTATACATTTGTCAAAACCCATAGAACTGTACAACATAAAGAGTGAACCCTATGCCAGGCGCAGTGGCTCACACCTGTAATCCCAACACTTTGGGAGGCCGAGGAGGGTGGATCACCTGAGGTCAGGGGTTTGAGACCAGCCTGGTCAACATAGTGAAACCCCATCTCTACTGAAAATACAAAAATTAGCCAGGCATGGTGGTGAGCGCCTGTAATCCTAGCTATTCGGGAGGCTGAGGCAGGAGAATCGCTTGAACCCAGTAGACAGAGGTCTCAGTGAGCCAAGATCATGCCACTCCATTCCAGCCAGGGCGACAGAGTGAGACTTTGCCTCAAAGAAAAAAGAAAAAAACCCTAATGTAAACCATAGACTTTAGTTAATAAAAAAAGTATGAATATTTATTGCCAGTTGTAACAAATGAACCAAACTAATGCAAGGTGTTGATAATAGAGGAGACTGTGTATGGAATGGAGGGGGCACATGTAAACTCCGCACCTTCTGCTAAATTTTTTTTTTTTTTTTTTTTTTTGAGACGGAGTCTCGCTCTGTCACCCAGGCTGGAGTGCGGTGGCCGGATCTCAGCTCACTGCAAGCTCCGCCTCCCGGGTTCATGCCATTCTCCTGCCTCAGCCTCCCGAGTAGCTGGGACTACAGGTGCCCGCCACCTCGCCCGGCTAGTTTTTTGTATTTTTTTTTAGTAGAGACGGGGTTTCACCGTGTTAGCCAGGATGGTCTCGATCTCCTGACCTCATGATCCGCCCGTCTCGGCCTCCCAAAGTGCTGGGATTACAGGCGTGAGCCACCGCGCCTGGCCTAAATTTTTTTATAAATCGAAAACTGCTCTACAAAGTTAAGCCTATTAATTTAAAAATAAGAATGTCCACAGCAGCATTTAACATAAGAGCCCACAACTGAAAAAAAAGAGTGCTCACCAATAGTAGATACATTTATTGTTGTATAGTAAAACAATGGAGTACTATAAAACAATGAAAATGAATGAATTCCAGCTAGATACAGAGGATATTACAAGGGGTTTCTGCCATTATGCCTGCATTTCTCTAGGGGTATACACCTGGAAATGGAATTGCTGGCCATGATGTATGCCTATCTTCAACTTTACTAGATGATGACAAATTGCTTTCTAAATTGTTTCCACCAAAATATATCTCTTCAGCATGGGTGAGCACTCTCAATACCCCACACCCTCACAAGTAATTTGCTGGCTAATTTATGTTTCATGGCCCAAATGGTGGCCACATGGCTATTGTTTGTGTGTACATTCATGTGTGTGTATTTATGGGGCACTTTAGATAGAGAGAGAACACTCTTCTATGCATATGATACTTTTCAGTATAATTAACAATTTCCATGAAACAGAAGAAATGATGAAGCATATAAATATCAAGAGTCATGAAAAGAACTAGAAAACCAAGCATTTGAACTTAATTAAACCAAAAAGCTTCTGCACAGCAAAAGAAACAATCAGCAGAGTAAACAGGCAACCCACAGAGTGGGAGAAAATCTTCACAATCTGTACATCTGACAAAGGACCAATATCCAGAATCTACAATGAACACAAACAAATTAGAAAGAAAAACAAACAATCCTATCAAAAAGTGGTCTAAGGACATGACCAGACAGTTCTCAAAAGAAGATATACAAATGGCCAACAAACAAGAAATGCTCAGTTAGTGATGGAAACCACTAATTGTCAGGGAAATGCAAATCAAAACCACAATGTGACACCACCTTGTTCCTGCAAGAATGTCCATAATCAAAAAATAATAGATGTTGGCATGGACGTGGTGGGTAGGGATCACTTTTACACTGCTGGTGGGAATGTAAACTAGTACAACCAATATGGAAAACAGTGTGAAGATTCCTTAAAGAACTAAAAGCAGAACTACAATTTGATCCAGCAATCCTACTACTGGATATCTACTCAGGGGAAAGGAAGTCATTATACGAAAAAAGATACTTGCATGCATGTTTACAGCAGCACAATTCGCAATTGCTAAAATATGGAACCAGCCCAAATGCCCATCAATCAACGAGTGGATAAAGAAATTGTGGTACATATATACCATAGAATACTACTCAGCCATAAAAAGAAACCAAATAACGGCATTCACAGCAATCTTGGATGGAATTGGAGGCCATTATTCTAAGTGAAGTAACTCAGGAATGGAAAACCAAAATTATATGTTCTCATTCATAAGTGGGAGCTAAGCTATGAGGATGCAAAGGCATGATAAAATGGACTTTGGGGACTCGGGGGAAAGGGTAAGAGGGAGGTGAGGAATAGAAGACTACAAGTTGGGTTCAATGTATGCTGCTGAGATGATGGGTGCACCAAAATCTCAGAAATCACCACTGCAGAACTCATTGATATAACCAAACATCACCACCTGTTCCCCAAAAACCTATGGAAATAAAAAATTAAAAATAAATAAAAATACACATCTATCTGCATATACTTTTACTCTCCTGCTAATGAGTAAATAATAATGACATCAATAACATCAAAAAAGAAAGAAAACCAAGGATTTAATCACCAAGAAGAAGTTATAAGATAGAGAAGAAAAATTGAAGACCCCTCTAATAACTTTCCAACCCTCTATGCCACTAGATCACATGATAAGCAAAACAAACACTTCTGCTTTGGTGCCAGACTGACAAGGAGGAGATGCCTGTGACAGGTCACTTTGGCTCAAAGCCACATCAATTTAGAAATGATCCCAGCATCAAACATGACAATACTCCCTATTTTTTTCTTCCAGTGCTGTTTTCCATACTCTATACAGACAAAAAGTGCTCAAAATATTGTTGACAACACACTATTCTAGTAGCATAGTATTAAAAGGGATGTCCAACATGACAAACTTCAAAGACTTATTTCTGTCATGACAGACGCAGTTTTCATCTGTAACAAATGTGGTATTCTGGGCAGGAATTTGTGCATGAGCAGTGGTACACCTAGCGTACTTAACGCCCAGGGCAGATCACTGTTAATACCCATTCCTCAATATTTCAAACTGTTTTACATCTAAAATCATGGTGGCTCATATCTGTAATTCCAGCACTTTGGGAGGCCAAGGTGGGTGGATCACCTGAGGTCAGGAGTTCGAGACCAGCCTGACCAACATGGAGAAACCCCATCTCTGCTAAAAATACAAAATTAGCTGGGTGTGGTGGCGCATGCCTGTAATCCCAGCTACTCGGGAGGCTGAGGCAGGAGAATCACTTGAACCCAGGAGGCAGAGGTTGCAGGAACCAGGAGCTGAGATTGTGCCATGGCACTCCAGCCTGGGCAACAAGAGTGAAACTCCATCTAAAATATAAAATAAAATAAAATAATAAAATAAAATCCTCACCTCTAAATTTACTCATTTCTGAGTGGAAGATTCCTCTTACCTTATTCACATTCTGTCTCCTCTGAACCTACTACCTTCCTTTTTCAATTATGACCTCCAACTCCTCAACCCCTCCTACTTCTTTCAAACTGTCATCGCCACTCTAAGCTTTATACCTCCAAATTCTAGATTACATTTGTCACCATCTCCCATACCTTTGCCCCAGTGACTTCCCACCACCTACCACTCGTAACTCCTAGCTTCAGGAAAAATTGTAGGAAGTAGGATGAAAAACAAAGATGATGCAAAATCTGAGTACTATGAATGGCCTAGTTAAATCACACAAATTTGCAGGTAACTTAATCAGCACGACTTCATGACAACTCACGGAGATCTTTAGCCACATGACACAGGATCAGAGAAAGCAGGTGGTGAGTCACCCATGCCTGAGATCAATGCCATTGATGCCAATGATCATATATTAAAGGTTTTCTCAATATCAAATGATACTTCACAAAACAAGATTACTAGGAAATGTTCTAGGAACAAAATTAAGTGCTAAGGATACAAAAACCAAGATCAGTCTTCACCCTGATAGGTATGCTGCAGAACCTCTCATCTCCCCTTTCCTTCCCCTCTCCACTGCCGCCTCCTACGCAGGCTCCCTAAACCCTCTCATGTCGTGTCTCCCCTTATTCTATTCTTCCCTGCACTCTACAGCTCAATCATTTTTCTAAAGCGTACTTCCAACTCACCCTGATTAGAAATGGTCATCCATTAGCTATTGAAATTAAGGAACACCTACCCCAGTATTCAACCTCAACCAAATGTCCTTTCCATCCCCTTTTCCAGTGCCTCCCTTCTCGATGTATAGATCTTGCCACTTAGATGAGATCTTGTCTTGGGTCCCTGCTCTCTTTTAAACCTCTGGAGTGCTCTGTATCTCTTCTGTGGCACCTGTTTTACTCTGCTTTCTTGTGTTAAATGTGTCTAGTTCCTCCCACTCAGCCCATCAGTGTTAACATTTTTGAGACCAGAATTGTACCTTGTTTACAATTTTTTTTTTTTTTTTTTTTTTTTTTTTTTTGAGATGGAGTCTTGCTCTGTCATCCAGGCTGGGGTACAGTGGCATGATCTCAGCTCACTGCAACCTCTGCCTCACGGGTTCAAGCAATTCTCCTGCCTCAGCCTCCAGAGTAGCTGGGATTACAGGTGTGCGCCACCACACCTGGCTACTTTTTGTATTTTTAGTACAGACAGGGTTTCACCATGTTGGCCAGGCTGGTCTCAAACTCCTGACATCATGATCCGTCCGCCTCAGCCTCACAAAGTGCTGGGATTACAGGCATGAGCCACCGTGCCCAGCCTCTCTTGTTCACATTTTATTCACTTCAGCACAAAGTACATCAGTACATGTATGTTAGGTACTCAAAAAAAAATGATAGATGCACAATATAATAATGCAAAATTAAATGGAGTCCAGTTTTTGACTTATTTTTTATTACATACTCACTTCCTGAGGAGGCATACTACATGATTCCAACAGCAACACTCAAAGTAGCTAGCTGAAGTACTGTTTCACACTCAGATTGTGTATAATTTTGTTAATACTTTTTAAATCCTAAAATCTGGCTCATTCATGTCACTTTCCTGAAATGTCCTGCATGCTCTAGAATGCTTGTCTCTTCTTTAACAATTTTTTTAAAAATTAAGCTTGTTATCTACATGACTCCCAGATCAATTCTGGCTGTGCTTGTACCCGATAATTTGTTTGTATAAATTGGGTATTAGTTTTATTCGCTTATTAAATTGGGTATTAGTCTTATTCGCTGACATACAGCTTTTCAGCACCCAGAGTAAGGTTTCTCCATTCATTAAGTAGAAGTGACATTGTCTCCGCATTGTCAGCAGGTAGTGTGTGTTGTACATATGTCTGGAAAGACACACTGTGTGACTTACTATCACACAGGCATAAGTCACGGCTCAAAAAACTTCTAACAAAAGAAATGAGGAGCACAGGGTAAAATTGAGATGAAATGAACATGTCATTAACCCTCTCACCTCTTTTCCCATTATGCTTTGTGAAATTAATCAGTGAATAATTCCTAGAGCTCTGGAACCTGGAACTCTCAGCGAAGAAAGGCAATAGGACACAATTAACACCCTGATTTTATTTTTTTAATAGCTTACATACACTACAGGAGGAAATGTCTAACAGAGTATTTAAATTCAGCATAAAATCCTAGCAACCACAATTTTAATTGCATACTGACTGCAAAAGTATTTCTTTCATTGTCTAAATAAAAGGAAGGCTATAATACGTACTGTCTGCTTATTTCAGGACTCAGTTATTCATCTTTAAGAATCTTTGCTAGGATGAAAGACTCTTTCTCCAGCAAATGCATCTTGAGACCAGGACTTAATCTTTTAAAATCCTAACTCTCCTTTTGACCTATGTTAAGACTTCTATCCCTGACATAAAAGCACCTTGAACAATTTCAGACACTAGAATTTCAAGAATTTTTTATTAGTAACTCAAAAACATTACCTTTTAAAAGTCACAAAAATGAAAAGCTACCTTTGTCTGCAACACATAAACACACATGTAAAAAAAAATGCACAATATGAAATTTGATTACTCAACAGCAAGTCATCACAAATGCAAGCAAAGATTGGGTTGCTGTTTCCATAGAGATGACTTTAAGTGGTTCAGTTCTTCTGGGAATTTAACCAAATCCCCAGCAGCAGAAGAAAATCATCAGCAAAAATTCTGCAACATATGGCAACTGCCAACAAATCAATGAGAAACAAAAAGAAAAAAACTTCCATTTTATTTTCCTTTTTAATAAGAGGAATACCGTCACTTTGAGCTGTTTGAAGAAGTGTACAGATTTTGCTGGGCACTCTGCGTGTAACTCAAAACTAAATAATACCAGGTTGCTTCATTCTTACATTTAAAGGGCTGTTGGTATCCAGCCAGGCTCTACAGCACATGCAATCCTGGAATGATATTTAGCCAGGAACAAGGACTGTTGCATCTTCCCATGACTCTCTGGCTATGGTCCTAAAAGAAAACTCTCAACCTCCAGGGTTATCTCTTGGGAAAGAATGCAAATGGGATTTTATTCTCTAGTATGTTTTTGAAGCTATGCTCATATTGGGGTGTGTGTGTGCGTGTGTGTGTGTGTGTGAGAAATTTTTTTTAGTTCTACTTATGACCCAATGATTAAAGTAAGTGTTTGTAGGAGAAAAATAATAGATGTAGTACTTTGTATTATTTTCTTTAGTTCCACCAGTCCTATATCTGGAAGTCTCTTCTAAGTATCAAGGTAGAGGTCATCTAGTTCAAGATACTTAAATCATCTCTTCACTATATCTTTTCAAGAACAAGAGTTGTGATCAATACTCAATAGGTAATCAATATTCAATGAAAATGGTTGTCTCAGAATGAGTAAACAACTCCAGTGATAAGAAATGCATTACTTTCCAAGGAACCCATTCTATTTTGAACATCTCACATCAAAAAAAAGTTCTTATGCTGAGCTTCAGTCTATCTCCTTTTGACTTGCACCACTGAGCTCAATTTTGTGCTTCCAAGGAGATACAATTAAGCTCGATACTTTGTCCAAATGACAGCACCTCACAAACCTGAGGGCGGGTTCAGACTACTCTTCCTCACAGTCTAATCTTTAGTCCTCTCCATTCCTCAGTGATAAAGTTTCTTTTCTCCTCCCTATGCTACTCATTCACCTCTAGAAATAGGTTGGTTTGCCAATGACTTTATTCACTCCAGTTCTTCTAATGTAAAATAGACAGTTGGCCTAAGAGGGGAGGGGTATAAGAAAAATAGGCCAGACAGGTCTGTGTAAAGCATCCTTAGGTAAGGCCTCACAGAGTGGTGACAACTGTTGTAACCTAGAGAATTAGTTACCAGGCTGAGTATTCAAATTTACATACTTTTAAAATACGATACACACACACACTGTCACACACACACACACACACACACCTTGGTCTGCAGTTGTGATCCTTGGCCAAATTACTCTGGTACCAAAAATTAAATTAGCAGGGTACCCATCTGAAATTTGAGAACTTAAAGAAAGATTCCCTGACTAGACTAGAGGAGAGGAGAGAACAGTCATCTGCGTCATTAGACACTCTGGCAAGTGATTATGGGAATTTAGCAAATCAACTTTCTCTCAATGGCACACCAAAAATATACAAACCAAACTCATCGTTCTTTAACTGCTCAGTATCTTCCATCAGGTAACCGTGTTTTACAGAAGAATGAATAGCGCACAATCAGAAAAGACGCGTCATGATTGAACAGTAATAAAAACAAGCTAGTCCTGAATAAACGATAAGGACCAGTTATCAGAGTATTTTTTAAACCTCATATTATCAACTTCATCACACAATTAATTATTTCCTTTGTTAAGATGTAAAATGTTTTTTGAATGCGTAAGTTGTGCTCTCCTTTATATATAAAGGTTCTAATGATGCACAAAGTACGCGCAAATTGTCTGTCTTCCCATTAACCACACAGGAACATTCAGAAGACGATGGGCTAAGAATTAGATGCTGTCTGGGGCACAGCCCAGGGAAAGTGGCTGCTCTAAGCTCATTTTGAACTATTAAGGTGATGTTATGAATACAAGACTACAAAATCCTAACTCAACCACCACAAGCTCCAGTGCATGGGACATGGGACCAAAAACAAAGAGGCAAGTTTTTTCTCCAATTGGTGGAAAAGTATCATTATTTTATGATCACATGTCTTAGAGTTCTGAAGCAGTTGGTTAGTGACACTTATAGCAAGTAATTAGTGACCTAGTAGCTGGAGTTGTCCACATGCAAACTCCTCTACAAAGCAATCTCTGGGCATAGCCCCACTTGACTAATTATTGAATCATCGTGCATGAGTTTAACCATTGTTGTTACAAATTAATATCACAGTTCCATACACACACAAATACTCACTCTCTAACGAAGAAAAAAGAATTTCTTGGTTTACCTTTGTCCATGATCTTTGATCCAGCAGGCTTATCCGGGACAGTAAGATGGTCATGATTGCTACTTAATGAAGAAGTATCATCACTAGATAAAGAGTTCAAAAATCCACTTTCTGATGTGACAAAGCTGTTTTCCCGGGCCTTGTGGCTGCCTGCCTCTGAGGGTGCAGGTGAATGAACTTGTACAGCAAACATTATTGGTTGTCCCTCATCTTCAGCAGCAGACGAACTGTTAACTGTGTCGGGCAAGGATTGTCTCTCTTTAGATAAGGAGGAAGGAAAACTGCTGGGTGTCTTCATTGTATTTTCCAGAGAAGAGAAAGAACACGATGTTCCACTCAGGCTGGGTGAGGATGAAGATGCCTGCTGTGCAGCCTATTTTTTTTCACAAATAAAACCAAAAAAAAAAAAAAGAATAAAAGACATCATGATTAAACCATCATTCTCTACCTTTCATTTTCAATCACGGTGTCCCTGTGTTATTTCAAAAAGTGACCAATAATAAAACAGTCAAAAGTAAAGGCATGATATTTATTTCTGTTTGACACACACTAGGATTTCATTCTCCAAAACTGATTTATATAACTTTACATTCACTGTTCTAGGATCTGAAAAAAATCTCCTTATCATGATCTGTCCTATTCTTCAACACTCCCCAGAAACTTAAAAGGCCTCTTTTGGGAATCCTTCAGAATACTGCATTACACTTTGAGCAAAATATAATTTGCATCTATCACTTAATTCACACTGATGGAACAAAAAAAGGTAATTATGAAAAAGGAGAGGCTGGGTGCGACGGCTCATGCCTGTAATCCCAGCACTTTAGAAGGCTGAGAGGGGCGGATCACCTGAGGCTGGGAGTTCGAGATCAGCCCGGCCAACACATTGAAACCCCATCTCTACTAAAAAATTAGCCTGGCGTGGTGGCACATGCCTGTAGTCCCAGCTATTCAGGTGACTGAGGCAAGAGAATCACTTTAACCTGGGAGGCAGAGATTGCAGCAAGCTAAGATCATGCCACTGCACTCCAGTCTGGGCGACAGAGCAAGATGCTGCCTCCAAAAAAGAAAAAGAGAACAAAAGCTGGAGCCATTCCAGAAACAAAATACGAACTTAAACCCTTGAACATCGCTCACGTATTCCTTAGTGCATTAAAAGCCTTGGCGACATTTTCATCAGTACAGAGAGAAAACATCAAAGCAACATCACCAATGATATGATTGGCTCTGTGTCCCTACGCAAATCTCACCTCAAATTGTAATCCCCACATGTTGAGGGAGGGACCTGATGGGAGGTGACTGGATCATGGGGGTGGTTTCCCGCATGCTGTTCTCATGATAGTGAGTGAGTTCTCATGAGATCTGATGGTTTAAGAGTATTTGGTAGTTCCCACCTCACTCACTCTTTCTCCTGCCACCATGTAAGATGTGCCTTGTTTCCCCTTTGCCTTCCTCCAGGATTGTAAGTTTCCTGAGGCCTCCTCAGCCATGTGGAACTGTGAATCAATTAAAATCTCTTTTCTTTATAAATTACCCAGTCTCGGGTAGTTCTTTATAGCAGTGTGAAAATTGGCTAATATAACCAACAAGGATACTCTTGGAAAGAACTTGATTTCTTCTGAGATTTTTGTCTTTACTACATTTTGATGCTGAAATACATGCCTTCTTTTAAAAAAAATGGTGACAGTACATATAAGCCTTTGTCTCTTTGGAGTTTTCTTTTTTTAATGTCCTATGTGGCAAAATAAAGATTCAGCAACTCTATCTTGTTTCTCCATTTTTAATTTTATTGACCAATAAAATCCAAAAATCTAGATTCCAGTGCTCTGTGGATCACCCTGTATCTCCAACAGCAGATAAGACAGAGAAGGCATTTTATGGTTCAGTTGCATTATATCATCCTATGGGACATGCCTGTCAACGTCAAGCATTCAAAACTCCAAGGAAGGCCAGGCACAGTGGCTCATGCCTGTAATCCCAGCACTTTGGGAGGCCGAGACAGGCAGATCTCTTGAGGCCAGGAGTTCAAGACCAGCCTGGCCAACATGGTGAAACCCCGTCTCTACTAAAATTATAATAATTAGCCAGCCAGGCGTGGTGGCTCATGCCTGTAATCTCAGCTACTTGGGAGGCTGAGGCAGGAGAATCACTTGAACTCAGGAAGCGGAAGTTGCAGTAAGCCAAGATCATGTGATTATACTCCAGCCTGGGCAACAGAGTGAGACCCCATCTCAAAAAAACAAAAACAAACAAACTCCAAGGAAGTGTCAGGAAGGTTGATAGAGAGAGGAAGCCAAAGAGCAAAGTAGGATCCTCCTCAAAAACCTCAGAATCATTGCAACTAATTCAGAAGAGCTGACTTTCTTCCAAATCAATATGGGCCCCAGGAAATTTGTAGATTCTGAGCTCTGAGTTTTGATGGGGGAAGCCAATATTTACCCAATGTGTGCCCAATTAGCTCCATGCTAGACATAGATTGTCAGATAATCAAGAAATACACTTTTAAGTAGCATGACATCAAAATCTCTAGTTAAGATACTAACTAATCACACATATCTTCTCAATAATCATATAGTGGCATAGACATAAAAAAAAATCCATTCAGGAATATGTCAAGTATCTTGTAAACTGGTTACCTTACATCCCTTAGATCTTTAATAACCAAGAGATCAAAGATCTGTAATTTCAATAAAACCCTAGTTATCTAGAAGAGGAAATGCACTACCCCCAAATTGTCTAAATAAATGACAAGAACAGTTTACTTATTAGCAGGATCTACAAAATAAATATTAACAAAAATATCCATTCTGGCCCAGTCCTGACACGTTCCCCTATTGTGAGCTATTTTAGTAAAACTCAACTTCTATGTGATCAACTTCCTTTTTTGAAACAACACCAAACATGAGCTTTTCCTGTTACTCCTGCTGACTCTACTTTAAATTAGATTATAGCAAACCAGGCTATTTGAACAGCAGACCATGTACACAGGTGCTACAGCATTGTCTGTAAGGTTTTTGAACCTCAAAACTCTGCAAAGTGTCAAGACCTGTTAAATGAGCATCAGAAAGATCTGTGAAGTGTCATCCTGTTTGTGGTGCGACTCAAACACAGTGCAAATGCTCTCTCAATCCATTTTCTCTAGGCACCAGGCACCACTTATAAATTTCACTTTTAAATGGAGAAAAGATGAATGAGGGGAAAAAAAAGAAAGAGAGAGAAAGAAGAAATAAGAAGACTTGGAGAAGAGGAAAAGGCAAATGAGAAAGCGACTATATGTTCAGGTCGGGGGAGTTTTCATTGGAAAAGAGATTGACAAAATACAAATCAAAGTGAACCTGGAGTTTCATTTCCAAGGATTCAGTATGAAAACACACTTTAAAGACCATGTAGTGCTAAGGCATGGCTCATTATTTCTAACATTATGGAGAAACCAATAGCCAACATCAAGCATAGAACTCTTAGCTCAGTGCCTTCTGTGAACCATCTGCACAATATACTCATAAAGCTCCCCAATGAAGATCACATGAAAGAAGAAGGCAGTGCTAGTCTCTCCTCTCCGCCCCACCTCTATTGGTAAATATGAGCCCATCCTTTGTGTGTCTGTTCAAACACCAACTCCTCCAGGAAGCCTTCTCTGATAGTCTCAGAGCTAGGTAGTTGCTTTGCCTGGTGCTTCTGGGCTTATTTCTATCATAATAGGTGGAATGTCATTTTGTGTATCAACTTACACAGTTGTCCCTTGAACAGTAGGGATTCAAACTGCACACGTTCACTTAAGCACAGACATTTTTCCAATAAATACAGTCGGCCCTCTGTGTCCATGGATTCCAAATCCACAACCAAATGGGGATGAAGACAGCATTTGCGGGATGCGGGATGAGCAACTCGAGGATACAGAGAGTCGACTTTTCGTTTAGGTGGGTTCTGCAGGATCCACTGTGGGACTTGAGTATACACAGACTTTGGTCTCCATGGGGTTCCTGAAACTAAACCCCCACAGATACCAAGGGACGACTGGATTGCAACTACTGATTGACTGTTCATCTTTTTGATGAGCTACCTGAGAACAGGCCGGTTTTAATCATTTTTGCACCTCCATTTTTTGCCTCTTGTTTGACACATAATTGGTAACAAATTAATGACAAAGAATTGGCCAGAACAAGCTTTGTGAAGAAAAGCACCCCAGAGTTATTCAGCCTCTGGGGGAGGAGCTCCCTGAAATCCTCCATAAAGTTGCTGAGTGATTTATCCAAATCCCAAGATCAAGGGGTTATCGGTGCCAATTACAATGCAAATAGCCTGACAAAATATTCTCATAAGCTCAAATGAAAGTATTATTTTATTTAGTTAGTGATTAATAATTGTATGTGGTTTCATCTCTTTCAGAACACTTAGGTATTAAGTATTTTACATTTAAATGAGGAAATTAAAGACATTTCAAAAATCTTAGTTCTAGTTAAGAGACTATGATATGATTACATTAAAAATTAATATTGATTTTCCCTATTTTCTGTATAGGACAGTTTTAATTCTTGAAGAAGCTTCATTCAAATGTTAGCCCTAAAATCTTTTTCTTGGAATTGTTTTTCAAACACAAGTTCGACATGGTAAAAGAAATAGTTTAAAATGGCCACCCAAAGCCTGTAATTAGGCAGAAGTGACTAAGCATAAAAATCTTAAGGAGTCAAAGTACATGGAAACAAAAAAGTCCAAACAAAACAAAACAAAACCAAAATGAGAAGAAAGGAAGAAAAGTACACAGCTTCCCTTTCCTTATATTGGCCATATTAGCAAAAACAAAAAATAAACCAGTCAATTGTTGTCAAGCCCCAGAAGTATCATGTTTGTATTTCTCCTATATGCCAGGAGAAGCATTACCCTAAATACCAAAAGACCTTGTAATAGTATACTCCTTCTCTGCCACTGACCTTCTGCATGACCTTGGGCAATGTGCTGACCGAAGATCTACTCATCACTGTGATCCTTAGTATCCAAGTGACCTTGAAGAAGTCATTTTACCTCCAAGTACCATTCTACCGGCTTCCTGCCTTATCACTACTCCTCACCCCACCCCAGTCCATCCTCCAAACCACAGATAGAGTATTGCTAACACATACAAAAAGTTCACAATATTCCTCTGCAGAAAACCCTCTCGTAACTGCCCATCTTAAGTAGAATAATATCCACAGTCTTCATTAGAGCTTAGAAGGTCCACATGAACCCCTAAGGACTCCTCTCCCTGCATCTCCTCCCTCCTTCTCCACGCCTTCCTAGCCACACTGGCCTTCTTTCTGTCCCATCAGCACATCTCTGGTCCCTTTTGCCAGAAAGGCTTCCCTGTGGATGCTGGGTGGACTGCCTCCTTCCCATTGCTTGGACCTTCACTGAAATATCACTTCTTCAGCAGGCTCTTCTGTGACAGAGCAGACAGAGCAGTATCCTCTCCACCCTCAACCCCTGGCCACTCTCCAGCCCACTGCCCTACTTCATCTTCTTCGTAGCATTTGTCAGTCCTTGAAGTAATTTGTTTGAATTATTACTGCATTGTCCCTCTTCCTCAACACAGAACTCAAGATGCTCAAGGGAGAAGACACCATCTAGTTTAATTCAGCATCCCTGTATTTTTTTTTTTTAATAAAAACAGCTTTACTAAAACACTGGCTAGGTGTGGTGGCTCATGCCTGTAATCCCAGCACTTCGGGAGGCCGAAGCAGGTGGATCACCTGAGGTCAGGAGTTCAAGACCAGCCTGGCCAACATGGCGAAACCCCGTTTCTACTAAAAACACAAAAATTAGCCGGGCATGGTGGTCCATGCCTGTAATCACAGCTACTTGGGAGGCTGAGGCAGAAGAATCACTTGAACCTAGGAGGCGGAGGTTGCAGTGAGCCGAGATCACACCACTGTACTCTAGCCTGGGCAACAAGAGCAATACTCTGTTTCAAAATAAAAACATACACACACAAAGAAACACATTAATTTATTATGTATTATTATTTAATTAGTTAGCTAACTAGTTAGTGTATATGCTGCTGATTATGAGTGGCTGTGTGTTGCAGAAATATTTTAGAGGACAATGAATAAACTGCAATTAGGACAAGGTGCACATTTTCCATTTTTGTTTACCCCAGGCTGCCACTTAAAATCAAATGCTATCACATTTGATGATTCCTTCCTTTCTAACACATCATAAAGTTTTGTATCTCTATGCCTTTTCTTGTGTTCCTCCAACTAGGATTACAATAGCAGACACTTTACGAACTTACCCAGATCCCCTTTACCTGGCTATGCTGCAGCCATCCCCAACTGCTGCTAGGCCTGAAACTAATGGTTTACATCTGAGGCTTTCACCAGAGGATTACTTTGGCTATTAAGAGATGCCAGGAGACTTTATTCTCAAAAGCTCTTCATGGCACCCCCATATTGGTAACAGTCCCTGAAACATGGTAAATACACAAAAATATTTATCAGCTGCCTAACTCAAATGTATCAAGAGGGGCAAATGATATCCCATAAAGAATATTCTTCATGAAACATAAGCAGCTTGCAAATGCTACCTATGATAGCTATGTTTATTTCTCTGGAACCTGACTTCCTCATTTGTAAAACTCATACAAGATTTCTGTGAGAGTCAAATGAAATCATTCTTCTGAAAGCCATGCAAAAGCACCAGACAAGTGGAAAATAGTGTATTTCTCATTCACATGGGAAAATATTTATGGAGCAAGAAATTTGTGGGGGTTGTGGATGAAGTCTCAGTAATGACTCGCTCACCCATCCATCTGTCCATTAAATGTTTATTTAGTTTCAAATGTGTGCTAGGCACAGTCATAAATGATGTGGGTAAATGAGAAGATATCGGGCACTGGCTCTGACTTTAAGAAAGTAATAATTAGAGAAATAAACCAGATATACAAAATCTGTAATCAAAAGCAGATTATGATAACAACATGAAAAAACTGTCAAAAAAAAAAAAAAAAGAAACACTACAGGAATACAGAGAGTTCAGAAGAGGGAAGAATCACCCTGACCTAGAGGACTAGATATGCTCTCATGAAGGAAGCTACATCCGAAGCTACCATTCTGAAAGACATTTAGAAGGTGGGATTGGGGTGGGAGTCGGGGGCAAGTGGTCCTGCAAGTGGAGAAACTTTATACCTACAGGTGCAAGGGCAGGAAAGTCTGGAATGCTTTTGGGAAACAGCAGGCCGTTTGTTGGGCTGATGACAAAGGCAAAATCAGCAGCAAGACCATAAAGGCAGTCTGAAGACAGCCCAAGGGCCTTGAATACCAAGCCAAAGACTCGGGAGGTAATTTAAGAAGCAATGAGAATTCACTGGAAGTTTTTGTGCAGGTGAATCAATGTGATCAGAACTGCATCTTAGGAAGACTAATTGGGAGGTGGTTTTTAGGAGGAGAGACAGAGAGAGGGACTAGAGACAGGGAAAGAAAAATAGCCTGTTATTTCAATAACTCAGGCCAGGGCTGATGAGGGCCTCAACTAGGCAGTGGGAGCAAAAGGCAGGAGAGAGGCTGGGGGACAGCCACCAGGCTGTGTGACTGACTGCCAGGAGAGCAGGCCGTGAAGATGAGCTGTTAAAGTCAGAGGCAAAAATATAAAGACAAATTTTAGCCAAGTCTTAAAATCAGTTAGATATTCAACCATATGGCTTACAATCATTTCTTGAATCTTGAGGAGAAAGGGTGAATTTTTCTCTCTACCTTTTTCACCCAACTACCCACTTGCATTTCTGTTCTTTCATTTAGTACAGATATTGAAGAATCAAATGACTTTGGCAGACAACTGTTCAAGATGTCTTGTTAAGATTAAATGTGAATTTCCAAAATTAATTTCACCTCTGTGTTTAAACTTTTGTTTTGTTTTCTTTTGTTTTGTTTTGTTTTTTTCTGTAAAGATGGGGTTTCACCATGTTGCCCAGATTGGTCTTGAACTCTGGGGCTCAAGCCATACACCACCTCGGGCTGGTGAAAACTTTGACTTCCTCCTCTGTCGCTGCCCAAGGATCACAGTTTGCAAGATTTATTTTTCCTTATTGCTTCTTTTGTTTATTTTAACTGATTTTCCCCCTCATTTCAGTATTTAAAAAACTACTTCTGAAAAACATCAAAATGTGAGGATTGTTATGTTGAAATAATCTGCATAAGCTGCTAGAAGCTGGGATTATAAATATTTATCTCCTCTGTTTGTCTCATATTTGATCTGCCTATTTGAAGATCTACCTTCCAAATGGATTCAAAATCTAACTATTCCATTTCTCTGCCACCCCACTGCTATCCTCTGATGGAATCGCCACCATCTTTCGCAATAGCTTACTGTATACTCTCTCTTAGTTTTCTGATTCTATGCCAACCTCCCAGAGTCTTTTGCACAGAGCAGATTGAGGGCTCCATTTGAAGTGGAAGTTGATTGCACCCTCCTCTGCTCAAACCTTTCAAAGTCTGCCTAAACAACTCAGGTGTCAAAAGTCCTTAACTGGTCCATAGGCCCTCCACGACATGGCCACCACTATGCTTTGGCTTCATTTCCTACTACCCTCATCTTGGTTCACCCCGCTTCAGCCACAGAGGGCTCCCTGCAGTACTACACATCAAGGAGACCTTGACTCTCACTGTTCCCTTTGCTTGGAAAACTTTTCCCCCAAATATCCACTTGGCTGACTCTCACACCACCTTTCAAGGTTTTGCTCAGATCTTAGCTCTCAGTAAGGCCTGTCCTGGCTCCTCTATTCTTTGCCACAACCCAGTATCTACCCCAGCACATCCTGGCTCATTGAAGTCCACCTTCTCACGTAGCATATATTTTCCTTATTACGTGGATTGTTTATTAACAGTCTCCCTCAACTAGAAGTTTGGCTCCATGATGAACATGAATCACAGTCCACTTTATTCACTGATGTGTCCCAAGTATTTAGAACTCTGACTCTCAATAAATACTTGCTGAATGAATGAATATGCCCAGAAGCATAGACCAGGTTATCTCATGATGCTTTTTTAAAATTAAACTTGAAGGAAAAAAGTGACTTTTATAGCTCTTAACTCACTTTGTAGCTTATAAAATTATCAGATTTGAAATGGAAAGCTGGTTCCTTTTTTGCTCTTTTGTGAAACTAAAGGAATCACAGATAATGATTTCTACAGATTGTCTTTCAGAGTGAAAGTAAAGGTTTCGCATCTACTTGGAGCCCTTTCAGTAAGCCCGTTAAAAGCTGCCCACTTGCAACTTCTTTGAGAATAAATGGATGTTCTTTCCACTATCACCCCTCTGAAGCCTTCAGAAGAAGAAGGAACATAACATAAAAGCCTCTTCTTCACTCAGGGAAGATTTCCTGATATGTTATTATCTTGTGAAATGTCGTTCAGCCCATTAGAAGCAGAAATCCAAACTGGTTTCATTGTTTATCTTGACTCTATAGCAATTAGAATGATTGGACCCTGAATTAAATATTTTCAAGATTTTTAATTTTTTTGAGATAATTTTCCAAAATAGTATTATTTTATACTGTTGAGTTCATTATCACGAAATGAAAGTTCATCACCCAAAATAATTTTTTAACCAAAAACTTGGGAAAAAAATATTTTTGCCCCTAGGCTTGTATACCTGAGTCATTGCTAGCCTATACTGTATTGGGCCAAACACTAGCTCAATTCACTTTCTGGATAAGAGTTATGACTGAGTGCAGTGTCTCACATTTGTAATCCCAGCACTTTGGGAGGCCAAGGTGAGTGGATCGCTTGAGTTCAGGAGCCACAGACCAACCTAGGGAACATGGCAAAACCCCACATCCACAAAAATTTAACCAGGTATGGTGGTGCACACCTGTAGTCCCAGCTACTCGGGAGGCCAAGGTGGGAGGATGGCCTGAGCCAGGGGTGAGGCTGCAGTGAGTTGCGATCATGCCACTGCACTCCAGCCTGTGTGACAGACTGAGACTGTGTCTCAAAAAAAAAAGTTACTATATATATTTTTTTAATTTCATCTGCTTAAATAAAAAGTCTAAATGTTAGTTTAACCAAGTGCCTTGCATGTCTGTTTTTCAGAAACAAGAGAAAACAAAAACAAAATCTGCCTGGGAAATATGTGAGCAGGAGGAACACATTCTGTTGCTAAGGGGAAAAAAAAAATCTAACTGTTCAACATTTATCTGACTATTTCCAATATATTTCTTTAGAAAATGTTAGCATTAATGGCCTGCCAAAAAATGCTCAACTTAGAACTTCTAAAAAATAACACTTGATTGATGATTGAGAAAATTGAAAGATCCTTCTGAGTTCAGTGACCTAACTTACGGGCCTCATGAGTATCCCTTCATTTATTTGTTTTAAATCAATTATTCCCTGAACTTCTATTGTGCATCAGGTTAGACTGTCATTATATAATGCAATTGAGCCATGATCCATCATCTAAGAAGGCAATTTGGTTGCCTGTATTTCACCAGGGAGACTTCTAGAAGGCCCTCCATGATATGGCTACTCGGTTGCTTTTATTTCACCAGGGTGGGTTCTAGATGCCTGACAATTCTCGTAGCAAAGTAACCTGGGATACTAGTTTGCCATTATAAAACTGAAAGTGTCAGTATTTTACAACTAAATAATCATAAAAGAGGTATATTGGTGGGCACAGTGTGAGGGAGAATGAACTTGAGGGAGAACAACTAAACATTTGCATGTCACAGGTCAAAATAGGAGAGTGACACAGAAGCAGACATAGAGACAAAGACAGAGACAGAGAGAAACAGCAAAAAGACATAATCCTCTCTTAAATCAACAACAAGGAACATTTTTTGAAGACCTATTCAACACAAAGTTGATAATGTCTTTAGAAGCATTAAAGGGTAATCTAACCAGAAAGTTGTCAAAAGCTGGGAAACATTGTAAGGTCTGACAATATCATTAAGTTTGAATGATATAAAGAAAATAAAAGCCTTTTCTAAAATCCAAAATTGATTTTTAAAAAGAAGAAGGATTACACTAGGGAGAAGCTGTGAATATATTGAGAAAGAATAATATTATAAATGTAGTTCAAAAATTGTTCTAAATTTTACCATATTCAAAGTTTAATTGTATTTGTATCTTGCTTAATTTTGGCTAATCATATTTAACAGATATTTTAATAAACATTTATTCAACAAATATTTATGTCTTTTCTTGGCTGCTAGCCAAATAAATTAGAAAACTGACCACAATTCTCCACTGACAGTGTGAAAAAAACAGTAGAGGTCATTATTTAAACAATCAAAATAATACCTTAAATCCAGGAACTTGCAAAACACAATAAAGATAAAAACTATCACACTGAACAGAAATTCTGGCAGAAAAGGTCTGGTAAGTGAATGAGCTACTGTAAACTGTCAGAACCTGTCATCATTTGGGTCTATGATGGACAGATGTCATGGTTCAGTAGAAACAGCAGGTCCTATAAAGCTAAACAGACTGGGATTCTCATCTCAGGCACTCACTGGACATCTGAACATACCATTCAACATCTCTGAACCTCAGTCTGAACCTCAGTTTCCTTAACCATGAAATGAAGACAGGAATATCTACTTTCTCATGACCTAGGATAGGAAACAATTTTTGAAACCAGGGGTAAAAAAGGCATTCACCGTAATGAAAGCAATGGATAAATCTGACATGTTAAAATCAAGAACATGTGTTTACAAAGAGAAATTGTGGAACAGTTTTAAAAAGATTAAAAGTGAGATTTGCTCACTTTTAATAAGTTGGTGCAAAATTAATTGTGTGCTTTGCATTATTTTTCGTGGCAAAAACCAGAATTACTTTTGCACCAACCTATAGCTGACAAAGGACTAATATATAGAATAATAAATTAAGAAATCCTATCATTCATAAAGAAAAAGGAGGAGGAGGAAGCAGCTAATGTAGGAAAGACTTAGACACTTCACAAAAGAGAAAGTTCTCATGGCTAACAAACATGAGAAGGTGCTTGGCCTCATTAAATGCAATGCATTAAATAAAATGCAAATTAAATCATACTACTTCTCAGGGTTGCTTGGGGAATTAAGTTTATACATTGAAAGCACCTACATACGTCCTAGTACATGGTAGGTGTAAAAACCATAAACCAACTTCCCCAATGATCATTGTATGACCCTTTCTCGGGGCCATTACCATAATGCTAAGAGCACCCAAATAGGAAGCAACTCTCCATAGACTTCACGTTAATTAATAATGTGAACTTATTTTTGGTGCTTCCAAAGCTTAGAATCAAATTTGAATTCCTCTCTAGTGAATACACAAATCACTCCATGTGCACTTTTAATGCACTAACCCCACTCCCAGCTTCCTGCTCTCTTTCTGGCTCTCCTTTTTCCTTTTTGCTGTTTTTTCATCCTAAGTTCATTTTGCATTGCTATAGTACATGCACATAGGCACGGCATTTAAATTCTTCCCGAGGAAAAGTAGGACATAAATAAACACTGTCAAACAAGTCTTTGCAAGCACCGGCCTATCACCTAGAAGCCCTTTGCGTCCTCATGAATCCTCTGAGTACGGTACATCTTTGGGTCACACACAAATAAACCAAGTTTATCATACCAGTGGGTTGCTATGGAGAAGGCTCAAAATCAGCACCCTGAAAATTGCACTTGCTCGTCGGCAGGTATCTTAATTTAGCCCATTTTAAAAATTTATTGGTCAAGCTACTTCCTACCCAATTGGAAGAAATGACATCCACGCATCTGATCGATGACCAACAGACTACTTATGTCGGTACATACCGAAGACTGAGTCTGGGAAGCGTGAGGAGGGGGTGGTGTCTCTGCAGCTATTTCAGGATCTTCCTGTTCACTTTCACTGTAACATTCTATAACAAAAATGAAAATGCTTAATGCTTTAACGCTGTCATCGCTTATTCCACAATGCAAGCAGAGGTTTATCTCCATCTGGCTATTGCAATTTTAATCCAATTCAGAAAGTTCATATCTAATGATATCCACCTGGTAACTACCTGGTGCAAAGGAATTACATAAGAGGTAGAAACAAATGGCCAGTTCGGGGCTCCTGAGCTCAAAGAGCATCCAATAGGCAGGAAGAAGACAAACAGTAGCTTGGGGAAAGTAAAATAATTCCTCAAAAGAGGTGTGAGTCATAATACCAACAGAGCACAAAATCAGTGGTAATTTTGATCACAGGAATCATAGTGAATTGAAACTGGCAGGATCACTAAATCATCAATGGTGCACAAATTGTGAAGGGAAGTCCCAGGCTGAGGGAGCAGGCTGGGCCAAGTATGTGGAGAACCCTACGGGATATGGCAGAAAACGAAGCTGGAAGGTGGTAGAGGCCATGTCATAGAAGGCCTTACATACCAGGACAAGGAGAAGTTTTGTGTGTAGTTTTGTACTAACTCACAATCTATAAATAGACAATGGGTGCTTATTTTATGGAAAAGAGGACCAAGAAAATGGTTAGGACACAACTGATTTCATGGGTATTGCATTGTACTCCTTTATTGTTTCAAATGAAGTTGCCACTTTCCCATTTCTAACTCACTCTAAGATTTTATGATTTTGTATCAGAAGATATAACTCCCTACTTCCAATTCCCAAGCCCTTTTGGGGTCTGAGCATTTCAGAAAGACTATGAGTTTGGTGGCCCTGGCAGCTAAATCCTCCCTCTTCTCAACACCAAGGTGCAATTGCATCATTAAGAATTAGACTCCTGTAGCTTTTGAACCCTGAAAGCTACCAACTGAGCTAAAAATATGGCCTGTGTCCCAATATGACCTTCAGGTTCCTAGTACAATCTTAGGGTAATTAGTCTCAGCACACATCTGATGGAAATATTAAAATATCAGGGAGGAAATAGTGGGATGAAAGTTATCTGACCAGATCATGACGAGATCATGTCTATGAGTAAGAATTCCACAAGTGGAGCAATTAAACATTTGCATCAGCGACTGTTTGAGATGTCATGAAGCCCACAGCTGCCGGAGTGTGGGTGAAGTGTGAAAAGCATTCATAGCCAGCATGGGAAGCTCTTATTCCATGTTGGTGAGTCTGTGTGAATATGTCTGTCTCCACATATTTTCAGATCATTTTAAATGCCAAAGCATGTTTCCTCAGGATCAGACTATACATAGAACTTGACATTGTTTTTTCACCCTGTTTCAACCTATTCTAATATTCTTGCTAAATTTTCAGAAATTTAAAATAGAACATACCTTCATCCTTTGTAGTGGATTCCTGATGGATTACAGCCAATCCAAGTTTATTTAACCACCTAAAATAAAATAGAAAGCAAATGTTAACCAAAGAGATTAGCCCCCCACCCATTCACCTTCCCCCAAACTTTGTTATGAAATTAGGTGATGATTCTACCATCAGCCTGCACATTTCCAGAAACAGCATAAGTTTGTGCCATCAAAACCTAAGGCCTCTGGTTTCACAATACTTTCCATACTCAAGGTATCTTTTGTAAGGTAAGATGTGAGGTGGCCCATTACTTAGTTGGTTAATGACGGCAGCTAAATTAGGTATTCCAAATATATGAACAAATACATCTTCTGTAATTGTGCATTTGAAATTTTTAGCAAGCATCAAATCCTTTATCACTGGATTTAGTAACTTGGCTATTAAAGTTACTGGTTGCTACTCTTAATAATGTCTTAATAATGTCAGTTTATTTTAGAAAAAATTTAGAAAAAGATCATCCATGTTTAATCCAGGAATATTTTTATGTCAATCAGTAAAAAAAATCTGGCTAGAATTTGACAGATATTTTTAAACTAGAAAAAATGTTAATTCCTTGAAGAATTTTATGTAACATAAAAATTGAAAATGTCGTATTTACCATTTTACTGGCAATGAATTCCAATTAAACATCAATAACAAAAACAGAACGAGACAGAAACTCAAACTTGGCTTATCACTGCAGACCACTGTAGTTCCTTCTCAAGGGTTTACTTAGGAAGATATCTTGAAACACAAATTTTTAAAAGCTGGGACACAAAGTGTATCTATGACATATACTCCTAACTCTATAATCTTCCACTTACTGGGAAGATCTTGCTTATTTCTGTACTTATTTTGAGACAGTGAAAATCCGTGCTATGCATTTATCAATTCATCTATGCTTTTGATGTCTTCTAGTCTCGCACTGGACCATGAAGAAGCCATGAACAATTCAGCATGCTACACTTGCACTAAGCCACAAATATTGCACCTTCCCACCTGTGTAACTGTCAGATAGTTAAGAATCCTTATGCAGCCCTCAACCTGCCATGGTCTTGTTGTACCTGTTATTTTTTAACAGAAAATATATAATAAATTCAATGCCAGGCGCAGTGGCTCATGCTTCCCAGCACTTCAGGAGGCCAAGGTGGGAGGATCACCTGAGGTCGGAAGTTCAAGACCAGCCTGACCAACATGGAGAAACCCCGTCGCTACTTAAAAAAAATACAAAATTAGGTGGGTGTGGTGGCAGGTGCCTGTCATCTCACTACTCGGCAGTCTGAGGCAGGAGAATCGCTTGTACCCAGGAGGTGGAAGTTGCAATGAGCCAAGATCACACCATTGCACTCCAGCCTGGGCAATAAGAGTGAAACTCCATGTCAATAAATAAATAAATAAATAAATAAACAAACAAACAAACAAACAAAATAGGAGCTTCTAAAGAACAAAGATGAGCTCCAGCCTTTGTTAAGAAATCACTTTCAGCACCATAATAATCACAAACTCCTTAGTAGCCACTTAAAATTGGACCAGTAAAGAGCCCAGATGTGCAATAGGAACCCAAAAATGTGTATCAAGTATCAATAGGATAATAGGCAAAATAAGGGAACAGAAATTTACAGGAAAAATCAAATAGCTAGACAACATGTGAAAAAAACTTTTCCCAGCCTCAATAGTATTTTGAGAACGCATACTCAAACACAGGAAAATATTTTCACCACTAGATTGGAAAAAAATTAAAAATATTATTGATTTCAAGTATTTAGCAGGAAATAGAAAAAGAAGCATTGTCACCTTTTATTGAATTGAACATGAAAACTGATACAGCCAATTCTGAGCAGGCAATTCAATGGTAATATTAAAAATTTAAATATCCATCCCCTTCACCCAACAATTCCAATCATAAATATCAATCCTACAAAAACGCACTTTCATATACACAAACAAATGTGGCAGAATGTTCACTGCCAACAAGGCTTGTAATGGCAAAAAGAAAAAACATTAATAAGAAAATGGATAAATTATTTATTCTATCAACACTGATTCTATCAATTTCCTGTTATAATGAAGCTAATGAGAGGACTAAGATGGGGGTAGGGGGTGTTGGTAATGACCTGGAAAATATATGAACAAATATATGTACAAATTCATCTTCTGTAATTGTGCCTTCGAAATTACAAATTTCCAAATTTGTAATGGAAATGTGTATAAAATGGAAAGCCCTAATATGCTCTTAATTGAGAAGATCAAGCATAGAACAGTATGTTTAGCCTGATCCACCGTACTTCAAAAACGATATATTTTTGTATGTCCATGAATTGGTATGCATAGAAAAGGGTCAGGAAGAATATAATCTTACTGTTAAAAGTAGATGGCTGGGCGTGGTGGCTCACACCTGTAATCCCAGCACTTTGGGAGGCTGAGGCCCGTGGATCATGAGGTCAGGACTTAGAGACCAGCCTGACCAACATGTTGAAACCCTGTCTCTACTAAAAAATACAAAAACTAGCCAGCCATGATGGCACGCACCTATAATCCCAGCTACTTGGGAGGCTGAGGCAGGAGAATCGCTTGAACCCGGGAGGCAGAGGTTGCAGTGAGCTGAGATTGCACCACCGCACTCCAGCCTGGGCAGCAAAGTGAAACTCTATCGCAAAAAAAAAAAAAAAAAAAAAAAAAGTGGATAACCATCTTCTTCCTCTAAGTGGCCTGAGGTGATCTGTGAAAATGATTTGCTATTCACTTGACCCAGAAAACCCCATAAAACCATGCAAATCAAGAGGTTCAAATCTTTGTGTTCACTTTAAGAACACCTGTGAAATTTCCTAGGCTATCAAAGGTATGCATATATGAAAAGCCACCAAGTTATCTGAAAGACGTCACTTTACAGAAACAATGTGTACCATTCCAACCTTCCAAGGGTGGAGTTGGTAGGTGTGCACAGGCCAAACAATAGGGCTGGACACAGGGCTGGTAGCCCAACAAGAATGCTCAATTTTTCCTGCACATGTTTACAAGTGCAGAGAGGAATGCTGAATTCAAGGGTTTAGATGTAGATTCTCTGGTCGTTAACATCCAGGTGAATGAAACACCCAAGATGGGCCACTGTACTTTCAGAGCTCATGGTCGGATGAATTTATATGTGAGCTCCCTCTGCCACATGGAGATGATCCTCGCTGGAAAGGAAGAAATTGTTCCTAAACCACAAGAGATGGCTGCTTAAAAAAAAGTGTCCCATAAGAAACTGAAGAAACAAAAACTCAAGGCACGAGCATCGATTCTGCAAAAAATAAATGCAAACGAAAGCAAAAAGAAAAAAAAGTGATTATCCCTAAGGAGAGTAGTTGAATTAGAAAGTGAGGTGAGGGTATAGGAAATCTTTTGCTTTGTCTAACAAGAATACATTTTATGTCTTATTAACTAAAATAAGCATTTAAAAGTTCATTTGTTAAAACTGACCAGGCAAAACACAACATATTTCATGGTTCACTTTTAAAAAACCATAATAACAATTTTTAGCTTATACGTTAGTTCATAATTGTGTAAGTTGATTCTCCCCCACCCCCAAAAACCATCTAAAAGTGAAATAGGCAAAATATTCTTTAAAGAGACAAAAAAAAAATAGTTTTCACCTGAGTGTCTGAAATAAGAAAAGGCATTTCTAAGCTCCTTTCCCAAACATGGAAATCGAGCAAAATAGAAGACTGTTGACAATAAAGAAAATATTTTTCTCTGCCCTTACACAAAACTTATATCCTTTTCATTACAACCGTTAGTTACTTGCTGTGAAAAACTGGTGATGGTTTAGAATCTTGTTTGACTGTTTTCTTTCTAGGATCCACTGGCTTAGAGTACCTTCTTTGCTAAGAACTTTTTTTTTAAAACATCATGGCAGCAGGAAAATGTCTATCTGTGGCGAAGCAGATGGATGCACAAAAGGACTCATATTTACATAAAAGAAAATGACAGATGTTTCCTGGGAGTCTGTTGTATATTAATTTGACGTGAATGTGTGTGTTGGAGGAGAGCAAGTGTTAAGAAATTGATGTACAAAACAAGAGCATTCTTCCCACAGTGTCTGAGAAAGGCAGCTCCCATCTTTGCTGAGAAACCAACTCTTTCATTACCCTTAATTACTTACCCCTATACTTTTAAATTGAGACTCACTAGAACATGCGGACCTTCTACTAAACTTAATTACATTTCCCTTCATCGTCCCTGAGAGAAATGTCACCATCCAGAAATGCAGTTGCCCAGGGAGAGGAACTTCTAAAACAAGGACTCATCACTCCAAACGCTACCCACTCCCTCCCCCACACCTCTCATCTTACCAAGTAATACCCAGATACATTATTTCCTGGCTTAAACCGGCTGCATCAGTAAGAAGGGACATTCTTCATGTGTTATTGCAAAGTAAATCTCTGTCATCTGCATAATCTTGTGGGAGAAGGGAGAAGTTGCATTGTTGGCTACTAGAAAAGTCGTTTTTAGAATAATGAAACTCTATAATGATATTATAAACATGAGAAATTATTACAGATTTCAGGCCCAGACAAAATGGACCATTTAGCCGGATGGACAATTTTCGAGTCTAAAGGTCACTAAGAGATTCGAAAACGTGGAGTCCAGACACCTTAAGTTCAAATTTCAATTTGCATCTTGTTCGTCAGCTGGAAAGATAACCCCTAAAAGAATTTCAAGTAAAATGAACAGATCTTCATAGCAGACTGGCGATAAGATCTTGACAATGGTAACTGTGAAAGACTGATTTCACAGCCAACAGGATGAAGTATATCTATCATATCTACCCATGCAACTCTACTTACCATTAGGTAGGTTTCTGCAAAGGGAGAACATACAATTGGAAGGTAAATAAACTGGAAATGTAAATAAAACACTGGGCTAGTGAGGAGGGGGATGTGGGATTTACAGAGCACACCTGCATGAAATACAGCCGATTCAGAAAAACATGGAAGGGTCTCACACTTTCATTGGTTTAAAAATGCACCTTACTGTGTAGGAGGAGAAATTCACTAGGTAACAAAGCAAGCACTTAGAATCAATGGTTTCTTTTTTTTTTTTTTTTTTTTTTTTTTTTTTTTTTTTTTTTTTTTTGAGACGGAGTCTCGCTCTGCCGCCCAGGCTGGAGTGCAGTGGCCGGATCTCAGCTCACTGCAAGCTCCGCCTCCCGGGTTCACGCCATTCTCCTGCCTCAGCCTCCGGAGTAGCTGGGACTACAGGCCCCCGCCACCGCGCCCGGCTAGTTTTTTTTTTTTTTTTTTTTGTATTGTTTCTCTGCTACTCTGTATCACTCACCTCTTGCTGGAGAAAGGAGAACTACTTGCAAGGAATCAGTCACAGAATGAGTGGGAAGGACAGGCCAGGGATGGAAGCTGGAGCTGCAAGGCGCTTTTAAAGAACAGCCAGGACAGCAGGAGGTATTGAGCAGGGGAGAGGCGGGCAGCACTGTTTCACTGCCATTCAAGACCAGAAAGGACCATTTGGGAAGAACTGAGGCTCAGCGGCGGACTGACCTCACTATCACAGGGCTCCAAGTGCTAGTGGGCAAGACCTTGTGCCTTCCACATCCCACTTACACAGCAAGGGCTTTGCTAACCAACAGGATTTAGCAACTGATGCAAATAAAAAAAAATAAGTAAAGAGCTTTGATGTGGAGATTTTAACATCCTCTCCATTCGTGTATCTGTTCTTATTTTTCTCAGATGCTTAAGAAAACCAAGGGGAGAAAAAAGCTAAAACTAGAAAAAGGGTAGAAACAAATTCTCTCTTTGTCCAAGTAAATCAAAGCTTTGTTTGGAAGACTGAACTGTCAGTTCCTTGCCTTGTTATTTCTAACACAGGGCTTCCCAACTTTCTACAGTACAAAACTATTCTGTCCTCACCTGGAGGGTGATGCTGGGGAGGTGAAGATAGGGGACAGATGAGAATCCTTCTAGCTGGACAAAGCTACTGAAGGAGAGTGTGTGTGTGTGTGTGTGTGTGTGTGTGTGTGTGTGTGTGTGCGCGCGCGCGCACGCGCGCGCGCGTGCCCATGCACATGTTTAGTGAAAGACAGTTGCTCTTTTCCTTCATGTTTCTAGAGCAAGAGAGCAAAGAGAACTACATAGGGCAGATAGGCAAGGAAATCATTATAGGTAAAACAGATTAAGCGTGAGCTCTATGAATGGAGGAATTATGTGTGGTTTTTTCATTGCCATTGCCCACCATCTGCTGCAATGGGGCACGTGGTAGGCGTTCCATAAACGTATTTTCAAATGGTCATTTGAAATAATAAGAGACACTAAGAATTCTGAAAATATGGCTAAATTAAATAGAATGCCTTCTGATACCTCCAGTCAGCACCTCAAATACAGCCTGATTCAAATAGCCATTGCTGACCAGGTGAGGTGGCTTATGCCTGTAGTTCCAGCACTTTGGGAGGCTGAGGTGGGTGGATCACTTGAGGTCAGGAGTTCGAGACCAGCCTGGCCAACATGGTGAAACCCTGTCTCCACCAAAAACACAAAAAATTAGCTGGGCATGGTGATGCATGCCTGTAACTCGGGAGGCTGATGCAGGAGAATCATTCAGACTCAGGATGCAGAGGTTGCAGTGAGCCGAGATCACACCACTGCACTCCAGCCTGGGCAACAGAACAAGACTCTGTCTCAAAAATAAATAAATGAATGAATGAATAACAGCTATGGTGATCACACCTGACTGTGTGTAGAGCAGGTTGTACTCTGCACACAACCCACTTATTTTCACAGACCACCTGGCAAATGGAGCTAGGGATCTACAATTTTAAGTTCAATGTACTCTGAGCAAAGACGTTTTGCAAAATGTTCGGGACAATACATGGAGAAGTGATAAATACATGAATCATCACGATAATCACACAGCATATATTAAATGCTATAGAGATATTTTGCATGTAGAATTCTGAAAGTTGCAAGATCAGTTACATAATACTTTCAAGCCTCTCTCCTTGTGATGCTGATTCTCCTTTTAACATGTTCTTTTAATGACTTCTGTCCACTCCTTTCTCTACTTAGTGGTTCCCTGAGAGGAACTGTACAGCCTCTTCCTAAAATAGCCACTTTGATACATGTAATTCTCCAAACTCTTTCCAAATACTAGAGAAGAACGAAGGCATTGCAAGTGCTAAATAAATTAATCCTTAAAGTAACAGAAATAAATAAAACAATAATTGATATGAACATATGATTAAAATTCCAACGCCTAACCAAAGTTAAGTATACTCCCATTAAGGATTGGGTTTACCAGTTTCCTCTACTTACACATTCATTTCCTGCACATTCTCAGCTGCAAAATAAAAGGTCTTGATCTGTGGATGGCTGATCTTAAAAGCACTTGAAGGAGGAAAAGCACAAACACATAAAAAAATCAGTGTTTATAGTCAACAATGGGTCTGAAAGTCAATCAGTAAAATATAAGCTTCATAAACTTGTCTGCTTTCTTTGTAAATTTACAAAAAATAATTTGGTAATATTAAATACCTATTGTCTAGTCTCTAGTTCGTATAGGGAACTGAGAGTAAATTTTTTATGTCAGAATATCCAGAACAGGGCTGAGTCTTAGCTGGTCAGTAGTTTCCATTTAAAATATATAGGCATATCCTTTTCCTCTCACTTGCTAACTGCTTTGCTATAAAGATACAATAAATTCAATTTTAAAGTGATAGAAATGTCACTTCAAAATATTCAGAATAACTACTTCAAGCAAGGTATTTCTTCACTTTCAATCAAATATGCAGAAGAATTTTTATAGGAAAATAATCAGGTATGGAACATCCACTCTGCAGCAACACATCAGAAATCTTATCCAAGGCACCCTTTGTTAGTAAAGGAGAAATATGAAATAGATTTTAGTATAAAAGAAAAGTAGAAAACATTGAAGATAACAAACGAGAAGTGCTTCCACTTTAACCTTTAGGCAGGAAGTCCTGCAGCACAGCACAGGCCAGAGTTTTTGTAAATAGCCAGTGCTTTTCAAACCACAAGAATCAACACTGGACGTGTGCAACCACACCACAGAGGCAAAGACATAAAGCTAACACCAGTTTACTAATCTTGTTAAAAGTACTCAATTGCTGCAACAAGTAACATAGGACAAAAAGGAAAGCCCCCTTGTGATAAGCCTGGAAAAGATGTCAAAGGTAGAAGAAATAATAAGAAAAAGGTGAAAATGGACACATATGCAAAATATAGCAGCCTGCTATCATGGGAGAAGCACTTGAATGAGAGTCTAGAAAGCTGGGTTTACAGCCAGCCCTCTCATGAGATCTAAGCAGGTCACAGACTCTTTGGGCTGTTTCCTTCTCAGGAAAACCAGGACCATGAGCTGGTGATTTTTGTGGTCCCTGTCAGTTCTCAAATCTTTTGGATTTAAATTAGATCAGAGTGTCATCTTTAAGCTTAAGACATCTCAGAAAATTCAATGCCAAGGGTGCATCTGATTAACTCCATGAACTAAGAAAGAGAAACTGGTCTTGCTGGCATATCTGCAACTCGGGTGAGTCCTATTTAACTACTTGTTCTTTTCTTTACTAGAACTGAAGCTTGACATCTGACCTCCCTGCCAGTCCTGGAGGGGTTTTATTCCATCACAGACACAGTCATCAGCAACAGTCCATGCCAAGGCTTCATGGGGGTTTTAAAATCCATCTGCTCCACAAAACAAAAATTCCAGAAAATGAGAGGTTAAATGCTTCTACTTCTATGTAGGGTGCCAACCCATAATGCTCCAAAATCTCAGACATTCCAATGTTACCTTCACTCACTTCTAAATCACCATATCATTTGGTGAACATTATGAAGAGATAGTACCCTGGCTCAGAGTTTTGTGGAAGATGAGAGACAACTTACTGCTTTTTCTTGCATTCGGATGCTCTTTCCACAGTGAAATCAGGCAGGTTGACAAATCCATCAGCTTTCTCTGCCTGAAACAAACACATACCACAAATATGAATGAATGCATCAATCCTGGGGATTAGTGTATTGAGATACATGGAATAGGGATGGTATAAATGAAATGAGGGAGAATCAAGAGATACCACCCTGAATCACCATGGAGGTGTCCCAGATACACAGTTCATGAGAAAAATTAATGTTCTCCTGATAAGCCACCCAGAATCTTTCCATGAGAAGTGACATGACATGACACAGCTTAGGGATGGTCACCATATGGAAGGCATAGGACCTGCCTCCATCCGCCTCCTGTCTCTGTGGAAAACATAGCTAACCAAACAGAGTCTTATGTCTGCTGAGCCCATCAGCATCCACAGCATCTTCTATTCCTACTACTCTAGTCAGCTAGCACATAGGAAGAAACCTAACTAGCATTCTTGATATATATGGTGCCCAGAGCCCTGACTTTGGAGTTAGCAAATCTGCACTCCTATCATGGATCGACCACTTACTGGTTGTTATGACTTAAATGAGCTCAGATAAACAAAACAGCTAACAGTCACTCAACACACATTATTTCCCCTCCCAAGTCTGTAGACAGGGCCTTGGGGATTAAATCACAGAGTTACATCTTTCAGAACCTCAGTCCCATCGTTGATTCCTGGGGATTCTTTCTACAAGGAAAAGACTGTAGAAGAAAATTACATTTATGAGGACATAGCATAAATGTCACTTTACATCAGCAAAAACATGTATAGGAAATATAATCACTGTCCCACCTCTCTAAGAATTTGTTAATCTGTGTTTTACAAATAAAGTTTAACTGAGCCACGATGAAGCTAGATTGTTTGTCACCCATAGAATTCAAATCTTCTTGCATCTACACTGATGTCTCTGAGTAGAGAAATAGAATCCACAAGATTAAACGTAAATGAGTCTGTGGTTACTGGGAGATGAGTAAAAATGGATTTTGAAAATGCAATCTTTGGCCGGGCACGGTGGCTCAAGCCTGTAATCCCAGTACTTTGGGAGGCCGAGGCGGGTGGATCACGAAGTCAGGAGATCGAGACCATCCTGGCTAACATGGTGAAACCCCGTCTCTACTAAAAATACAAAAAACTAGCTGGGCGTGGTGGCGGGCGCCTGTAGTCCCAGCTACTCGGAGGCTGAGGCGGGAGAATGGCGTAAACCCAGGAGGCGGAGCTTGCAGTGAGCCGAGATCGGGCCATTGCACTCCAGCCTGGGTGACACAGCGAGACTCCGTCTCAAAAAAAAAAAAAAAAAAGAAAATGCAATCTTAATTTTACAAGTCGGCTAGCTGTTAAGTTAGTGTCATGGGTGCTTTTAGTTTACTTGATCATTCTGCTCTTTCCTTTATTGTCAACTAGAGTGCAATTTGCATTCTTTTCTTCGGAAAAATTAAACGGTGAAGCATCCAACCCTATGCCCATCTTCTCTCTCTTATGTGACTCAACTCATCTAAATTCTTCACCTGGAATGCCTTCTTCTTATAAGATTCAAAACTCAAGCTGGGTGCCGTGGCTCATGCCTGTAATTCCAGCACTTTGGGAGTCTGAGACGGGTGGATCACTAGAGGTAAGGTGTTGAAGATCAGCCCAGTCAACATGGTGAAACCCTGTCTCTACTAAAAATACAAAAAAAAACAAAAAAAAAAATTTAGCTGGTCATGGTGGTGGGCACCTGCAATTTCAGCCACTTGGGAAGCTGAGGCAGGAGGTTAGCTTGAACCTGGGAGGTAGAGGTTGCAGTGAGCCAAGATCGCGCCACTGCACTCCACTGTCGACAACAGAGTGGGACTCTGTCTTAAAAAAAAAAAAAAAAAATCAAAACTTAATTCTAATGGATACTCTCTTCTTTAAACATTATTTATGCATATGTGTGTATACAGAATGAATATGTATTCATTCATATGTATATTATATATATGCAGCTTCTCTCTTGACAGGCTGCTTAATTACTGGATGCTGATTCTCAAAGAGAATATAAGGTATTCAGAGAATACAGACTAAGTCAACTTTCTGTACAATGCACAGTGCTTCCTGTGGATTCTCAATCAACCTTACAAAAAAGTATAGTTTTGAAAAACGACATTAGGTCCCGTCAATTCCACTTTTAGATCTACAAACTGAGTATCCCTTATTTGAAATGCTTGGGACTGTAAGTGTTTTATATTTCAGAATTTTGCTGATTTGGGGATATTTGCATGTACAAAGAAGTCAAGCATCCCGAATCTGAAAATCCAACACCCAATGAATACTCCCTTTGAGCATCATGTTGGTGCTCAAAAACTTTCAGATTTTGGAACATTTTGGATTGGATTTTTGGATTACGGATGCTCAACTGTATGCCCAAAGGAATTGAAAAATGGTACTCAAATACATGTGCAGCCCTGTTCACAAAGCACTCACAACAGCCAAAAGGTAGAAACAGCCCAAATGCCCATTAACAGATAAATGGATAAATTAATTGTGCTGTATCTATACAATGGAATATTATTCAGCCTTAAAAAAGAATAAAGTGCTAATACATGCTATGTGGATGAATCTCGAAAACCTTGTGTTAAGTGAAAGAAACGAGACACAAAAGCTCATCTCTCATATGATTCAATTTATAGGAAATATCCAGAAGTGGAAATCCAGAGAGACAGAACATAGCTAATGGGTAGCTACCCAGGGCCTAGGCAGTAGGAAATAGGGAGCAACTGCTCAATGGGTAAGGGGTTTCCTTTTGGGGTGATGAAAATGTTTGGAATCTAGATAGATGAGGAGGTTGCACGATGTTGTGAATGTATTAAATGCCACTGAATTGCTCACTTTAAAGTAGTTAATGTTAGGTTGTATGACTTTCATCTCAATTTTAAGAATCTATGTTAGGGTAAGGCGTTTTTATGTAAATTTCCATAATTAATTTAGAAAGAAAAAAATCACTTAGACTCAGCATTTGTTTCTACTTCCTCCTCCCATTCATTTCCATATGTTCCAGAGAAACCGTAGAGACCAAAACTCCACCCATGTTGCTAAATCCCCTCTACTGTTTTCAGTCCTCACTTAATTGAACTCTAAGTGGCGCTGTAGCTGCGTTCTCCCTCTGGAGCCACCCTCCTGTTGTGACCTTTTTGACAGCACATTACTGCTGCTCCCCTTTTTTCTCTAACTATGCCTTCTTCTCTTTCAGGGGTCTTGTTCTCCTGTCTATTTCTTAAATGTCAGAGTTCCCTAGAGTTCTGTCCACAGACTTATTCTCTTTTTGTTCCAAAACTCTCTATAGATGATCATACACACCCTCATGGCTTCATCTGTCATCACTGTACACACATATCCAAAACCCATACCTTGTATCACCACTGTCTACATATATCCAAAATCCATATCTCAAACTGGGATTCAATCCAGGAACTCCTGTCCCAGATTTCCAGCTGCCTAGGAAGCCTATTCCCAAGGGCCCCGCAAGAGTAACAAATCCAAAATCAAACTCATTATCTTACTCCATAAAATGCCTATTCCTTTCTCCTGTGTTCTCTACTTCAGTGAATAATATCACTTTCTAGCCAGTTGCCGAAACAGGACATCTGAGAGATATCCCCAACTCTTCCATTCCCTTCTGGGTGCCCGTGCACGTAAACTCAAAGTTGTATTGTTGCTGCATCTGCTCACGGGTCTTCAATCCATCCATTACCTACTGCCTCCTTCAACTTACCCTTAATGTTTTGTTGAATGACTACAAAAGTCTCCTAAACTATTCTCCTTCTCTGTAATTCTGCCCTTTCATCATATTTAGTGTCCAAATCACAGTCACAGTCACAGCAAATCTTTACATCATAAGCATTCTTCATGGCACTGTTCTGATTAAATACCCTGCATGGTGTCCAGTTGCCCTCGGGTCAACTCTAAATGCCTCGGCAGAGGATTTAGAACCTTTATAATCAAGCCCTGATTAGTTCCACAATTTCATCTCTCCCCCTCCCCCATTTAGCCAAAGACAAACAGAAAAATCAAAAACAAAGGAAAAACAATACTTCTGGCCAGGAGCAGTGGCTCACACCTGTAATCCTAGCACTTTGGGAGGCCAAGGTGGGCAGATCACCTGAGGTTAGGAGTTTGAGACTCACTTGGCCAACATGGTGAAACTCCATCTCTACTAAAAATTGCAAACAGTAGCCAGGCATGGTGGCAGACGCCTGTAATCCCGGCTACTTAGGAGGCTGAGGCTGAGGCAGGAGAATCGCTTGAACCGGGAAGCGGAAGTTGCAGTGAGCCGAGATCACACCACCGCATTCCAGCCTGGGCAACAGAGCGAAACTCTGTCTCGAAACAAAAAAAAACAATTAAAAAATAAAATAATAAAAAAAGAAAAAACAATAGTTCCATGGAGCTGAATTAGAATCAGCACCCAATTTATGGCATGATTAGTTTCTAGAAAACTCATTTTCAGTACAATAAATTATCTCAAATGAGATAATACACAAATCAATCAACAAAAATGTAACACACCCACATACACTTTTAGTAGTATTTTTATTCATCTAAAAATAAAATTGGCCAGGCTCAGTGGCTCACGCCTGTAAGGAGGCCAAGGTGGAAGGATCACTTGAGCCCAAGAGTTCAAGACCAGCCTGGGCAACATGGTGAAATCCCATCTCTGCAAAGGTATAAAAATTAGCTGAGCATGGTGGCACACGCCTGTATTCCCAGCTACTTGAGAGGCTGAGGTGGGAGAATCACCTGAGCCCAGAGGTCGAGGCTGTTATGGGTTGTGATCACACCACTGCACTCCAGCCTGGGTGACAGAGTTAGAATGTGTCTAAAAAAAAAAATTAATTAACTAATTAAATTTAATCAATGTAAATTAATTACATTTAATCAATGTAAAAAATAAACGGTAAATCTTCATTTGGGTGGATTCCTTTTCTGCATAAGTGAAACAGCTGAGATTCCCTTAAATAGGAGCCTAAATAAGTTTGGGTGAAAACATCTTAGTGTTTCCCCAGGAAATTATCACTTTAAAAGCAGAAGCTTTTTTTTTTTTGTACTCTGAAGACAGTTGAGTTATATTCAAAATCACGGATAATTTGTGTCAAAAATGGTCCCTGCTTATTTGACTTGCAAAAAAAGGCCTCAAAAATGACAATCACAGAGGGCAAATCCTGAGAGAATGACAGTTTTCTTCTCTTCCTCCTCCTTTTCCTCCTCCTACGCTTCTCCAGATCCCTTGTTGCCTATTATATTAACTAAAATGAGTTTGTTGAATGAGATCCTTCTTCTTCAATTCCTAACTTTCTAAAAAGCTTCCTGCAGGTGGCCAAATGGGGTGGCTCACGCCTGTAATCTCAGCACTTTGGGAGGCCGAGGCAGAAGGATCACTTGAGTTCAGGAGTTCAAGACCAGCCCAGGCAACATATGGAGACCTTGTCTCTATTAAAAAACAAAAACAAAAAAGGTTTCCTCCAGGTTCTATATGGGTACCTGCAAGTTTCCCTCGAAATCCTGATGTAATAAAAAACTTGTTCTCCTGCCAGAGGTATCAAACCCATCCTTTGGCCATTGTGCAAACTTCTCTTTCCAAATCTAGTCTTAAATTCAGAAGAAACACATTCCTTTTACTGTGTTTGGTTACCTGGTTGTTTGTCTGCTTCTCCAATGGATTGTGAGTACCCTGAAGGTAATAACTGTTTTGTTCATACATATTATTTATAAGGTATGGAATAAGTACATGTAAAATAAATAAATACATTTTATGAATGAATGAACGAACTATAATCTTTTTCCTCTGACAATAAAGTGTTAAAATGAGATGCAGAAGGTAGTGTGAAAAAGTTTGACAGTTTCTTTTTTTTTTTTTTTTTCAGATGGAGTCTCTCTCTGTGTTGCCCAGGCTTGAGTGCAGTGGCGCGATCTTGGCTCACTGCAAGCTCCGCCTCCTGGGTTCACGCCATTCTCCTGCCTCAGCCTCCCTAGTAGCTGGGACTACAGGCGCCCACCATCATACCTGGCTAACTTTTTGTATTTTTTTTAGTAGAGACGGGGTTTCACTATCTTAACCAGGATAGTCTCGATCTCCTGACCTTGTTATCCGCCTGCCTCAGCCTCCCAAAGTGCTGGGATTACAGGCGTGAGCCACCACGCCCAGCAGTTTGGCAGTTTCTAAAAAACGTAAGCATATAATTACCTTACCACTGAACAATTCTACCCCTAGGTATCTACCCAAGAGGAACGGATACAAATGTCCATGCAAAGGTTTGTGTGCAAATCATTACAGCAGCGTTATTCGTAATCACCCAGAACTGGAAACAGCCTAAATGCCCATCAACTACTAAATAGAGTAGGACACAGCCATATGATGAAATGCTATGTAATCATGAAAAGGAGCAAACCACTGACACTTGCTGAAACATGGAGGAACCCCGAAAACATTCTGCTAAGTGAAAGTGAAACACAAGCGATCACTTATGACTGTGTGATTCCATTTCCATGAAATGTCCAGAAAGGGCAAATCTATAGAGACAGAAAGCAGGACAGTGGTTGCCTGGGGTTAGGGGTGGGAATTAACTGTAAATAGGGATGGAGGATCTTATTGGTACAATAAAAATTATTTAAAACTGTTTTATTATGATGGTTGCACCACTCGGTAAATCTACCAAAAATGGATGAACTGCAAATTTGAATAGTGTGAACTTTATGATACATAAAATGTACCTTAATACAGCTGTTTTTAAAATCATGAGGTGCAGAGGAAGTTTGGAGAATAATATGCAAGTTAAATCTCTCTTAGTTGGCCATCAGTGAGACTTGGAAGCAGGTGAAATAGGAGGCTTCTGACAATCCCACTGACGATTCAGTATGATTTGTTCAAACTTCAGATACCAAATTAGGTTTCTATTTCCAATACTCCATGGTTTAATCTTAACTATAGTTTCAAGCTTGGACTATAGGAATTTTGGAGACACAAATATTTCATGCAATGTTTGCCATACTTCAGACATTTTTAAAAATTAACTAAAATAGAACATTAAATTTTAATATTTAAATGGCAGAGCATAGAGGCTTTTTAGGACAGTGAAAATATACTGTATTTTTTTAAAGCTGATTATATGTCATTATACATTTGCCCAAACCCATAGAATGTACACCACCAAGAGTGAACCCAGGATGAACTATGGAGTCTGGGTAACAATGATGTGCCAATGTCGGCTCATCAATTATAACAAATCTCCCAAGCAGATGGGGATATTGATGATGGGGAGGTTGTGCATGAGTATGGGCAGGGAGTATATGGGCAATAGCTGTACCTTCCTCTTAATTTTGCTGTGAGCCTAAAACTGCTCTAAAAAGATAAAGTCTTTTAGAAATTAACTAAAATAGGACATCAGATTTTAGAATTTAAATGCAAAAATAAGTGTTCATTGCCAAGATAACATTTGGCCTTTTTGTACCACAGGTATTTTGGAAAACATACAAAATTACTTCTTAGGTACCTACACATGTCAGAAAAGCAGAAGAGGCTGACCAGGAGAAATGAGACTGACGTGTATTCTCGAGTCTAAGTAGGTCAAAGAAGACCAAGCCAGAAGCAGATGAATGATAATATAGGAAACGGTCATGTAGTTCCTGGTTAAAAAATGAAAAGTAATATTCTCTCTCTATTTTCAATGAAACCATAGTTCCTTAATTCTAAAACCCTGATTTCTTTACACTTCAATAATTCTGAAATCAGAAGGCACCTTAGAATCTATGTATATTTTCATTGCAACGTTTTCTCCCCTAAAACCTGTTATTAAATAAATTATAGGTCTTAAACAGAATCTTGAATTCAAGAAAAAAAATTAGCTAAAAAAATTTCTTTGTAATACACTTTTGTGTTTTTAAGGGAATGTAGAATTGAAATTCTTGAAATTACCTTAAACAAATTTAATGAGGTTTCCCAATGACTATCTGAATCAGGAGAAGCTGCAAAAGTCTCCATTTCTCCACGTAAATCTATTGTTTTCTCAGTTATTCCCCAAAACCCCCAGGGCATTGGAAACAGATGAGGTCTAAACTCTGAGCGGAGCTGCCCATTCTCATGCCACCTTAGAACAGTTGTCACTAGATTCTCACACCACACACACACTCATGGCCACTAGAGAAATCTGAATTATATTCTTTAAAATAGAAAGTAAAAGTAAATGGAGATCGAAGAAAAGATAGTTTAAATTTCACTGTAAAAGTTCTAGTTCTACGGAGAAACCATCATTCTCACACATTGCTGGTGGTAATGCAAAATGGAACTCAACAGAAGGAAACTGGATAATAATCAGCAAAAACACACTTGCCCATTGACCCAGAAATTCCATTTCTGGGATCTGTCCTAACTATACCTTGGAGAATATATGGAATGACATGTGCATTGCAGCGTTGTTTGTATTTACAAAGGATTGCAAAGAATGCAAATGCCTATCATCAGGGGACAGTTGAATACACCGTGGTATCCACACACAGTGAATAACTATGAAAAATGCCATACGGCACATACAGCAATCTCTAGGACACAGTGAGAGAAAAAGTAAGGTTCAGTACTATATATGTAATATGCTAATTTTGTGTAAGAAAGGAGGCTGGGATTGGCTCAATATACACACTTGCTGTATTTGCGAAAAGAAACATGGAAAAATAAACCAAAAACAAATAGAAAAGGGGGAAGAAAGAGGATAGAGAACAGAGATGCAAAGGAGACTAACTTGGTTGTAACTTGTTACAGTTTTGACTTTGGAATCGGGTATATGATTGATTTTTTAAATCAAAAACAAACATGAAAAAGAAAAGCAATTCTCGAAATTAAAAACAAATAGAAACAAACCTAACTGAATGTAAAGATGGTGACATAGTACTACATAAATAATCACTGCTCTGAGACGCCTCAGAACTTTGACTATACATACTTCATGGCATACAGGCTAAGTAAGTACTCTTCGCAATGACATGTTATTATCATCTTTACATAGTCTTGGTAGGTTCTTCCTTTCTTCCCCTCTAAAATTGCACAGAATCTAAAGCTTCTCTCCTTCTCTCCATACAATAGCATCCATGGCATTGCAACTCATCTGCCCCTTCCTTTCAGAAAAGGAAAAGTGAAGATTAGCACGCCAACACAATCTACATTCTGCAACTATCACAGAGAGCTGCATGTATTAGCATCGGGCTGTGACAAGCACTGCACCAAAAGAAAGAAAAAATGTCTGTATTTTATTTTCTTGTAGATATCAGAAGCAGGCACGGTAGGGAGTGTGCTTGGAATCCTTTTAAGAAATAATAATCTTGAGTAACACATAATAAGACCTAACATTTATTGAGTGCTAAGCATATGCCAGTGAGGCAGTACTATGATCACAACCTTAAGAGGAAAATTCATCCCATGCCAAGTGCCAGAAGCTAGAACACCAAGCTAGCCTGGCATTATACCATGGGAACCCCCATGTGGTACTATTAAAGTGACAGGACTCAGACCAGGACCCAGCAAACAGTCGAATAATTCTAAAGACAAGACTGAAGAAATTCTTCAGAGCTAAAATAGGCTCAGGAACTGAAATGGGAGAAGGAGAGAATCTGCAGTCGACACATGGCACAGAAATAAACAACCCTGGATTTGGAATTAATGTCTCGATGCAAGCCACATACTCTGACATCCCAGGCAGAGTACTTAACTTCTGTGAGTCACTGTCCTCACAGCGAATAAGCAGCTATAACCAGCTTCTCCAGACTAAATAGAAATTAACACAGATGTGTGTAATAATGTAAAATTTGTTAAAGCTATAAAAAATCCAAGAATTTATTATTATTAGTTCCTAGAAAAGCAGGAAAATGGGTGAAAAGGAAACAAAAGAGAAGGACTGATCCTGAAATTAATGTAAAATAAGGTGGATTTGTTTTGTTTTGTTTTGTTTTTTTGAGATGGAGTCTTACTCTTGTCACCCAGGCTGGAGCGCAGCGGTGCGATATCTCACTGTAACCTCCGCCTCCCAGGTTCAAGTGATTCTTCTGCCTTAGCCTCCCAAGTAGCTGGGGTTACAGGCACGTGCTGCCATGCCCAGCTAATTTTTGTATTTTTAATAGAGACAGGTTTTCGCCATATTGACCAGACTGGTCTCAAACTCCTGGCCTCAAGTGATCTGCCCACCTCAGCCTCCGAAAGTGCAAAATAAGTTTTTTGACTGAGTGCACTGTAAGCTGAGCCCTCCGACTAGCTGTTTCTGTGTCTCAGCTCTCCTCTCTTTTCTTTGCATCAGATTAATGGTTGAAAAAAACATTTTAGATTATTTGGAGAATAATAATGCTAGTAAACTTACTATATTCTTCATGTATTATTTGGGGTGTATTTTTACTAAAATATTGTTGCATTTGGGTTTAGCGAACATTACCCTATGAATATAATTAGATTTAGATCCAGAGCGAGACTTTTTTCTTACAAACACCTAGAAATAGATATTCTACATAGACAACAGTTGGTAAATGTTTTTGGCTAGAAAAAAGGCCCAGTTTCCTACAGAACCCAGAGAATCTTGGCATTGATTATAAAAACAGAAGGAAAGAATTGATTACGCTAATGAGGATGGTTCTGGGGATACTGAGGCTCCAACAGGGGGAAGAGGGGAAGGGTTCTGCAGTAAGGAGATCACTTACTCTCAGTGACCCTGACACATGCCCTGTCCTTACCACCCAGGGACACTGGCAAGACTTCCTGCACCAGCACCTGCATCTCACTGGGGGAAAGCTTCTCTGGCTGCCCTATTCCACTCTTTCACCTGTACAGAAGTCCTCAGAGATCACTGCCCCCTGGGACGAGCTCTCAACCAGCAACGAATGGGACTTGGGGCAGAAATGCCCCCAGCTGGGTCAGACGCCATGGCTCACACCTGTAATCCCAGCACTTTGAGAGGCCAAGGCAGAAGGATCTCTTGAGGCAAGGAGTTCAAGACCAGCCGGGGCAACATAGTGAGACGTCTCTCTAAAAAACATACAAAAATTAGCGAAGCACAACTATGTGCACCTGTAGCCTCAACTATGCAGGCAGCTGAGTCGGGAAGATTGCTTGAGCCCAGGAGTTGGAGGTTGCGGTGAGCTATGATCACACCACTGCATTTGAGCCTGGATGACAGTGAGACCCCATCTCTAAAACAAGAAAAATACATAGGTAAACAAATCAATATCCCAGTTCCTCTTTCCCTTAGTATGAAAACTCTGGGGTACATGTTTTTCACAGGCTTCCAGGGTTCCCCAGAAGGATGAAGCTTTGGTTACCCACAGTCACACCCCGCTTGCTAAGGAGAACTTTATTAACTAACTTTTCTACCCCTCTCACTTCTCTATTCCCTTTCCGAGTATCTCCTGGGTCACTTCTCAAGTAAACTGCTAGCACCCAAATCCTCTTCTTAAGAGTCTGCTTCTGGGAAACCTAAACCAGGATGCTATTCCCCTTGCAGAAAACATTCCCTCCCAAGAACAGCCCAACTGCTCAGCACAATAATCCCTCCTTACTCTTCCCTCCTAAAAGTCAACCGACAATATGGCTATCTCACTATCACATTACGTCATATTTAGATTGGTGACCAAGAAGTGGCTGGCACCTGTTCTATGCCTTGTAAGTCACCTCTCCTAGCTAGCCACTACAATCTTTCATTCTCTCCTTATGGAGAAAGAGGGAAAGGATCCAGCAATTCCACCTCTAGGTATAATTCCAGCTCTGAAGTAAGGAGACCTCTCGGAGCAAAATCATATTTTAAGTGAAATGAAGTTACTAGTGAACTTTCAGGTAGTCTGACATACAAAGACAGGAATTACCTTCTGAAATGTAATTTTCAAAAATGATTAAGATGCAAACCTCAAAATTTAACAGAGTGTTGTGTAATTGTTCTCTGCCGTGTAAAAACCTTAGCTTCGGCTCAGTCTCATCTCTGCCCTATTCTTTTGGAAGCTTTAAAACCCCAAATGTGCTATTGTTTTCACATACATGGGCTGGTCTCTGCAACAGCATAGCCAAGAAAATGAAAGAAAACAATACATATGAAGGAAAGGTTTTAAATGAATAGTAAGAAATTTGATAAAATCTCACCATTACAGACTAAATTTTATCTCTTGCTATCTAATTCATCTACCATCCATGGTTATTGCATGAGTTTGGAGAAGAATAGATAAAGTAGCACCATTTAAGAAAATTTAAAATCAGATGCATTCTCTTTGAATATTAGAGATTTAGAAGTAATAGGCCGGGCATGGTGGCTCACTCCTTAATCCCAGCACTTTGGGAGGGCAAGGCGGGCAGATCACCGGAAGTCAGGAGTTTGAGACCAGCCTGGCCAACATGGCGAAAAACTGTCTCTACTAAAAATACAAAAAATTAGCCAGCCATGGTGGCTGGTGCCTGTAATCCCAGCTACTCAGGAGACTGAGGCAGGAGAATCACTTGAACCCGGGAGGCGGAGGTCGCAGTCAGCTGAGATCGTACCATTGCACTCCAGCCTGGGCGACAAGAGCAAAACTCTGTCTCAAAAAAACAAACAAACAAAAAAAAAGACAAGGTTAATTCTTTCAAAATCCCAGTCAGCACACCACATAATCTTGCCTTCATGCAATGTGAAGTTATCAAATACTTCAGGAACTTTCAAATCTCTTCAAACTGTTTTCATGAGTTTCATGTGTACTATTAAAATATATCACCACCACCACCACGAAGAAAATCCAGTTCAAAAATGGCAAAAGACATTTCTCCCAAGAAGATATGGAAATGGCCAATAAGCACATGTGAAAGTTGCTCAAGGACAATAGTCATTAGGAAAAGGCAAATCAAAGCCACCGTGTGATGGTACCTCACACTCATTAGGATGGTTACTGTAAATAATTAATTAATTAAGTAACAAGCACTGGTAAGGATGTAGAGAAACTGGAACCCTTGTGTACTATGGTTGGGAATGTAAAATAGTGTAGCTACTATGCAAAATAGCATGGTAGTTCCTAAAAAAAAAAAAAAAATAAGATAGAACTACCATATGATCCAGCAATTCCACCTCTAGGTATAAAACCAAGATAATTGAAAGCAGGGTCTCAAAGAGATATTTGTATGGCCATGTTCACAGCAGCATTATTCACAATAGCCCAAAGGTAGAAGCAATCCAAGTGTCTGTCAACAAATACGAATGAATGAACAAAGTGTGGTACACACATCAATGGGCTAGGATTCAGCTTAAAAAGGAAGACAATTCTGAGACCTGCTTCAACATGGATGAACCTTGAAGACATTATGCTAAGTAAAATAGGTCAGTCATAAAAGGATAAATACTGTATGATTCCACTTATAGGAGGGAACTACAGTAGGCAAATTCATAGAGACAGAGAGTAGAATGGTGGTTGCCAAGGACTGGGAGGAGAAGGAATGGAGAGTTATTATTTAATAGGTACAGAGTCTCAGTTTTGCAAGATGAAAAGAGTTCTGGAGATGGATGATGCTGACGGTTGCACAGTAATTGGAACTTATTTAATGCCACTCAACTATACCCTTCAAAATGGCTAAGATGGTAAACTTCATTAAAAAAAATTAATTTTAAAGCTACTACTCTGAAATCGTTGTCAGTAAAAAATGAAAATGCATTTGCCACAGTAAGTTTTACAAGATTCAAGGTGTGAAAATATCAGTGGCTGACGGGCTGTTAATGAGCACCATCTCTTCCACAGGTAACAGACATCTATCCATGCTTCTGTTGAACAGACACAGAAGCGAGGCCCAGAGATGGTAGGTGGTTTGCCCAGGCTGTCAAGGAGCCTCAGCATCAGGGTAGAATCAGGCTAGAATTAAAATTGGGTGAATTCTCTTTCAAGGGAATGTAGAGATACTACACTGTGAGCCCGGGGATATCTTCCCCTGCAGCGTGCCTTTTCCTTGCATCTTTTTTAAAGACATTGTTTCAAACATGCTTTGCTAAATTCTGACTCCTTACAGAAATAATCAATATTTTTTAAACTTTCCACTGCATAGTTTCCTTTTGAAATCTTCTTGAAACATGCTCCATGGAAGATTAAGCACAGCAGCACAGTGACAGATGAGTCTAGCTTGTCTGTAGAAGAGGCAGCTGGGACCTGACCCTTAAAAGAGCTTGCCCCAGACAGATGGTAAATCTTCAAATAAAGACTTCTCAGGAAAATCCTCAAACCTAATGAAAAGTTCAGCTCATCCCATGGGCCACTTCACATTCTGTTGCTTGGGAAATGTGCCCACACTCTCACCATTAACTCATGTGTTACCTGAACTCTTCCTCCAGGGTGGAAAACTCTGTATTGACAAGTACATAATGTCTTCTAGTCCATTCCCCTGTCTTATAGCTTAAAATCATCCTTTACATGGGGTCAGTAGGTATATTTTTAGACTTTCCTACACAGGACAGGTCATAGTCACTGAGAGAAACCATTCCTGGTGTCTGAAAATTCCTAGCACAATTCTTCTGCATCCTAAAATCTCAATATTTCGGCAAACACATTGCTTTTCTTTGTATACATTCCTTAGATTTTTTAAACATTGCTTTTAGATGCATTCGATCTTCTCAAAGTAGCTTTGAAAAATATAGAGACGGTGTTCTTGGTCAACATTTACTTGCAAGAAAATAGATACATAGAGATTTGCATCACTGACTTAGAGCTACAAGACCTCATAACAAAGTACAGGACTAGAATCCAGGTGCCATATGTCTCTTATACCATGCTGCCGAAATCCACCTTACTGCCGGCTTGCTTCAAGAATGATCAAATTATATACACACGCATATACATATATTTATACACATGCATATCTAGATATATGTTAATATTTATATACATACATATATGTGCCAATACTTACACATTTATGCACTATAAACATCAATTCAATATATATTAATTTATATTTAAGTTAGTGTGTGTGCACTTACGTACTCTGTTAACTATTTTTCCTGTTAACTATTTTAAACGATTTTAGGATAAAAGGCATTTTTGATTTTACATTCTACGCATTGGCAAATCAACTATCATATATTCATATATAATTCTTACAGCCATCAGAAATGATATTGTAGATATATATGTATCAACATGGATATATGTTTCTATGTATTACTTAGTGAGAAAATCAAGTGACAACAGCATCATGCATATTATTATTTTATTTTTGTAAAACATAGAAACGAATGCTTGGAAACACATACATCAAAATGTCTAAACTCATGCCATGGTGGTAGGAAGCTGTATGATTTTTTTTTTTTTTTTGATGGAGTTTCACTCTTGTTGCCCAAGCTGGAGTGCAATGGCGCTATCTCGGCTCACTGCAACCTCCACCTCCCAGATACAAGCGATTCTCCTGCCTCACTCTCCTGGGTAGCTGGAATTACAGGCATGCACCACCATACCGGGCTAATTTTGTTTTTGTTTTTGTTTTTGTTGTTTTAATACAGACGGGGTTTCTCCATGTTGGTCAGGCTGGTCTCAAACTCCCGACCTCAGGTGATCTGCCTGCCTTGGCCTCCCAAAGTGCTGGGATCACAGATGTGAGCCACCACGCCTGGCCGACCCTGTATGATCTTAAATCATTTATTTATCTCTGTTTGCTTCCATGTCCGTCTCCTTTTTTTTGTTTCACTTACTTCTATTTTCAAATTTTTCCTATGAGCACATACTACTGTATAACCTTTTTTACAATTTTTATTTTAATTTTTAGCTGTTTTTTAAGAGATGCGGTCTCACCATGTTGACCAAACTGGTCTGAAACTCCTGGCCTCAAGTGATCCTCCCATCTCAGCTTCCTAAAGTGCTGGGATTACAGGCATGAGCCAGCATGGCTGACCCTATTGTATAATCTTTTAAAGCATTTTTCAGTCACTTTAAATTTCCAAAAGGCAAGAAGTTGGATTCTATATAGTTGTTTTTTTTTAAAAAAAAAAAAAAAAGAGAAGTTGTGGAAACACCAACAAAAGTACTATGCACTGTCCACCAGAGAAAAGAGGGAGGCTGTGTCCCCTGAGTGGGCACCTCACTGCTGTGAGCTAAGAAGACTGTCATCTAAAATACCCCAACCATGGCATTCATTCTGGCAATGCCCAAGCATATCACTGCCTTCTGAGAACAAGACAAAAGAAACCAACATTTCCTGGCTCTCGGTGTTTCACAATTAATATTGAAAAGTTTGGAAAGAATTTAAAGGAAAATAATATTGGCAACATGAGCAATTGTTCCCACATGACGTGGACTTAGCAACAAGAAGTTATTGAGAACTGCCTATCCCAACTACAGATAGTGTGGGCATAAAGCTATGACAGGGGAACTATTATTTTAGAAATACATTCAAGGATCTGCAAAGGAAAATAATTGTGAGAACACAATGATACATTATAGACAATAAATAAACCAAATACTCATTTAAACATTGATTTCCACGCATGTGAAATTACAATGTCAGAAGTAACAGAATTCAAGAAACTCCTCAATCATTCTAACATTTAGGTTTCCAAATGTTAACTAAGCAAGTATTTTTACCCCTTTGATCTATGAGTCATTGTCTTATGGTAAACCGGTCACCTACAGCTGCAGAAATGTCACGTTTTGCCCTGTCTAGACATGTCAACATTCCACCTTCTCATCCTCCTTTCTAATACAAATTCTAGGAACATATGTTGGCCAAAAGTTCATCAATTTCACATGGTTAGTTTGAATTGTCTTCACTGAAGAAACTTTTCTTTCTTTTTTTTTTTTTTTTTTTTTTTGAGACGCAGTCTCGCTCTGTCACCCAGGCTGGAGTGCAGTGGTGTGATCTCGGCTCACTGCAGCCTCCACCTTCCATGTTCAAACAATTTTCTTGCCTCAGTCTCCCAAGTAGGTGGGACTACAGGCATAGCCACCATGCCTGGCTAATTTTTATATTTTTAGTAGAGAAGGGGTTTCGCCATGTTGACCAGGCTGATCTTGAACTCCTGACCTTCAGTAATCCGCCCACCTCAGCCACCCAAAGTGCTGGGACTACAGGCGTGAGCCACCGCGCCCAACCTTAAAGAAACATTTCAAAACGTTGGAATTTTGTTTGGGATACGCTCAGAGGCTGGTTCTTGGCTAAGACAATAAATAAAGAGTTCAAATAAATTAAAAGCCCATAATTCTCATTTTGGTAGAAGTCTGGGAACACGTCAGTGTTCAACAATAATGCTCAATGGAATTAGTTGATTCATACAACTAATTGATAATTAAGTAATGTAATAATTAATTCCTTCAAAAAATACTGGTACATGCTCTGTGCCTGCCAACTTCTAGGATGTAGAGACACAGTTTAAATCAGACCAGTAAAGAATACATCCTCTGCTGCTTATGTTGGAGCTAGGGGAGAAAGAATATAATAAGCTATGACTAATGTGTTCATAAATTCCTATAAAATTTTTTTGAATCTATTGTAAACTCACTCAGACATTTTCCAAAATGTATGCTAATCTACGGCTACCGATGAAAGGTTCAGAAGACTTAATGTCACTTTCCCGGGGAAAATTAATCCCATCTTTATTTTTCTTGAGCTGAAAAAAAAAAAAGGTAATCTATACTTACCGAAACTTTCAGAATAGTTGTCTCATGAAAAGAGAAAAGTTTGACTTTCAAGTAACATTTTCTACAAGAGTAAATTCTGTCCAATGTAAAAAGTGATTAGATCTTCACTATAGAGATTCTCATAAAACTGATTTCAAGAAATATGCCTTCCAAAGATAAGATCCTCTGAAATTCACATGAAGTGCACATGCAGCTAGAGATGGAACACGTCTCATGCAGACAGTTACTTCAATCCCCAAACATGCAAAACTTCCACCATTCAGAAAGTAAAGAAGAAACACAATCACAATTGCACAAACACATTGGATTCTCAAAAAACTTTAAAGTCTCTGTAATATATACTAAACCAGATATTAACCTACAAACCTCTTCAGTTTGTCTAAAGTTTTTATGAAATAGATAGTTGGGGCCGGGTGCAGTGACTCATGCCCGTAATCCCAGCACTTTGGGAGGCTGAGGCACGCAGATCATGAGGTCAAGAGATCGAGACCATCCTGGCCAACACGGTGAAACCCTGTCTCTACTAAAAATACAAAACTTAGCTGGGCATGATGGCGCAAGCCTGAAATCCCAGCTACTCAGGAGGCTGAGGCAGGAGAATCGCTTGAACCCGGGAGGTGGAGATTGCAGTGAGCAAAGATCGCACCACTGCACTTCAGCCTAGCAAAAAAGTAAGACTCTGTCTCAAAAAAAAAAAAAAAAGAGAGAGAGAGAAAAACAGATAGTTGGATGATTCACTTTTTCTAGTTGAGGCCCAGGGGCCTCAAGGCTTCCTTGAACTGGTGATGCAATGGCACAAATGGTGTCAATAAATGTAAACTAAAAAACACAAGTATCTAGTAATTTCATACAAAGAAACAACATACAAAACTAAAATAAACCAAAAGAAGTAAGCGATGGTCAATCTAAATGAAATTCCACCCTTCTTAGTCACAAACTCTTTGTCTCTTAATTTTCATATGATTTTCCCAGTCTCCCCAGGCTCCAAAACTTGGAATCATGCTTATCTTAGCCTCAAATTTTTTGTGTCTTATATCCAAGCACTCTTCAAACTTTGCCCCTTTTTATTTGCATAGTGTGTCCTAAATTCTCACTGTTGGCCGCACTCTAGTCCCGGAGCTCATGTCTGAACGCCTGCATTTTCTCACCATCTCCTAACTGGCCTTCTGGCAGCTCCCTCACTCTCCAAAATATCCAGTTTATTGCTGCTAGGTTCATATTTTTCGCATGCCAATTTCACGTGCTCACCTTCCGGCTCAAGAATAGGCAGTAGCTCCCTACTGCCTGCTGGATCAAACCTACATTCCTACATTATCACTACATGTCTCAGTCCCCCATTCACTGGCCCTAAGTCACCTCTAAATGGAGAAGCCGTGCAGCCTGGAGAAAAGAGCCTGGCTTTGTTGTTGGGAAACCTTTGTTTCAAATCCCAGCTCTGCTATTTACTCCTTATGAGACTTTGAGCAAGTTACTTAAATTCCCTGAGCTTCAGTAAACTCCCTTGAAAAATGGGAATAATAAAATCTATCTTGCTCGGCTATTATGAGAATTCAATATAATCACTAACACAGTGGATTGGCACAGCTCATTTATATTTTCATTCCTTTGTTCACATTAGTCCCCAGAATGCGCGTCTCCCACCTCTACTCCTCAAAGATCCTAAAAATGTGTTACCAAAATGGGAACGGCTGTAGCAGGACCTAATCCGAACCTTGGGGCCTTTCTAGCAAATTCAGATTGCTCCTTTTCCCGTATCTGTTTTTAAAAACAGAGGTGGAAATCCTTTCCTGGAAAATTATTTTCTGTCAAAATCAGTCCTCACACATGACTCCATTTCTCGAAATTCCCATGGGCAATGTAAATGCTAGAGATTCTTAATTCTTATTTATATATGAAATCAAGAACTATTAATTGAGAGCCTATTAACTGTCAGACACGGAGTAAGCTGCTGAAGATATACCCATGATCTTGTCCTACAGAAATGATCACTTATGGAAAACAGCAAGTCTGACAAGCAAGTACCCAAAAATGAGGACAAGTATGATAGTATGAAAAGTATAGGCCAGGCGAGGTGGCTTACACCTGTAATCCCAGCCAAGACAGGTGAATCACTTGAGGTCCAGAGTTCAAGACCAGCCTGGCCAACATGGTGAAACCTTGTCTCCACTAAAAATACAAAAATTAGCCGGACATGGTGGCCCATGCCTGTAATCTCAGCTACTCAAGGAGGCTGAGGCATGAGAATCGCTTGAAACTGGGAGGCAGAGGTTGCAGTGAGCCGAGATAACACCATTGTACTCCAGCCTGGGCAACAAAGCAAGACTCTGTCTCAAAAAAAAAAAAAAAAAAAAAAAAAGGAAAGAAAGAAAAGAAAAGTATAGGTCACTCAGGGAGCAGAGAGAGGAAGTCAAATTTAGGTCAGGGGAGAAGGTACGTGCCTCTAGAAGAAGGCTATTTAAGCTAAAATTTGACCTAGAAGGAGGGATAAGCTTGATGGAATTGGATAGGAGAAAGACTTCAGGGCATGGAGACAGAGTTTTCTGAGCAGAGAAACAGCATATGCGAAGGCTTAGAGAAAGCCAGCCCACGTGCTAACAGGAATTGAAAGAAGTGCCATCTTTAAATGAGTTGGGCTGACAAGTGTGAGGAAGTAAGAAAGGTTACTAGTTAAGGTGATTCCCACAAACCAGAAAGTGAGTTTGTACTTTCTCGTAAGGGTATGGGAAAACAAAACCGTGGATTTTAAATCCAAGATTTTACCAGCCTGGATTTCTACGGCTGTTAAACTTGCATATGGTTTTGTAGGACTTGGCGAGTAATCTTGCGTGCTGCGTCACACTCTAAGCACATAGCATGTGGTGTGAAAAATGGCAGATGAGCCTCTGGACTTGACCTTTCTCAATGAATTCTGGGTAGTACACTTTGAAGCAGCAACGTGTGGTGAAAGCAAAAGGTAGACCATGCATCAGGTGACTGGGTAACAACAGCACAAAACAGAAGAGAGGCGAGGCTGGTGTTCCCAGGCAGTGTCAGGGAATGATAGAGGAGACAAGCAAAGAGAGTCAATGACAATGAGATCACATGTCGTTTCAAAGGAGAATTACCCTAAATTTCATTTCTACAGCTGTTCTCTCAGAACCCCATTGAAGGCAGAAAACAGGGTGGTCTTCATTGTGTCATGGATCCTGGCGCCAGAGGGAGTCGGGTTGGTATGCTGTAAGTCATGGGCCTAGGAGTCCGAGGGACCTAAATGTGAATCTGTTTTTTTCCCTTTACTCCCGTGTGACTTGGGACCATTGACGCAATCTCTCTGCATTTCAGTCTATCCCACTTTCAAAACGTGGAGACAATTACTACCTCTCAGGGTGAATGAGAGCATATATGCAAGGTACCTTGAATCATCTATCCCTTGGCCTAGGGTAGGCACTAAGTTAACAGGTGGCTCTTCCTAAGATGCCATGGACTCTGCTACCGCTCAGCATTAGGTTATACAAGAACGTGTAGGGACGGGGCTGGTCGTAACCCAAGATTAAGGAACATGGAAGGTAGAATGAGAATTCTGCTCTTAGGTGCTTAGGCTTAGGTGCTTTGAGAGTGACTTTGTTGAATCTGAATTCTTTTCAGCAGCAGAAAGTAAATAAAGCTTCTTGGCTTATTTCATAGTTGATATCCACACAGACAAGAGGAATATGACTACTAATTAAGTATTCATTGAGTAGCCTTTTTTCCCCCACAATAAACATATAATTAAGATTCAGGGTGTGTGTGTGTGCGCGCGTGTGTGTGTGTGTGTGTGTATGTGTGTCTATGTATGTGTGTGTTTGTGGTGGAGGAAGAGAGAAGGAGAATTCCTCTACATGCCATTAGTTTTATAACCATTAGTTTGCATACCATTAGTTTAATCCTACAGTTCCCTAGCCATATAATGGCAGGCTTTTTCTCCATTCAATGCTGCTAACCTAACTGTATTCAAGTACATGCTTTGCAACCTGAATATTTCTTTCTGTGTTGCAATGAAAGCAAGCCAGGGCAGGAATGCGTGAGTGTATCTAAGGCTCTATCCCTTTCCTCTTTCTAGCCTAGTCTGTCAACACTGCTGCTCCTTGTGGAAGCATGAAGTTCCTAATGCCTAAAATAGGCTCCTCTAAGAGAATCATAAGCTGAATGAGCTGATGAGGCCAAGCCAACCCAATCTGGAAGCCTGTGTGGTTCAGAAGGACTTCCTTTAAATTCTGTGAAGACAGGGACAGCAGACAGAACATATTTGCTGAATAATTTCATTCCCTGAGAAGATGAACGGCTTGCTTCTGTCCAAGCTTTATTACTTCCCACAGACATGCCAAGCTCCATCAGCACCCAATCTTTCCAACAAGCTCTGGAAATGCCCTGACCACTATTAAAAGGTAAATCAGTAGGTTCTCTCATGTTATAAAAGATGAAGAGGACAATCGCTTGCCACAACTACCCCAAAACAGGGGCCTGAAATAATACGAAATAAGAAAGAGACATTTATATTAACCTGAGTTCCTCTTAAGAAGGAAGCTGTATTTGCTTAGGAAAACTCTCTTACAATAGAAGGCAAGACCGCAGACCCAGGTTGCCTTAATTTGGGAAAAACCATTCATGCTAGACAAGATGAAAAATGTATTGAGGAGGGGAGAAGAAAAGAGAGAAAAAGGATGCCAGTGGAAAACCGCACACTCTGCCAGTGACTTTTTGTGATCCCTTACAACTTTGATAAAGTTGTTATAACTCACCAAATGCTTGAAAAAAAAAATGTATTTTTACGGAACCCAAAGAGGAGCTTTGTGCCACATTTTTCATGAGGCGAAGCTGGGGCAATAAGTTTGGGGGCAGAGGAGCAGGGGAGCAGAGGAGTGTGCTTATTCCCAGCACTGGAATTGGATTTGGGTCCGGTTTAACCAAATCTTTAATGAACAGGTGCCCAGGGGTATGTGAGTAACAAAAATTGATTAGTGGCTAGTGAATGTAAATGCATCAACTAAAAATTTGGCCCACAAACCTTATGCAGTACTTATTTTGCATGTATAAAGTTACATGATGTACAGCTCTGTTGCTTGAATGACAGGCATGCCCACGTCATTTCACAAGAAGAATGTCACATAAAAAGAACTTTCCTGGCTTATAAGCAACTCCTAAGTACTTTTCCCTTAATTGATTAAAGGCCATCCAATGCTGATCTCCACAGTGCCACAAAGAGACTCTCACTGTCCTGAGAGCAGCAATAAAACCTCACCAGGGCTTGTGGAGAGCATTCCTCCTTGGAAATGCCTCCTCATTCGACGTTCAACAACATCGTCATTTTCAACAGGATTCAGATCATGAAAGATCAGCACGCTTTCTAACAATCACTTTATTTCCAGCCATTTTCAACAGAAAACTAGCCTGGGAAGCAGATCACAACAGTATACTGACTTTTTAAGGAATAAACTAGGCAATTATCTTTTCAAATGTTGTCTGAGCACGACTAGTTTAATGCCATTACAGAGCACACCAGGGGACAAGAGGTGACCGTTGCCAATGCAAAGCTGGCATAGGGGTTAGTGATTCCAAAGCAACCCATCTGATAAAGCAGGTCAGGGGGAAAGAAGGGGAAGAAGAAAGTAAAGGAGGAGAAATTGAAAAAGCTTCTCTGAACTGAATCAATTGATACCCTTGTAGGTCGTGAAGCTGAGTCTCCTTTTAGTAGAGAGACCTTAACTATGTAACGGTGCCATGTTACATGATGCCCACATAAATCCTGAAACTATTACAATCCCTCGTGGAATAGTAACATTATAACAGAACTTAAAAGTCTCCTTTAGCAAGGATGTAAACGTCGACACTCCCTTCCTCCCCAACCAGAGTAGTCAAACAGGATGGGTTTCTTCTCCATAAAACACAATAGCATAACCTACATATCTACTGGACCAGAAATGGCTTCTATAACTTATTTGTTTATTTACTCAGCTCCAATTCCCAGAAATCAAAATTAACTTTCCCATAGGGATCACCTGATCCCTTTAACGTGCCCCTCATTAAAATGGCTGGGAACAGGAGGAAGAAAGCAGACTCACCATTTGATTGCTATACCAGTACAGTGACGACCCCTTCAGTATCACCCAGAACTTTTTCCATTTGTTGCTTAGGAAACTTCCCTTTTCCTTTTTCTTATACAGCCACCCTTGGCAGTCAGCATGGCCCAGATCTTTACACGATATCCTCCTCCGACTCATCGTGAGAAAACCTGCAATGATTACATGAAGAGGTAAAGTATTACCCTGATTTGGTAGGTAAAGTATTATCCTGATTTATGTGACAGAGTGAAAGGCAACTTTTAATTGTTAACCCCCGAGGGAGTTGGATTTTTCACCAAGATTTATGCAAAGCCTATGCAAAACCAATGCAAAAAAAAAAAGCCATGTGTCTGTTTTATTTTTAAACATTCGTTTGATGCTTAGAAGGTATAAGATACAGCCAAAGAAACAGCGCAGCGGGGCTGATATGCAAGTATTAGTCTAAGAATAGTATTCACCAAGAATAAGTTGAAAATAATTAAAATCGTAAGGCTGGCAGGCATATCAGTGCAGTAACATCGCTCCTCTCAACAATAACAGCCGTAGTTATGCAATAGATGTTGAAGGGTTAATGCCCACCTCAAAACACAGCTACTTCCCAACTCACTGCCAGTTTTTCTAAGCTCTTTCGACATACCACGAGGGATTAATCCAAATGAACAGCATGTCGTCATTTCTTAAAATCAATTCAACAATAACCAAACATTAATCTGCCGTCCACCTCCTCATATTAGCATTAAGAGACAAAAATCTGATCCCAAGGAAGGCATCCCGGAGGAAAGCCACACTCAACGCACACAAAAAGGAGATAAAGAAACAAAAGAGATCTAATTACCTTGAGTTTTCCTCCTCGGCTTCTGACGCAAGGGAACCTGCTGAAAATGCAGGAAGGAAAGAAAAGAGGAAATTTCTGATTGTGTTGTAACATTTGTAAAGAGAGAAGGAGGGAGGAGGTGGCAGTGTTTATGAGCAGGATGGAATCTAAAAAAAAAAAACCTCTCTAGGCAGAGCTAACGGGGAGCTACTAGCTAAGGCACAAAATGTGCTAATTAGAATCAATATACATTGAGCTGAACCTGAAAAAAAAAAAATGTCACAGAGCATTTATCACTAATGTTTCCTGTTCCCACCCACTAGCTGCTCTCTCGCTACTACTTTAGTTATGATAGCACAGTGTTCACGGAAGTTTTAAAAATCAAAAAATATTTCCCCTTTTGTGTTTTTGTGAGAGAAGGAAAAATAGATCTGCTTCTTTTGCAATTTCTAAATAACAATGATTATTCAGATCAACCTGGAGGATAATTGCTACAATCTCAAAATATTAGAGTCACTTGACTATTCCGTTCATAGTCCTGCTCCCACATAGGGTTACACCTAAACCACATGAATTAAATATCCCAGAAAATGAAATTCCACAACCTCTTTTGAGAGTTCAGTAGCAATCAACCCTCCTTACCAGGAAATTCTTATTTACAGAATTGTATTGAAATATCTCTGAATATTTCTCACGTTTTATGGAAGATAAATTAGCAACCACCTACTATTCTGTACTAGCTCTTCAAATCTTCAAATCAGACATAAGACAATATATATGAAATATACATTTTTTCCACAATACATTTTAAACAAACATACGATCAGACTACCAGCAAAAATAAAAAATATTTTTAAGTATTTTCAAATATGTGTATGTCTGTGTGTGTGTATGTGTGGAGAGAGAGAAAAAAAATTTTGCTTAAAGAAGTTTTGTTTTTTCTTTACAAATATCTAAGTTGAATTGATTTAAATTTGAAAGATAACCTTTTCTGTTAACAGGTAGAGAACACAGGGGGAAAAAAGCTTAAAAATGAAAAGCAGTTCTAAATTTGGTATGCAATTTTAGTACAGCATTTTATAATGTTTTCTAGAGATGCCTGGCTTATATTCTACATATCTAACTATTGATCTCATAGCTATTGTATATGGTTCTACTCTATGTTTGAAGAAGGGATATGACAGTGAAAAGAGGAGAGGGTCTTTAAATCCAGAGGCCTGGAACCAATTCCTGGCTATTATAATTAGTAGCTGTGCTGCCCAAGAAAATAGCACCCTCTGAATCTGCTTCTTCATTTATAAAATGAAGACACTGATAAGCGAGACTCCGTCTCAAAAAAAAAAAAAATTCTAATCCTATAGGTCTTATAAAGATTTGACAAGATTTATTTGTGAAAATCCTCGGAGAACTAAACAACATTCCTTTATGTGAGTATATGTAATATAATATTATATCGTTGACATAAACAAATACTTTATATCTAATAAACAGAAAAAAATCATGATTTTTATAAGTATGATTTATGTTTCCTTCAGCAATTATAATGAAGCTAAAGTGTCTAAATTATATTTCCTGGGGAATATAGATCCCAAGAAATACTGCACTGACATTTCATCTGACGAATGTTACAGTAAAATTTATCCCCCCCAAAATTAATCATCCATAAAGATGGCAATAATTGCCTTAAATTTTAAGCAAAGATAGACATGTTATAATCATGGCATGTTATTAAAATCCAGGCAAGTTATCATGAAAAGGACCTAGTCTCAGCCTCACTTCACAAATATCTCCCACACTGACCTGTCTTGTGTTCTAAAGTTCCCGTCATTCCCTCAAATCGTCTCCTGGGACCTTTTTTTGATATGCCAATTCTCTGAGATCAGTAAAACCCAACTAGTACCTATTGGCAAAATAGTTTTGCCCAAATATGTATATTATTTGAGTGGCTAAGTTTTAGCTGAGAGCCAGGACTAAGGACAAAGAAGAGAATACGTGAATTTAGATGCTGGGTAAGATTTGGGAAATCTGGGGTCCAGGAGTTCCCAGGGAGCACTTAAGACAAACCAAGAACCAATTGTTAACAGTCATTCCTAGAGTGCTCAGGCCCGCAATGAACAAGATGAAATTACATTAGTTCAAACAAGAAGAGCAGCCTTCAGATGAACAAATGAACAAATGAGAGAAAAGTCCCTGGAGGGCAGCAATGGGATCAGCCAAGGCAGAGAGGAAGTGATGCTCCTTCCATCACTCCCAGCTGGGTACCAGTGAGTATTCTCTACCCATTCGTTGTGAGCACCCAGTGGGACTGGAGACTTCCGGCTCCACCTTCAAACCTTAGGGCTACTTCCAGGGAAAGCCCCAAAATGTGAGCTTTGTCTCAATTCTGCCCAAGACCAACCCTTGGTCTACACCATGTTCTTGTGCCTAGGATGGGATGAGAACAATACCTCAAGCAGAGCGGGCACCCAACTCAAAGAAAGTCTTTTTTTTTTTTTTTTTTTTGTAAAGAGGGGAGCTTAGTTATTGAGTCATTGAGTCACCCCTGTTCTGACAGTAATTCTCTTAAAGCAAATTATTAACTGTTAAAACTGTTTTCCCTGACCAGAAACAGACTGCATTATAGAAATAACAAATTCGGGGAGTTTCGGTTTCACTTAATATACATGAATTTGAAACCTAAATTGGTTTACATGAGACAATGAAAACAATCTTTGAGAACTTTATTGCATCTAAGGTAGATTTTACTCCTCACAACAGGAAGTGGAACCCGCGAACTAGTCAGTTTCAAAAAGATCTTCATGTGGTTTTTCACTAGGTAAGTAAAAAAAAAAAAAAAAAAACCAAGCAACCAGTTGAGCATTTTATGAGATGGTTTTTCAATAAGGGAAATTATAACTTGTTATCATCATAAATATTCAGAGCCTAGTAAGATATTTTCTCATTCTATTTTCTTCCAGTTTGAATGCTATAGGTAAAACTAAAAAATTATTCTTAAAATCTGATTTTGCCCTAACTTGGTTCTAAAATTGAGGGGAAATTTTTCTTTGAAAATATGTATTTCTTTTTTATTGAAGAAGTGTATTTTTCTTTAACTTTTTAAAAGATGGTTCAAAAACTTCATTTGGCCACGAATCACTCAAAACCACATAGAACAGTAGAAAACACACAAAGGAAACTCCTTTGATATTGAATGATGAGACTAAGGCCCAGGTTACAGGTAACTAGTATATTGACTTATAATCCATATAGTAGCTGTTTAACCTTGCAGGCAAAATTTACCCCAAGATGTATTAAAATTCACAGTAAGATGCTCTGTCATTGCATCAGACTTCACAGTGATTTTAGCAAAAACTATACAGTGATATGCTGGTAAAATGGGCTCTCTGGTTGCAGGAGCCCTAACTTGTGGATTTTGTCAATTTCGATGGTACAAACCCTCACATCATTGACAATTTCAAGCTACCAGTATTTTAAGAACCAAGCCACAAAAATTCCTGACTATTTTAGAGCCGTACCAAATCAGCACAGCACTGATAGAGCTATTAGGGATGTTTCTCCAGAAACGCCTGACATCACAAGCGTTTTTTATCCTTCCCGGAAAACTAGACTCAAATTTTTAAAGGAGATTCTAAAGCATCCAATTAATAAACATTTACCTGTGAAAACATGAAAAGTTTGCTTAATTTTTTCAGAAGACTAACCACCTTAAATAATACTTAATACATTAATTGAAATAATCTCTCACAGTAGTGAATAATGGAGACAGACAACAGACATTCTAATAATAATAATAATAGAAGCAGAACTAAAAACAGTGACAGAGGTCGGGTGTGATGTGATGACTCACACCTATAATGCCAGTGATTTGGGAGGCTAGGGCAGGAGGATCTCTTGAGCCCAGGAGTTCAAAACTGGCCTGGACAACATAGCAAGACCTCATCTCTTATTTTTAAAAACCGCAATGACAGCTAAGAAATATGAATAAAGCTTGCTGGGCGCAGTGGCTCACGCCTGTAATCCCAGCACTTTGGGAGGCCGAAGTGGGTGGATCACGAGGTCAGGAAATCCAGATCATCCTGGCTAACATGGGGAAAACCCTGTCTCTATTAAAAATACAAAAAATTAGCTGGGCGTGGTGGCAGGCACCTGTAGTCCCAGCTACTTGGAAGGCTGAGGCAGGAGAATGGCGTGAACCTGGGAGGCGGAGCTTGCAGTGAGCCGAGATCGCGCCACTGCACTCCAGCCTGGGCGACAGAGTGAGACTCCGTCTCAAAAAAAAAAAAAAAAAAAAAAAAAAAGAAAAGAAAAGAAATATAAAAAGAAACGTGAATACAGTTTAATAATCATATCATGCTGACATGTGCCAGGCACTGCTCTGAGTCTTTTCAAGGTACTGGCATTGAACTCTCATAGCCACAAGAGCTATTTCAAGAATAAAACTCTGCAGAGTAGACTGGTAGGGGATTTGTTTGCATTGTTGCTGTTTTGTTAAGAAGTAGGGCAGGGGCCGGGCACAGTGGCTCACGCCTGTAATCCCAGCACTTTCGGAGGCCGAAGTGGGTGGATCACGAGGTCAGGAGATCGAGACCATCCTGGCTAACATGGTGAAACCCCGTCTGTACTAAAAATACCAAAAACTAGCCGGGCGAGGTGGCGGGCACCTGTAGTCCCAGCTACTTGGGAGGCTGAGGCAGGAGAATGGCATGAACCCGGGAGGCAGAGCTTGCAGTGAGCAGAGATCGCGCCACTGCACTCCAGCCTGGGCGACAGAGCGAGACTCCGTCTCAAAAAAAAAAAAAAAAAAGAAGTAGGGCAGGTAAGCAGTGACTAGAGATTGTAGGGAAGACGGATGCCATAGCACTTTCCACCTAGAAGAGGAAAAGAAGAAATGAAAGGAGGACTGGGAAGAAGGGAAGGAAGGAAGGGAGAGGAGATAAGAAGCTGCAAGAAGGGCACAAGAAAAGAGGGAAGAAGAAGGAAGACAAGGTAGAAAGTGGGAAAGAACAAAGTTCCAGGAAAAATCGTGGAGATTCTAGCTTCAACAATTACAATGAATGACTTAGCACCATAGAGAACACAGTTAGAAATATATATATATTGTTTCAGTAGTAAAGATACTGAGTTTGATAAACATGTGAGACATCTAAGTGGAAACACTTGGTATACAGTTGTATTTAAGGGGTTAGAGATTGGGAGGAAAATCTGGAATAAAGGTATAAAATTGTGACTTATCACTGTATAAAGAGTAGAAGTCTCATGTTTCAGTCAGATCACCCAGAGAGTGTATAGAATGACAAAGGCTCAACATCAGAATCCAAAGGGAAACCAACATGCCCCAGAAAAGCAATAGAAGCCAAGCGAGGGGACTGTGCAGTTCACAAAGAAAAAGTAAGCAGAGGCAGGAGAGAAGGTGGTCGCGGAGCAGAGGGAGGAATACAAGAGAAAGGTAGGTCCAAACCTTCCAATACGGTCAGTGTGAACAAACAAAGGACAAGCCCCTCTTGGCCAGGCACGGTGGCTCTCACCTGTAATTCCAGCACTTTGGGAGGCCGGGGCAGGCAGATCATGAGGTCAGGGGTTCAAGACAAGCCTGGCCAACATGGTAAAAACCCATCTCTACTAAAAATACAAAAATCAACCGGGTGTGGTGGTGGGCACCTGTAATCCCAGCTACTCGGGAGACTGAGGCAGGAGAATTGCTTGAACCTGGGAGACAGAGGTTGCAGTAAGCCGAGATCATGCCACCGCACTCCAGCCTGGGTGACAGAGCAAGACTCCGTCTCAAAAAAAAAAAAAGAAAAAAAAAGAAAAAAAAAAAAAGGACAGATTCACTAGAGATTTGGCAAAAACAGTTTAACTATTGTGTGGGGCTACAAGACCAGTCCGAGTGGGTTGAAAGACGAGTGGGTATTGAAGAAATAAAGACAGCGTTGCAGACTACTCTTTCAAGAATCTTCACTGAAAAGAGGCGTCATGCTAGTAACAGGAAGGCACACTGCCAAGGGACAGAGATTGCCACAGACCTCCCTCAAAACCAAGCTTCTGTGCTTAAACCCTTCTCTTGCAGTAAGATACAGATACACACTTAGAAAGCACTTCAACAATACAGTATCAAAGGCTTCAATTATATTCATATTCTAACTCATTGATCATCCATTTCTTTCTGCTTTTTTTCTTTTTGAGATGATTTTTAAGGGAATTAAGTATACTGTTATCTCTCTGTGTACTCCTTTCCTTTTTCATTTCTCTCTCATTCTCCTCACATTACACTAACTGAATGTGATGTTGATCATCTCCTTGCTTATTATCAATTTTTTTTTCCTCGCTCTGTTTCCCAGGCTGGTCTCGAAATCATAGGCTCAAGAGATTTGTCCTCCTCAGCCTCCCAAAGTGCTGGGATTACAGGCTTGAGCCACCACACCCGGCCTCCCTTGCACTTTTACTATCTATATATAATATTTTAACAAAACTATAAGTAATAACATTAATACCGACATTTAATTTTCACTATTATGTTTCTGTAATGTTTTCACATTGATACATGTATCTCTAGTTCATTTTCAATGCTGCACAGTGCTGCAGTGAAGAAAAATGCCACAATTTATCTCTACCTATTGATGCACATTTAAATTATCTACAGTGTTATGCTATCACAAAAATGTCACAATTAACAATTTTGTATAACTTCCATTGTGCATATATGCAGGTATCTTTCTGGGCTATGTATGTGTCTGGAAGTGGAATTGCATGATCATAGGATATGTGCGTCTTTAACTTTTTAGATATTCCCACATTTCTTCCAAAGTGTCCTACTTACAGACCCTCCTGTAATATATAAAATTTAGCTCTCTACAACCAGGAATATGTTTTAGTCTTCTATCTCAGAATTTCATAAATCTTTCCTATGTCTCCTTCTACTGTTTCTTTGTTGTTTTTTTCTCTTTCATTAATGTCTGCTTTTATTACCCTTGTTTCTTTAAATTTTTAAAAAATTTACTCTGTTATTCTTTTTCCAGCTCCTAAAGGTGATGTTTATCTTATTTATATTCTTTGCTTTTATTATAATAAAACAGTCAGAGCTATACATTTACTGTGAATTTTGCTTTACTTGTATCTCCTTGTTTTTCCATCCCAAATCATTTCTTTAGAATGAGACATTGGAATGTATATTTATAGGTTTCTTAGCATATGGGAAATTTTTACTACTTTTTTAAATTTCTAAATTCATTGCATTTTGTTCAGAACATATGATCTTTATGATACCAATTTCTTGAAATTATTAGCATTTATTTGTGTCTTATTACATAATCAAATTTTGTAAACATTCTGTATTAGTCCATTCTCACACTGCTATAAACATACTACCTGAGACTGGGTAATTTATAAACAAAAGAGGTTTAATTGACTCACAGTTCTGCATGGCTGAGGGAGCCTCAGAAAAGTTACAATCATGGTGGAAGGCGAAGGGGAAGAGAGACAAGTCTTACATGGTGACAGGAGAGAGAGAGAGAGAAGCAGGAAGCACCAGATACTAATCAAACAATTAGATCTCATGAGAATTCACTCAATATCATGAGAACAGCATGGGGGAAACTGCTTCCATAATCCAATCACCTCCCACCAAGTCCCTCCCTCAACATGCAGGGATTACAATCTGGATTACAATTCCAGATGAGGTGGGGACACAGTCAAATCAAATCACATTCTATGTAAACCTAAATCAAAACTGATAATTTTGTTTTCCAAATCTTTTGTATCTCTCTTTAATTTTTGTTGCTGGAGTTACAACTTTGTTAGTATTTCCGTCCTTTTATTTTCAAACTTCTGTGTGATTGTTGGCTGGTTTTTGCCATTTCTTTTATAAGGACCATATGACTACATTTTGATGTTTTTAATATAACAAGATTATCTGTGCCTTTTCATAGGTGAATTTAATCTACTTACATTTAACAGCATTTTTATTTCGCGGTCTTGGTTTCATTCATTTATTTTTCCCTTTTTTCTTTCTCACATGCAATTTCTCTGATGTTTAATTTAGTATTTCTAAATTCATCATAAATATAACATAACTTAGCATATTGTAACCCCTGTTTGAATGACTACTCTCTTGTTATTGCAGTCTACATATTTATTTTTCCATTAAAAATGTTAAGCGTATTATTATTCTTAATCATACATTTATTATGATTAAGTTATTATTTCTCAATCAGAAATCACAAGTTTTCCTATTTCTGAGATCATCTTTGTTTCATTTATCATATAGCTTCCCATTGGATCCACTTTTCTGTTTAAGAGGGTGCCTCTTTGAATAGTCCCTTTTAATGATGATCCATAGGTAGTAAATTCTCAGTCTCCGTGTATATTGTAATGCCTTTATTTTCACCTCAAAATTGAACGATAATTGAGGTGGGTATAAAATTATTTTTGCCCCTGGTACTTTGACTATTTTGATCATTGGTCTTCTAACAACTATCACATTGATCAGATTTCTGCTATCAGTCTATCATTCATTGTACTTGATTTTTCTTTTCACTCTCTTAAGGCACTCTCATCATCCTTGAGATACTGTAACTTTACTGCAATGTTTCTAGTTATGGACTTATCTTTATTTATACTGCTCAATCCTCTAATTGATGCTTGCATCTTTTTTCAAGCATGGAAAATTTTAAAGGTCTTCAAATAGTGTTTTTCTGCCATTTTCCTCATTCTCTTCTTTTGGGACTACTGTTAGATTTATGTTAGAGATGAGTGATTTTTCTTTCATATCTTAGCTCTTTTTTAATCTCTTTATCTCTCTATGCTACTTATGTCTTCTATCAATTTTTCAAATCTAATTCCAAGTTACTAATACTCTTTTTTGAAAGTATCCAATGTTTATGCCATCTATTGAGCTATTGCAAGGAAGATATTTTCTGATATTTCTAAATTTTTTCAAAACCAACTGATAGTTTATTATTGGTGCCTGATTTTTCTTCAAAAAATGTAAAAGTTTCTTTGAACCTCGTACTTAAACATTTTGTCGAGCTTTTAACTTTTTATTTAATTTAAAATGAAGCTATCTTCTAATTTTTTATTCTATATTCTATCTTTCTTAGCATTATTATTTGTAAATGTGTTCTGGGATTTGTCTTAGTCAGTTTGGACTGCTGTAACAGAGTACCATAGATTGAGTGGTTTAAACAACAAATATTTATCTCACAGTTCTGGAAGCTGGGAAGTCCAACATCAAGATGTGGGCAGAGCTGGTGTCTGGTGAGGGCCCTCTTACTGGTTTGCACATGGCCATTTTCTCATTATATCCTCACATGGCCAGGGAGAAAAGTCATCTCTCTCTGGTCTTTTTTTTTTTTTTTTTTTTTTTGAGATGGAATCTCACTCTGTCACCCAGGCTGGAGTACAGTGGTGTGATCTCGGCTCACTGCAAGCTCCGCCTCCTGGGTTCACACCATTCTCCTGCCTCAGCCTCCCGAGTAGCTGGGACTACAGGCACCCGCCATCATGCCTGGCTAATTTTTTGTATTTTTAGTAGAGACGGGGTTTCACCGAGTTAGCCAGGATGGTCTCGATCTCCTGACCTTGTGATCCACCCGCCTCGGCCTCCCAAAGTGCTGGGATTACAGGCATGAGCCACTGCGCCCAGCCTCTGGTCTCATCTTATAAGGGCACAAATCTCATTCATCGGGGTGAAGCCCTCATGACCTAATTAACTCTCAAAGGTTCCACCTCCTAAAATCATTACAATGGGGATTAGGGGTTCCATGTATACATTTGTGAGGACTGAATAGGAGGGACACAAATATCCAGGCTATGACAGAATTTAAATTTGCACAATTGCAAGTGAAAAAGTATTATGTCTTCTCTTTCTCTGCCTTACTGTCTGTCTATATGGCATTCTCTCTCTCTCTCTGTCTCTCTCTCTCTCTCTCTGTCTCTCTGTCTCTCTCTCTCTCTGTCTCTCTCTCTCTCACACACACACACTCTCACTTTCTCTCTCTCTTCCAATCTGTGCTTATGGCTCTCTCTTTTGTGGTTTAGAAGTTACTTCCATTTATTGCAAAACTAGTTCTATAATAATATCCTAGTTTAATCACAGAGAATCTTGCACAGATGGTCCCCAACTTATGATGGATAGTTTGACTTACAATGACTTTATGATAGTACAAAAGAAAAAGCAATATGCATTCAGTAGAAGTTGCACCTCAAATTTTGAATTTTGATATTTTCCTGGGCTAGCAATACCTGGTATGATACCTTCATATGGGATTTTCAACACTTTATTATAAAATAGGCTTTGTGTTAGATGATTTTGCCCAATCATGGGCTAATTTAAGTGTTCTGAACATGTTTAAGGCAAGCTATGCTAAGCTATGATATTCAGTAGATTAGGTGTATTAAGTGCATTTTCAACTTAAGATATTTTCAATTCATTACAGATTTATTAGGACATAACCCCATGGTAAGTCAAGAAACATCTGTATATTCTGTCACTGATCCAGTTGGTGACTAAATTTAGTTCCCGGTTTGGCGCCTGTGTCTGTATCTCCTTCCTCCCAAGGCCCACAACTAGCAAAATGTGTCATCTCAGGCAGTGATTTGGCAACTGTTTCCTCCATTTATCTTTAGCTCCTTTCACAAATGGGAAAGCTCCATTGTCATCACAGAGTGAACCTAGCTCTCCCCACATTTAGTGGAACATTTTTTACACCCCCATCCCTTAACCTGCAGGCGGAGGCAAACTACTTCCTGCTTCCAGACCAGGTGCCCATCCAACTCATGGCTTCAGTCACGCTGCATTTTTCATTTCTGGTCCATAGAGATGCTTACCATGTTTCTGAGCCTAACTATCCATTTTTGTCTTTCTATGTTTTTCTTTGTCTATCATTGCTATATGTTGGAAGATGAATGGAATGTCAAAATGTGTACCATCTTTGAATGGAAGTCAGTTATTTCATTTATAAGATTCCATCTTAAAACCACAAATGACAAACCAGTCTCTTGTCATACTGGCCTCAATATACCACCAAAACTTTTTGCTTTTTTGTTTTGGTTTGGTTTGGTTTTTGTTGTTGTTGTTGTTTGTTTGTTTGTTTTTGCTTATTTGTTTTTTGAGACAGGGTCTTGCTTTTTCACCCAGGCTGGAGTACAGTGACATGATCATGGCTCACTGCAGCCTCAAGCTCCCAGGCTCAAGCAATCCTCCCACCACAGCCTCCCAAGTAGCAATTGGGACTACAGGCACACACCAGGGCACCTGGCTAATTTTTTATTTTTTGGTAGAGATGGAGTCTTGCCATGTGGCCCATGCTAGTCTCAAACTCCTGACCTCAAGTGATCCTCTCACCTAGGTCTTCCAAAGTGCTGGGATTATAGGTGTGAGCCACCATACCCAGATAACTTTTTTCTATTCTGCAGAATATCAGGCACTTTAACAGTTCCTTGCTTTTGACTACTGTATTTCCCTCCCCATTCTTCTCCTGGTTAATGCTTACTCATCCTCTGAGATCCAGGTCAAATGGCACCTCCATATGAAGCCCTCTCTGACATTAGAAGGCAGTTAGTTCTAATACTAATCTCATATTCACCCATTGTTATTTATTTGTAGCCCCTGTAATAAGCTATTTATGTTATCTCCGAAGATCTTCATGGTAGGTACTATTTTTGTCCTCCTGTTCACAGATGAGGAACTTCAGCTTGGTGTGGTTAAGAAACTTCTCTACAGATCACGCACAGCTAGTAGCAAAGCCAAGAATGGGGCCCAGCCAGTCAGACTCCTAAGCCTGTTGTTTAATTATATATTCTCCTGCTGTTCTGTCTTCTATGTTCTCACTACGTTTGCTATGCCTCTGCAATTGATATTACAATCTGTTTATTTATCTGTGTGGGACACCATGGTACACACACTGTGGTAACACTGCCTACCCAATGGTCCAACCCAGAGCCTGTGAGTAATCTCAGGTTTGCCCTTTCCCCTCTCCGACACATTTGCTCATGCACCACCCCTGTCCAAGTTTCTTCCTAATATTTATCAAATCTCTCTTCCCTCTCTATCTCCACTATTGCTGCCTTAGTCAGATTCGTATCAGTTTTCTCTTAAACAATGACCAACCATCTCATTCCTGGACTCCCCGTCTGCAGTCTAGATCCTCAAAACCCATTCAACACACCACTGAACAACTACAACTCTGCTTAAAATGCATCAATGACTAGCCAAGAATTCAAGACAGAATTGATGTTCTTGAACATGCCATGTGCTCAAAATCTAGTACCTAGCCCAGTGACTGACACAAAGTAGGCACTCAAAAAAAATTTAACAAAAGATTTATGGTCTTATATCAATTTTTCCTTCCTATGATGCCTTTAGTAAGCATGATGACTTCCTAGGTGCGTGGCAGATAGTGGAACTTTGACAGATGTCTGCAAAGCCATCTATTGCTCGATTAATCAGAGTTGCAAAATACCTTGGCTAGTAAATAATATCAGCAAAGTTAAGCAAAACAAAAGTTTCTCCAAATACCTTTCTCACTCCCAAAGAGGCACATCCATAGAGAAAACCACATAGGATTGATTGACATTAAACTTGAATTCACAGGAAGAGTTGACTCTTGGTATTTTCTTGAAGGTAAAATGGACTTCTGCTGAACAAATCTCTAGTTCTACTAAAAGATTATTTCTTTAAAATGCACAATACCTTTCTCCCTCATCTTCTTTCAACAAACCCTCCAAATACTGAGAATCTGGAACCAAAGAAATATAGACTGCAGGCCAGACACGGTGGCTTACACCTGTAATCCCAACACCTTGGGAAGCCAAGGTGGGCGGATCACCTGAGGTCAGGAGTTTGAGACCAGCCTGACCAACACGGAGAAACCCTGTCCCTACTAAAAATACAAAATTAGCCAGGCATGGTGGTGCGTGCCTGTAATCCCAGCTACTAGGGAGGCTGAGGCAGGAAAATTGCTTGAGCCCCAAAGGTTATGGTGAACCGAGATCACCCCATTGCACTCCAGCCTGGGCAATAAGAGCCAAACTCCATCTAAAAAAAAAAAAAAAAAAAAAGAAAAGAAAAGAAAAAAGAAATATAGAATGCATAGGGCAGGGGTGGCATGTGAGGACAGAAGTTTTCTAGTTAATGAGCCCCTCCCACCCCTACCAATAATCTATTCCCCAAAGAGTTCTCATGCCCTTCCCACCTAAGTCCTTGTGACAGGAAATATGTTCAAGTCTCCTGTGTTTGACCCGCGTGAAGAGCAGCTTTGGCCCCTTATTTCAACATAGGGTTATGTTGATGTAGCCTGAAAGCAAACTGCAAAGTTTCAGCTTTTTTTAATTGACCAGAAACGTGAAGAATAAACTCTTCGCTTCTTCTCCCTGAAGTTCACACGACGAGCACGGAGATGGAGTGAGCGGTGAGACATGCATGCTTCGTGCAGGCAGAAATCGTGTCCGGGCTATTGACTACACATAGCCACATAAAGACCGACGCTTTGTGAGTGACAAATGCAGAGCTGTCTTGTGAAGCAAACACAGCAAGTACCAGTTTGCTGTTAGACAGATCATCCCACAGGTGAGAGTCCAGGCAAGAGTAAATAACCACAGTAGCAGACATAAACATGCATCCACATCCACTGATCGTTTCCTTGTCAGCAAGAAAACTGAGTGAAATATCCATGATTTATACACATAATTTTTTGTTTCAGGGAAACCTTTTTAGGAGCTTTGGGTACAGGAACTATGTATAGCGGTAAAAGAGAGTATCTGCCTCATTCCCTGTGAGCCCTGTGATCCTTAAACTAAGACTGTTTTCCTTCTTTAGTTGAATAGTGTTGCTAATATCTATCTAGGACCGGAGAACTTTTTTTTTTTTTTTTTGAGACGGAGTCTCGCTCTATCGCCCAGGCTAGAGTGCAGTGGCGCCATCTCAGCTCACTGCAACCTCCATCTCCTGAGTTCAAGCGATTCTCCTGCCTCAGCCTCCTGAGGAGCTCGGATCACAGGCACCCGCCACCACAACCGGCTAATTTTTATATTTTTAGTAGAGACGGGGTTTCACCATGTTGACCAGGATGGTCTCAATCTCCTGACCTCGTGATCCGCCTGTCTCGGCCTCCCAAAGTGCTGGGATTACAGGCGTGAGCCACCGCGCCGGGCCGACAAGAGAACTTTATAATCAAGCCTTGAAGATTCATATATGCCAGTATTATTTATTCATTTATTTATTTATTTCAATGAGAAACTGATCTTAAAAGAAAACTAAACAATCATGATTTCGGGCATAACAGTTGGTTATCACCATAGTGTGATTCAAGGAAACTTTATCAATATCAAGGACTACATAAACCAGTTCTTAGAGAAGTTCGGGGGTAGTACCATATCTGGTAACTATATTGAAGATTCCCAACACACAATGAGCCAGATTCTAAAGGCATGTGTGTGTGTGTGTGTGTGTGTGTGTGTGTGTGTGTGTGTGTGTGTTGAGACAGGATCTTGCTCTGTAGCCAAGACTGGAGTGCAGTGGATCACTGCAGCCTCGATCTCTGGGGCCCAAACAATCCACCCACCTCAGCCTCCCAAGTAACTGGGACTACAGACATGAGGCAATACACTTGGCTACTTTTTTTGTAAAGATGGGGTCTCCCTATGTTGCCCAGGGCTGGTCTCGAACTCCTGGCCTCAGTAATCTTCCCACCTCAGCCTCCCGAAGTGCTGGGATTACAGGCATGAGCCACCTCTCCCGGCCTTAAAGTATGAAGTTTATCCAAAGGACAATGGGACATTGAACCAATGTAAGCAGGCAAGTGGCATAATCAGACTTCCATTTAAGAAAAATTCACTCTGGTTGTCATGTGGCAAGTGGATTGGAGGGACACAGGGCCACAGGCAAAAGCCCAGGGGAAGAGGGCAACAGCTGTGGCTGTGAAAATGGGGAAATATTTAAGAAATTGAACCAATAGAAATTGGCGGATTGATACTTTTGGATCTACATGAAACTTTAGCTTTGAAAACCCCATTGTTCCATTTAGAAGAGAGAAAAGAATACTATCAGGTAACAACTCAGCTTAGCAAAATGGGACAATGCTATTTGGCATACACATGATAAAATTTCAAATAGCACTTCAAATTTAGGTGTGAATTCTGAGCAGTTTTCTTAGCACCATGTACCGTACCAGCCTCAGTGAAAACTAGCAGGCTAGGATCAACGAAAGGACCTTGAAGGCATATTCCTTCCTCCTATCCCCAACAAGATGGTATGCTCCTCATCTTTATACCCCAGCACCAAGCAGTTTGCTCAACCCATATAACTCGATAAGTGTTAGTTTAGTGGAAATGAAGTGTAATTCAAGATGTGATTAGGTCAAAGGTGTCAAACCTACTGAAACTACCTAGCATAAAAATAGGTCTCCTGTGCTACATTTTACTTAGAGAAGAAATGACAGCAGAAAATTGAACTAATTTTCTGAACGGAAAGATAAAGTAGGGTAACCACTGAAAAGCTGCTGGAAGAAATGCTTAAAAGAAATGTTCAGCAGTGCACCCAGACACTGACGGCTGTGAGATAAAAATAACAGAAAAATAGACACACGAGGAGAGCTGGCTGATTGACTCTAGGAGTGGAGATGGCTCATGAAATGAGAAAGATCCATAAATAGCCAGAGTTGCCACTAATAAGAATAGAATTCATTTGTACACAAGACCAAGGGAAACAGGTTACCTATTTATAGTGGTAATGGCTCTAGGTCGGAAATTACATGGATGATATGTTAGTCCTTTGGTAATCACAACTGTGATCTTATTCCAGTACCCAGGGTTATACTTGATGTAGAGACTTTAACTTGTCCAAAGCCAATTAAATCGCCAGTTCCTACTCTTCCTGGTACAGTGCCTGATGCATGATAGAATCAGGATAGGTAAGGGTAAGTAATATTAAGTGAATGTTCCAATGAACGAATAAATTTTTCAAAGCATTTAAATGCTCTCTTACTACCTTGATTTCTAGTTCTTCTTAAACATATAAGATGAACTTCCTCCAGTTGGAAGATTACATCCTTCCAGTGGGAAAGGAGGAGCAATATAAGAATTAAACATTGCATTACCTTTCCCAAGGGTACAAGAATCCTAATCCTTTCTTTTTTATGTCTTTGTTCCAAATAGTACATACACACATGTTTATAATCTTTTATTTATTTATTTATTTATTTATTTATTTATTTATTTATTTTGAGACAGAGTCTTGCTCTGTCACCAGGCTGGAGTGCAGTGGTGTGATCTCAGCTCACTGCAACCTCCAGCTCCCAGGTTCAAGCAATTCCCCACAGGTACAGGCCACCAAGCCCAGCTAATTTTTGTATTTTAGTAGAGACAGTGTTTCACCATGTTGGCCAAGATGGTCTGCATATCCTGACCTCGTGATCCACCTGCCTCAGCCTCCCAAAGTGCTAGGGTTACAGGCATGAGCCACCATGCCCGGCTTATAATCTTAAAATGGATTTTTTTCCGATTTAAAAATTTTCATTTTTGTTACTCTGAACTTCAACTTCCTTACTCTATTTTTATAGATCTGCGATGTCCATTTGCATTAAATCTTGACCACAGGACTCCCTTTCAGCATCCTGTAAACAAGTCTTTATATCAACTCCTAGCCAAAGCCTCCTACCGCAACCACATTGATTCTCTTATTTGTTCCTCTTATTTATGTTCCTTGTAATTATTCACATTTCTATTATCAAAAAACACCCATCCATCCACGCCCATTGGATCACACCTTCCTTTTCTCCAAGCTTTAGATGGCAAATATCCTACAATGCATGACTTCTTTTTTATTTATTTATTTATTTTTTGAGACAGAGTCTTGCTCTGTCGCCCAGGCTGGAGTGCAGTGGCACCATCTCGGCTCACTGCAAGCTCCGCCTCCCGGGTTCACGCCATTCTCCTGCCTCAGCCTCCCGAGTAGCTGGGACTACAGGCACCCGCCACCACACCCGGCTAATTTTTTGTATTTTTAGTAGAGAAAGGGTTTCATCATGTTAGCCAGGATGGTCTTGATCTCCTGACCTCGTGACCCGCCCACCTTGGCCTCCCAAAGTGCTGGGATTACAGGCGTCAGCCACCGCGCCCCAGCCAACTTCTTTTTTTTTTTAAAGAAACACCTTATCCCTTATTGGCCACTCCCCATTCATGATTCAGGCCTGCATGTGTGCTGGTGAGGCCATCCTCCCAGTTGAGTTAATTTTTATATCTGGTGTGAGGTAAAGGCCCAGCATCATTATTTTATTTTATTTTTTTAATTGAGATGGAGTCACCCCTTATTTCCAAGGCTGGAGTGCAGTGGCAGATCTCAGCTCACCACAGCCTCTGCCTACCAGATTCAAGCGATCCTTTCGCCCCAGCCTCCCAGGTAGCTGGGACTGCAGATGTGCACCACCATGCTCGGCTAATTTTTGTATTTTTAGTAGAGACGGGGTTTCACTATGTTGGCCAAGCTGGTCTCAACCTCCTGACCTCAAGTGATCCACCCACCTCAGCCTCCCAAAGTGCTAGGATTACAGGCATGAACTATCGCACCCGGCCAATATATAACTTCTTATAATTTGTGTTTTCATTTTTAATTTCTGCAGTCTGGTATTTCAAAGTTTCCTGCATTTTTTTCATATCTAACAAGTTTTCTCCTTAATTAGAATTGCCACCAGAATTAAAGTGTTTTCATTGCTTTTTCAATTTCTGGGATATGACGTTGTTAGCAAGTCAAGCAAAGGATGTATCAGCCGCCCTGCATTTTACTAAGGTGTCCCTTTCAGGAACTGTCTGGTTAACTCAGTTTCTTCATCCCTGTTACCACAAACTCCCTCGACATCTATTTTCTAATTTGCATCAAGAAACCACAGTCCACATTCCAGATATGGCAGAAAGTCTATACTTTATCCTCCCAACATGCCACTTCTGATTCTGCTTTCAGCTCTGCTCCTAAAACTCTGTCCTATACATCCATCATGAGGTCATTAGATTTGCCAAAAGAAGTACACCGTACAATCCCACACCACTCCCCACAGTCCCCTCTATTAGAAATGCCATGTTACTGACATCAACGTCCTAATTTTTCCCTGCGTAAGTTTCCTTGTCTAATAGAATTATATACTTGCTCAATTCACTGATCTATCTTAGGCAAACATATGACTATAAAATTGTTTTAAAAGATACCCATGATTTCAGTGAAATTATTTTTATTTTTTTGAGGGAGAGTCTTGCTGTGTCGCCTAGGCTGGAGTGCAGTGGCGTGATCTCGGCTCATTGCAACCTCCACTTCCCAGGTTCAAGTGATTCTCCTGCCTCAGCCTCCTCAGTAGCTGGGATTACAGGCACACGCCACCACACCCAGCTAATTTTCGTATTTTTAGTAGAAGCGGGGTTTCACCATGTTGGCCAGGCTGGTCTCAAACTCCTGACCTTGTGATCTGCCCGCCTCGGCCTCCCAAAGTGCTGAGATTACAGGCATGAGCCACTGTGCCCAGCCCAATTTCAGTGAAATTATTAACAGAATTTTTCCTATAGAGTTTGCATGAGAGGTTACACCAGTACCATAGCTAGCATCTTCTTAAAATATAATTTATGTACAGTATATTAAAACCATGGTATGCAGCTTAAACTTTAAAAGTAAAAATCTAGAGGTCTTAAATGCTTGGTGACCATAAGACCCTTTAAACCTAGCAACAGGGTCTTTGGTTCTACCGTGGCTAATGAAATTGAGGACAATAAATTGCTGGCCAAACTTGAAATCAACCTATTATTTTACTCATTCATCAAATTGACAATATCTAAAGCCTGGGGTATTCCAAAGGATACTTACAAGAGCACTGCCATCAATAGCCATGTATGATGTCATCTTAGTAGAAACAAAAGCTAGAAGAGAAAAAATACTTTCAGTTAAATGTGAGATTAACGTGTTCAGAAAAACATATCTCTTTGAGTGGGGAGAGAAAATAATTCTATTGTGATTAATCAATTTTACAATAAAAGTAATTCATTAAATAGCCTTTCGGTCAGGCATGGTGACTCATGCCTCTAGTCCCAGAGCTTTGGGAGGCCAAGGCAGGATGATTGCTTGAGGTCAGTAGTTCAAGACCAGCCTGAACAACATAGGTTGACCCTGTCCCTAAAAGAAAAAAAAAAAAAAAACATAGCCAGTTATAGCGGCACACACCTGTAGTCCCAGCTGCTCAGGAGGCTGATGTGGGAGGATTGCTTGAACCCGGGGGTTCAGGGTTACAGTGAGCTATAATGGCAGCACTGCACTCCAGCCTAAGTGACAGAACAAGATCCTGTCTCTTAAACAATTTTTGTAATGAATAAATAAATAAATAGCTTTTTATTTCAGAACTCAATAAGCCAACTGTTTAAAGTTGAGTTCATAAGATAAGCCAGAATTTCATTTATACATTTGTCAATATTCTTTTCAAGTGTTCAACAAGACATGTACATGATTTAAACACTTAATATTGCTTGCTCTCTCTAATATATATATACACACACACACACACACACACATTTTGAGAAGTGGAAATCTTTTCCTCTTCGTGACAAACAACGCAACTAAGATGTGAAAATGTGGCCCATCACTATTTTCCAACTTTGAAAACACAGCTAACTCCCGTGCCTCTGAAGTCCCAAACTTTAATACCAAGATGGGCTCCTTTTGATGTTTGCACTTTGTAGTGGGTTGCTTGAAAAACAAGACACTCTGTGGTTTCAAGAAAAGCAAATGAAATCCTCATGTTTTCAACTTTGACAAGAAAGAAACGTGTTAAAGATCCACAAGCCACTGAAACTCTCCCCAAAGCAGACAGCTTTTCAACTTCTTCCCAGTGACATGACAAGTACACATTCGTGACCTGTTTGTTTCTTAAACCAGTGGAGGTTCCCAAATTCTGAGTAATGGGAACTCCTTTTCATATCAAAAATGCTATGTTTATATTATGTAGATATTAATAAGACATTTATTGGTAAAATGTAAAAGAGAGAAACCATAATAAAAAGACTGATAAATTTAATTACTTAATTTTAACTTATTTCTTAAAAAAACACTAAAACCTAAATTTAAAAAATCAAGTCACAAGCTGATAAAAATATCTGAAATATACATTTAATACATAAGAACCATAAAATAGAGTTCTTACATGTCACAAAGAAGATAATAAGCAAACTAATAGAAGAACAAATAAAGGAAAATTGAAAAAATAAAATGCAAATAACTAATGCTTCATCTCATTAGTAATAAAATAAATGCAAAATAAAATATCATGATTCAATTTTTAATCTTCAAGATTGGAAAAAATTAAGTGATGGAAGCCAATTTGGCTGGAGGTGGAGGTGTGTTGAAAAGAATACTCTCACATGTTGGAATATCAAAATGTTACAGGATCTTTGGGTTGTTGCTCTTCTGGCCAGAAACTTCTGTGGCCGGTGGCACCTTTGCCCAAGTTCTTGTCCCGCATCCAGGAATAATGAGGTACACAGACAAGTAGAAGGGAGCAAGATGAAGAGGAGCTTTATTGAGTGTTAGAACAGCTCAGAGAAGACCCATAGTGGGTAGTTCCTCTCCACAAGCAGGTCGTCCCATGGAGTGTTCAGCTTTCAGCAGAGAGGAGGCCTTCAAGTGGGTCGCTCCTCTCTGTAGCTGCTAGTCCCAATGTCTCTGCAGGTCCTGAAGCTCTCAGCAGAGGGTAGCTACTCCCTGCAACTGGTTGTCGGGATATCTGCTCAGCTCTGGCTCATCTTCGGGCTTTTACGGCCTCAGAGGTGAGAAAATGCACACAGATTGGTCCATGGGTGGCCATGGGAGGGCCCAGAAAAGGCACCACAAGTTCCCACTCCAGTTGGTGAGACTGGCAGCCCGGCCCCCAGTCTTCAGGCCCTCCCCAGCCTGAAGGTGAGCCTCACCAGGGACCTCCCCCTTCCGCCCTGGAATCTGTCTGCCTCCTGCTGCTGTCCATGCTGCCTGGGTTTGTGGGGACTTTGCTCCCATCAGAGCAGGCACTGACGGAAGGGAGAAGCCAGGCAGCAAGAGCAGGCACCCCTGAGCCTGCAAGGACAGCAGGGGCCTTCTCAGGCCCCCAAGAGTGCAGTGATGCCTGAGTCTGGGGCGGGTAGGTCCTGACTACTCTTTGGAGTGGGAGGCCTGGGTCTGTAGCTACAGTTTGGGTGGCTGTAGCTGCACCCGGGAGGGCAGGGCTCCTGCCTGCTCCTGGCCCCCCAAGAGCACAGGGAGACTCAGATCTGTAGGTATAGCTTGGGTGGCTGCAGCCCTGCTCAGGAGGGCAGGGGTTCTGCCTGCTCCACTGTGGTTTGGATGGCTGCAGCAGCACCCAGGGAGCTCCATCTCAACTCAGAGTCTTTCTTTTGTATGCACTTTACCTGCTTAATTCCTAACTATCCCTTAAGTCCTCTCTGTCCACACCTATTGCCATCATCCTAGTCCAAGCCATCAGCACCTCCCTCTTGGACCACTGCAAGAATATCCTAGCTGATGTCCCAGCCTTCTCTCAGGCCCAGTGATTTTTTTTCAGTGCACATCTGACTATTTACCTCTTTCCTTAAATCCCTACAATGGTCATTTGTCGTTCAATAAAGATCAAAATTGTGAAAACCTCCTACAAGTGAGGCTTTGCACCATCTGACCACTACCTCATCTCCAGCCCTTCCTTGGGGTGTTCCCATATCTGTTTCTCTCCATCTCCCTTACTCAATGTCTTTTTTTTTTTTTTAAGCCCTCAAACACATTTATTTCCATTTCAGGGGCTTGGTGCATGCTTTTTCTCAACAGTCCCCACCTAGGATGGCTTATACCATCTAATTTTCCCAACTGTCTGACAGAAGGTCACTTCATCAAGAAAACCTTCCCTGATCCTTAGGAGAGATCAATCACCTTTTATAGCCTCTCACATTACCTTATTTTTTATTCATAGAAGTTTTCATCATTGTAGTGAATGATTAATTTTGCAATTGGTTCTTTAACATCTGACTCTCCAGTATAATATATCCTACCTGAAGACAGCCACTGTGTCTAGCCTTGTTCACTTATTTGTTGCTGTGTTCCCAGTCTCTGTATACAGGGGACTGTATATGTCATGCTCTGTATATGTAGTTCAATATATATTTGTTGAGTAAATGAATTAAATATACAAGCAATAAAACCACTCACTATAGATGAGTTTCCATAAAGGAAATTTGTGAATTCCAAGTATTTGTTTAGTAAAATATTGGCATCATGAATATCCCATTAGAAGTCTCCTTCCCAATCTGCAGGATATGGAAATGAGATGGTGTTGATGTCATACTTCCTTTGGTCAAAGAGCAAAAGGGCAGAAATAATACGCAGTCACTGGCATGGGTGGTGGAGGTGGGATGGGAGGCAGCTAGGGCTGGATGTCCCTTTGTGGAGTCTGTGTATGAGTGTTTCATTCATAATCTTGAAGTTTCAGTACTTTGTTTCTTTTTTTGTGTCTTTATTTTATTTTATTTTTTTAATTTTAAATAAAAAAAATTGGGACAGGGTCTTGCTTTGTCACCCAGGCTGGTCTCAAACTCCTGGTTTTAAACAATCCTCTTGCCTTGGCATCCTAAAGCATTGTGATTACATGAGTGAGCAACCATGCCTGACCAGTACTTTGTTTCTTGAAGTAGTTGAAATATATGAAATCTAAATTCCACTAAAATGATTCAAAAATAATTTTGGGCAGAAGAACCACCAAAATAAGCTAAGCTCAACTCTTGGTTCTCCTCTTCCAGACAAAGCCCATGGCCATAACCAAGAAGAATTAGGAAAAGAAATGAGGGCTATGGAGACTCATGTACATACTTTTGATTATTTGGACAATGAGAACTGGTTCAGCTATTAACCAAGACACATGGTGTCCATATGTTGATAAGCTAAATAGGTAGCTCCAAGGTTTTGATGAAAATATGTATATAAAGCACACAATAAAAGCAGATTGTGAAAAAAATAATGCTGGCAAAGGTGTTTTGAAAGTAATAATTTTTCAGTATTCACAATCGTTTCTGAGAATATCAGTTTAAGCAAAGCGCCTATAAATAAGAATTGAAGGAAGAAATAATGACTATTTGACATGTCTTTAAAATGAATTTCTGAATTACCACAAATTTAAAAATAGATAAGAACCTAATGACAGGGTAACAAAACACTTTTGTATATCAAGAGGTTTCCAGTTCTTTGCTTTCAACAAAATTAAGGAAAAACCTATTTGAATTATCTATGGATTATGAAAGTAATTGTTCTGATAAATCACCATGTGATATTTGGCATATCCTTGGAAGGAGTTCAAAAAGTGCTCGATTCCTACATATTTACTTATGTGAAAAATATTTCTAAGTGCTTACATACATAAAAACCAATAATAGGATTAAAATTAGTTCTCAACTCTCTCATTGTAGTAATAAATAATGTTCATTCATGTGTCTGTTACATAATTAGGGGGGAATGTCTCATCTGTCTCATTAAGTACTGCATATTCAATAAAAATATTCATCTGTTTTATTCAATCATTATCAGTCAAAATGGGTAGCATATCATATTAATGTTTGTTAAATTATGTACCAATAATAATTGTAATAATAACTCTGAATAAAATTTTTTGGCTTAAATAATTATGTCACCAAAAAAGTTTTAAATTAATTTTAATTTAAATATGTATTCTTGGCCAGGTACAGTGGCTCACGACTCTAATTCCAGCACATTGGGAGGCCAAGGTGGGCAGATAGCTTGAGATCACGAGTTCAAGACCAGCCTTGGCAACATGGTGAAACCCCATCTCTGCAAAAAATACAAAAATTAGCCGGATGTGGTGGTGCACACTTGTGGTCCCAGCTACCAGGGAGGCTCAGGTGGGAAGATGGCTTGAGCCCAGGAGGCTGATGTTGCAGTGAGTCACTGCAACTCCAACCTAGGTGACAGAGCCAGACCTTGTTCTCCCACCACACACACACACAAAAACTATTCTTTTAGCTTAAATGTATGATAGAATTATCAATAAAATATTTTCAGGCATAAAAATATATAATAGGACTTGGCACAATGGCTCATACTTGTAATCCCAGCACTTTGGGATGCTGAGGTAGGAGGATCACTTGAGGTCAGGAGTTCAAGAGCAGTCTGGGCAACATGGCAAGACCCTATCTCTACAAAAAAAAAAAAAAAAAAAAAAAAAAAAAAAAAAAAACAAGAAACATCAGCCAGATATGGTGGCAGGCATATGTAGTTGGGAGATTGAGGCAGGAGTATCCCTCCCACCCAGGAGGTCAAAGTTGCTATGATTGTGCCACTGCACTCCAGCCTGGGTGACCGAGTGGGATCCTGTCTCTTAAAGAAAAAAAAAAAATCACATAATAGGATAAAAATCCATATGATAGTGGAATAAAAATATGAGTTTCAGGAGAAAAGAAAACAATGTAAAATTTACAAGTCCTAAAGATTACTTTAAAAAAAATTATGGGATATACCAACTCTTTATGATATCTATATTGCATAGGTTACTTTTATACAGAAGTGTAACCTTTTTTATCATCAATATTTACAATATGCCAGAAAACACATCTTTTCAACTACATGTATGACAAAAACTTTAGGTGACAGTTTGAAGTATAAGGGGCTACATGAGGCTCCCAAGTTCTTTTATGGGTACACAACCAAAAATATATGCTTAAAACTAGGCCGGGTTCAGTGGCTTACATCTGTAATCCCAGCAGTTTGGAAGACTAAGATGGAAGGATAACTTAAGACCAGAAATATGAGACAAGCCTGGGCAACATAGCAAAACCCTCATTTTTACAAAAAAGTTTTAAAAATTAGCAGGGTATGGTGACGTGCACCTGTAGTCCCAGCTACTCAGGAGGCTAAGGTGGGAGGATTGCTTGAGCCCAGGAGTTCAAGTCTGCAATGAGCTTTGATTATGCTATTGCACTTCATCCTGAACAACAGAGTGAGACTCTGTCTCTAAAAGAAAACTACTGCACTAAAGTACGTAGATTAGAGTCAAGCAGCTTTAAGTTCAAATCCCAACTCTGCCACTTGTTAAATGTGAAAACTTATGGAAATTGCTTAATGCTCTAACAAATGCCTCCTCTTTGAATAATAATAACCAACTCATAAGGTGTTTGTGAGAATTAAATGAGATATCATATGGGAAGCACACACAGGGCACAGTGCATGCTTAGTAAGTGGTAGCAATTACCTAGAATGGGAGCCATTACCTAGAAGTAGCTTCATTATACAAAACTATTCTTCCTGATGGAATCAGTATACAACTAAAGGGATTGAACAAGTGTGATAACAGGTTTCATCACTGAAATAAAATAGCTTTCACACTTCAAGGTTGATTAAACTCCCTAGCCAACTCACCAATGACATTTCTGGTGCTTTGTTTCAGAGTTTAAGGGAATGGTTATCTCAATCATATTTAAAACAGTTATCTTCTTTAAAGAACAATTTTTCAACATACTACAACATGAAACATAGCCAAACCAATGAAATCATTAATTGTTTAAGTTGGTTAAATGAAATACAATGCATTCCTGATAAACTCTGCAACTGAAAACTGGAAAGTATGTTTTGTTAGCAAATGAGTAATAAAGTCAATTTCAAAGAAGAGATTTTCCATCACATATATTAATAAAGAATCATTTCATTTTGTTTTAATCACAAATTGCATGCTTCCTAAACCAAGTATGTTCTAGCAATTTTAGAAATTGTTTAGTAAGTTATTTAAGATAGAAATATGGACTCTCATCCTATGGTTTTTTTTGTTTGTTTGTTTGTTTTTTGTTTTTTTTTTTTTTGAGACGGAGTCTTGCTCTGTGCCCCAGGCTGGAGTCCAGTGGTGCGATCTCGGCTCACTGCAAGCTCCGCCCCTCCGGGTTCACGCCATTCTCCTGCCTCAGCCTCCCGAGTAGATGGGACTACAGGCGCCCGCCACCTCATCCGGCTAATTTTCTTATATTTTTAGTAGAGACGGGGTTTCACCGTGTTAGCCAGGATGGTCTCGATCTCCTGACCTCGTGATCCGCCCGTCTCGGCCTCCCAAAGTGCTGGGATTACAGGCTTGAGCCACCGCGCCCGGCCTCCTATGTTATTTTAAACCCAGAACATAAACAAAGAATATCAATCTGCAACAAATGAACTATTTATAAAGAAGGCTAGCATAATTAGTATTTTCTTAAGAATCAAGAAAAAAATTCCACTAAGGGAATTTATTGATTCAACTGATGCAAAAGTAACTGTCTTGGTTATTCCCTAGACTCTTATCATCTATACACTATCATCTTTGCAATCATGCAGCAAAATAAGTACCATGCCTAATGTTTTACATGTTTTTAAAAAGAAGATAATTTATCGTGATTTAGAGACGATTTTCCAGTTGAAATAACATAGGAGCTAGGTTGATTCTCTTTCTCACGGAGCCTTAAGTGAAAACAAAACAGGTCTGAACTAAAATTTTTAAAACCCACAGATTAATTTATCCTTTAAAATTATAGTGCTAGCATTTGCAAGACATCATAGCAGCAAATGCATTTATACGAAGTTCACAAACACAGGCAAACAATGTGCATTATTCTTAATCCAGAAGCCAGAGCTAAGAGGAAACAAAAAATGCTTGTTATCGTCGTGGCGGAAGTCTTGATCATCGACAAGCAGGTAATCCATGTGGCAGCAAACGTCCACACTCTACTGGAGACAAGCACTGTTTGTAAGCGAGCATGTTCTGTTAAACGGTAGTCCGTCACAGCAATGCCATGGAAAACAGAAGAGGACATTCATCTTTGCTCACATATAAAAGCAAAGGACATGAGATGATCCATTCGTTTTGCCAATTAGTAGGAGACTTCACTTGTCAAGGCAAAGCAGGAGAGAAAGAAGCAAATGCACGATGACTTCCCTACCAGCCTGTGTACAGTGACATATGAGGCAGGGGCAGTTCGGGGTTGTGACTTTGTTCAGGAACTTTATGAAGGAGAAAATAGCTTCATCCAAATTATTTTAAGCTTTTTACTTTCTTCCTTTTTTTTTTTTTTTTTTTTTTTTTTTGAGACGGAGTTTTGTTCTGTCGCCCAGGCTGGAATGTAATGGCGCAATCTCGGCTCACTGCAAGCTCCGCCTCCCGGGTTCGCGCCATTCTCCTGCCTCAGCCTCCCGAGTAGCTGGGACTACAGGCACCCGCCACCACGCCCGGTGAATTTTTTGTATTTTTAGTACAGACGGGGTTTCACCATGTTAGCCAGGATGGTCTCGATTTCCTGACCTCGTGATCCGACCGCCTCAACCTCCCAAAGTGCTGGGATTACAGGCATGAGCCACCGCGCCCGGCTGCTTTTTTCTTTTTAACTTAAGCTCAAAGTGTCATTCTGATTCCAATCCGTTTTCTACTTGCTATAGAATATTCTCATTCTTTCTCTTTCATTTACCTTCCCTTTTTTATTGTCTTTTCTGCTCATTTCATTGCATTTCTTTTCTGCCTTCTCTCCACTTTGATGATGAATTGACAGATGGTTTTAAGAACCACAGCTTTTTTCAAACAAAAAATATGATGCTTAAAATTACTTTATTTTTGACACCATAAAAATACTGCAATCCATCATCTGCAGAGACTGGCAGGCCTCTTCCCTGCTTTCGCTTCACAAATTCCCACATAAGCTGTCAGCCCTGACAATCAAGGCTCAGACACACAAAATCCACAAAGCTAAGGGAGATAAAAGACTTTCTTTCAGCCAATAACGTCAATCTGCCCTCTCAGTGGACCATTTTACCATAATAACAAACAGGTGGGAAACTGCAAGAGCTCTCAAACGATTTACCTCTTTTACATCCCGGAAGGGCCTACCAAATGCCAATGGCTATTGGCCATGCCCCTCTTGGAGGGACAAAGCTCCCCTGAGTTGCTGAACTACAGGGGTCTCTTGTCCTTCTGTGGGCCTCCTGAACCTGAAACTTCTAAAATGTGGTCTGCACCTGCAGGGGCCATTAGGCTGGGGCAAGCAGAGACCTGCCGTGGGCTACACCCTGGCCGATCCTCTTCAGAGCACCCAGAGCCCAGCCCTGGCCCACATGCACCCTGTGTTGGCTGCACCCAATCAAGGTTCCCTTCACTAAACCATGGGGTAGACCAGAGGCCCTGAAAAGCACTGGCACTTGTTTCTACAGAGTTGGGTTTGTTCTGTGGTTGTCTTAAGTTCCACGACACCTGCCTGGAGAGCAGTTGTTGTCACTGGTTCTCCAAAACAGGGATAGATGTTCAATGATTCCAATTATTTATATAGGCAGGGGTACCACAACACATATTTGAACCTACCCCTCAAAGACACACAAACATACACACCCCAGGGGCAGCTCTTGTTCAGTTTTATCAGTGCAGATAAAACACACCATCACACCTGCTTCTCCTACGCCAGCTCCAGATCCAAGGAACCTCTAGGAGCCAGTCACTCTAGGATCCAAGCTAGCTGTGTGCTGAGGTGTGATTCTCAGGGATTGTGACTGAAACTCAAGGAGCCACCTCAAAAGTTTGTACTGTCCTCAAGCTGCTACATCATAGGAGAAAAGGGTCACGAGCTCCCTAATAAGGACACAGGAAGCATTGGTAGCTTCTAGATAAGGTATCAATTATGAGGCCCACTGCAGTCTACCATAGTCTGTTCCATGAGCACAGCCTGGTTCCTTCCAGGTCCCTACTAGGGCATCCCCCAAATAATACCCACAATTCCTAGATTGCTTCACTCCAGCCTGTGAGGCAAGAGCTGACACAGTGCTCTAGGATGAGCCAGCTAGGAATAGCAAGTGATGGCCCTTACCTTTCTGCAATTTGCATCTCTCCATTTCTCCACGTGAATACTAACTACATTTTCTGTCTGCAGAAGATGAAATGTTTTTCTACTTGGTGAAATTCAGACAGTGTACATGGCTCTGAGGCAGCCAGTCACTTTATTTCTGCTTTGCCAAACATTATTCCATTCAATGCCCTTTACACCAAAGTGAGCAGCTATACCCCATACAGCAGGGAACTCTGCAACTGAACATTCACTGGCTAGAAGGCAGCCAAAAAAAAAAAAAAATGATTATAAAAGCTGTCAGCCGCTTGCACCCATTGCTCTAGAGTTGGAGCCAAATCCTCTTCTGTCTGGCTAGATCTTTCCTTAAGAAATATCATTTTAGGGGTTGGACGCGGTGACTCACACCTGTAATCCTAGCGCTTTGGGAGGCCAAGGCGGGTGGATCACTTGAGGTCAGGAGTTTGAAACCAGCCTGACCAACATGGTGAAACCCCGTCTCTACTAAAAATACCAAAAAATTTAGCTGGGTGTGGTGGCAGGTGCCTGTAATCCCAGCTACCCAGGAGGCTGAGGCAGGAGAATCGCTTGAACCTGGGAGTCGGAGGTTGCAGTAAGCCAAGATTGTGCTACTGCACTCCAGCCTGGGCAACAGAGACTCCATCTCAGAAGAAAAGAAAGAAAGAGAGAAAGAGAGAGAGAGAGAGAAAAGGAAAGAAAGAAAGAAAGAAAGAGAGAGAGAGAGAGAGAAAAGAAAGAAAAGAAAGAAAGAAAGAAAGAAAGAAAGGAAGGAAGGAAGGAAGGAAGGAAGGAAGGAAGGAAGGAAGGAAGGAAGGAAGGAAGGAAGGAAGGAAGGAAGGGAAAAGAAAAAAGAAAAGAAAAAAAGGGAGGGAGGGAAAGAGGGAGGGAGGGAGGGAGGGAGGGAAGGAGGGAGGGAAGGAGGGAGGGAGGGAAGGAGGGAGGGAGGGAAGGAGAGGGGGGGAGGAAGGAAGGAAAAGAAGGAGGGAAGGGAAGAAAAGAAAAGATCATTTTTAGGGGCCTTGTAATTTTGCAAAGGTTGTGCCCAAGGGTTACCAGACAAGAGAGACCATAAGGAGTTAAAATACTATATATATCATGGTAAGGGCTGCTTTACCCAGAATAGGGTGACTTTTCTTGGAGGCTCTTATAATGATATTTGGCAGAACTATTGCAAACTGTTTTCAGTCTTCACAGCAACGCTGTAAAGTAACTTACACTTTTACACATGAAGAAACTAATATACAGAGTGGGTAGACTAACTAGTTTACACAACTAGCAAGTTAAAGCCAAATTTAAATTCAGATTTTCAAACTCCAGGTCCAGGGCCCTGTGGTCATCAGCAGTGCTGTCTCAGAATAATCTTTGCCTTTTCAAATTCTCCTTAGAAGCAGGCTTTTTTTTTTTTTTTTCAAACAGTAGATCTCATTACATTCTTAGAGAATGAATGAATCTAATAATTCTTACAGACATTGAAGGCAAGACATGCAGTGGGCACGCAATAAATATCTGTTTACTTACATTGGCCCTGCCTCAACTTTAGGACAAGTTAGAATGAGTAAGCTATTTACCAAATTTAGACAATTCAGGGGGACCTAAGGTGGCTAGCAGTGATAATGTGGTTGCCCAAAGGGCTACTCGTGGGATCACAGATCAGCTGCCACTGTGTGGTCTGAAAGGGTCTGATCAGCAGGCAATACAGCTCTCAGAAACAGACACTGACGAGCTGCACGCAGCTCGTTTGGGAATTGTGCATCCTAGGTGAGGCTTCATTCAGAAATTATGAAGGGCTCACATCCTGGTCAGAATCCCACATAGGCAGGCTATGAATTGAAGGCTTAAACCATATCATGCTGGTAACCACACAGGCACAAGGACCTCAATTTTGCATCTGCTGAAAAATCTAGGTTAGCATCTCCAAAACATCTAAAGCAAGAACGAGAGAAGTCACTAAAAGACACCTATTCATTCTTTAGGAAGGACTGAAATTAAAGTCATTCTTAAATACTCACCAACCCAAATTGAAATATTTGTTGACACAATCCACATAAGTGAATGCCTTCAGGAATAGATTCGCTGTCTCTGAAATCATAACATGTATGCAAAGAGACACCTAGTGGAAAAATACCTAAGTACAATATTTACCTTAAGACAAAAGATTAAATTGTCCCGACTCCCTAATTTGACATTCTTTCTATTTAAATAGCGCATTTTTAAAAATCACTAGAATCATAAACTCAGAAATCTAAGTTTTCAAAAAGAAAATTTTCTATTTGTTTCTCCAGGAAGCATTGGCTCTTTTATTGGTTGTTGTTGTTGTTGTTAATTAGACTATCTTACTGTATAAAGTACTGCGAAGTAATACAAAAATTACAGAGCAGACTGTAACTAGCCAGTCACTTCACCTTTCTCTGAACACATGTGGGCTTATTTTTTGTTTCCATCCCTTTATAGACTTTGCCTGTGAGATTTTCCGCTTGTCTTCGGGTTGCTTTTTTCTTGCTTTTAATTAAGTAAAGTCAAAGACTTTTTTTTCCAGCCAGCTTCCTGTGGTCCGCCCAGCTTCCTGTGGTCCACCCACTCTCGTCTCTACATGCTCACTTTCTCACTCGCACCTCACCTACACGCTGTACTGTGCCCACCTCCTCACCTTCCATGCACAGATGCACCTTCCTCTCTCCTTCCTGCCCTAAATACCTTCATTTAACCTCAAAAGTAAAAGTCTGTCATCGCAAAATAGAAGGAATCACCTATTTTTTTTCTTTACTCCATAGTACTAAAATTCAGCTATGACAATTGTTTAGATTATTATTTTTTAACTCCTGTGTAGAAAAAAAAAGTTTAGATTTGAAATTGATTTTTAATTTAACAGATATGTTTAATTGCAATTTCTATGACCTCACAGGCTCAACTTCATGGGATTTTACATCTGAAAGAGGAACATGTGCTCTAGCAGAAGCCAGATTGATATTCACCAGGTCCAGGTTCCCTGATACTGCTGTGCTGCAAAGAGCCAAGCCCTGTGGACAGGCCCAGGAGAACGGGATGCCAAGTAGAGAATGGGAATCCAGGAGACGCCAAGGCTCCAGACGTATGGATGCAAAAGTGATCTTGAAAGTAGGGATCCTCCAATCCTAGTCACCCCAGCTAAAGTCACAGGGGTCAAAGATGAACTGCCAAGTCAAGCCAAACCCTCTCCAAATTCCTGTCATGGTCAAAACAAAAAGGTCCTTACTCCACTGTTTTCAATAAGTAAGAAGGTCCTTATTCCTACATCACATATTTGATGGTGACATGTTGAAATCTTTTCCTTTGATATTAGCAATAAGCCAAAGATTCTCATTATCACTTAACAACATTGTCTCAAAAGTACTGGAAAACAATGGTAAAAAAAATTATGATTAAAAGGCAAAAAAATCAAGATTGCCAGTATTTTCAGATGATACAGTTTTACATGCAGAAAGAATCTACACATTAACAATTACAATTAAAAAGTGGGCCAGGTGTGGTGGCTCATGCCTGTAATCCCAGCACTTTGGGAGGCTATGATGTGTGGATCGCTGGAGCTCAGGAGTTTGAGACCAGCCTGGGCAACATGGAGAAACCCTGTCTCTACCAAAAATACAAAAAAAAAAAAAAAAAAAAAAAAAAAGCTGGTCATGGTAGTGTGCACCTGAGGTCCCAGCTACTTCGGAGGCTGGGGTGAGGAGATCCCTTGAACCTGGGGGATGGAGGTTGCAGTGAGCTGAGATCATGCCACCACTCTCCAGCCTGGGTGACAGAGCCAGACCCTGTCTCCAAATTTTAAAGAAGTGGACATAAGAAGGTTGCTAGCTACAAAGCCAATATATTAAAATCAATAACATTTCTACCAGCCACCAACAGTTTGAAGGTAAAATTTCTAAGAAAGTAGCAGTATCATAAAAATTCAAATATGTTAGAATGAATCTAATAAAAAAAGATGTATAAGACTTCAATGAAGAAATCAATTTTTGAAAGAAACTTTAAAAAGGTATAAATAAATGGAAAGATGTGTTCATTCATTGGAAGAGTCAATATTGTGAAGATGACTCTGGCTAGTGCTTTTCCTTTGCCGTTATCTTCATTATTCTGTGGTCATAAGGATATTGTCCTACTTTTCCTTCTACAAATTTTATTGCCTTGTCTTCCTTATTAGATCTACAATATACTTGGAATTGATTTTCTATTATGGTTTCAAATAGGGGTCAAGTTTCATCTTTTAAATTAATAGCCAATTATGTCAGTATCATCTATTGAAAATACTGTCATTTCCCCCACTGGTTCTAACCATAAAGGAAAAGCTGTAAGTTGAAACATATTAGAATTAAGAATTCCCATTCATCAAAAGACAACCTTAGGGACCGAGAAAACAAGCAAATGAATGAGAAGAAATATGTGCCATACATATAACTTGCATGAGGCCATGCATCCAGAATCTATAAAGAACTCCCATGAATCAATAAGGAACAGGCAGAAAACCTAAGACAAAAATGAGAAAAGACTTACTGGCCTTTGACCAAAGAGGAACATCAATTAGCCAGTATATATAGGAGAGACACTAAACCTCATTAACGATCAGGGAAATGCAAGGCAGAACAGCAATGAAACATAATTAAACAGCCACCAAAACAGTGTAATTTTAAAAGACTGACAGTGCCAAGCGTTGGCAACATTGTAGAACCAGTGAAAACTCAAAATATTGCCAGTGGAAAATTATTTTGGAAAAGTGTTTGGTAACACTTGCTAAGGTTAATTATATGCATAGTCTATGCCCACAACCTTTAAGGTGTACATGCCTCAGATATGTGTGCAAATGTATGCTGAAAATGTGTAACAATGATTCTATCCAGTTCATTAATAACAACCAGAACAAAAAAACAGGGCTGGGCATGGTGGCTCAGGCCTATAATCCCAGTGCTTTGAGAGGCCAACATGGGAGGATCACTGGAGGCCAGAAGCTCAAGACCAGCCTGGGAAACAAAGTGAAACTCTATGTCTACAAAGAAGTAAATCATTAAAAAAATTGTTTAAAAAAAAAACAAAAGAACAAAACAAATGTGCATCAATGGGAAAATGAATAAATTGTGATATAGTCATTACAATGAACTACATAGCAATCAAAAAGAAAAAGACTACTTCTACCCACAGTGACATAATGTTGAGGGAAAGAAGCTAGACACAAAAGAATATAAATGATATGATTCCATTTATATAAAATAATACAGCAGCCAAAACTAGATCATAGTGTTTAGGGAAGTGTACTCGGCTCATAAAATTATAACAAAATGCAACCACAATGACCACAAATGGCAGGAGAGTGGTAACCTTTGAGGAGGAGTCAGGAATTATTTATTACAAGGGGTGCAAGAGGGGATTCGGGATCCCAATGGTATCCTATTTCTTGACTCAAGTGGCAGTTGCAAGAATGAACACTTCATGATAAATCATCTAGCTATTCCATTTTTTTCATGTTTTCCACTGTATGTATGTTATATTTCAAAATAAAAGTCATTTTGAAAAGTAAGAACCAGGCCAGATGCTATGGCTTATACCTGTAATCCTAACACTTTGGGAGGCCAGGATGGAATGATCATTTGAGGCCAGGAGTTTGAGACCAGCTTGGGCAACATAGTGAGAATCCCCATCTCAACAGAACAATTTAAAAATTAAGTCCAGGTGCAGTGGCTCACACCTGCAATCCCAGCACTTAGGGAGGCCGAGGCGGGCAGATCACTTGAGGTCAGGAGTTCAAGACCAACCTGGCCAAGATGGTGAAACCCCGTGCCTACTAAAACACACACACACACACACACACACACACACAAAAATTGCCAGGCGTGGTGGTGTACATCTGTAATCCCAGCTACTTGGGAGGCTGAGGCAGGAGAATTGCCTGAACCCGGGAGGTGGAGGTTGCAGTGAGCCGAGATCACAACACTGCACTCCAGCCTGGGTAACACAGCAAGACCCCATCTCTAAAAAAAAAAAAAAATTCAAAAAGTAGCCCTGTGTGGTATTGCATGCCTGTAATCCTAGCTACTTAGGAGGCTGAGATGGGAGGATCACTTGAGCCCAGGAGTTTGAGGGTGCAGTGAGCCATACTGCATTCTAGCCTGGATAGCAATGTGAAACCTTGTCTCTAAATAAATAAATAAATTCTTGTTGAAGACTTTAGTTTTCCTTGAAGCGAAATGGGCAAGCTTGGCCAGGCATGGTGGTTCAAGCCCGTAATCCCAGCATTTTGGGAGGCCGAGGAGGGTGGATCACCTGAGGTTAGGAGTTCGAGACCAGCCTGGCCAACATGATGAAACCCCATCTCTACTAAAAATACAAAAAATTAGCCAGACGTGGTGGCTCACAACCTGTAATCCCAGCTACTCGGGAGGCTGAGGCAGGAGAATAACCTGAACCCAGAAGGTGGAGGTTGCAATGAGCCAAGATGGCACCATTGCTCTCCAGCCTGGGCAACAAGAGTGAAACTCCATCTCAACAACAACAACACAAAAAAATAGCCTGGCATGCTGGCACTTGTCTGTAATCCTATACTTGGGAGGCTGAGGCAGGAGAATAACTTGAACCTGGGAAGCGGAGGTGGCAGTGAGCTGAGATTGTGCCGTTGCACACCAACCTGGGTGACAGAGCAAGACTCTGTCTCAAAATAAAATAAATAAATAAATAAATAAATAAAATGAATGGCTTTGTAGGGTTCTGATCTGACAAACACATTAACAGCTCTGGCTCCAGCACTGAGAACAGACTGAAAGAGAGAAAAGACATAAACAGAGAAACCAATTAAGAGGCTACTGGAATGATCCAGGGAAGAGATTACAATGTCATCTCTTTTGCTGGACCAGAGTGGTAGCAGCAGAAGTGGTAAGAAGTAGATGGATCAAAGTACTTACTCCTCTTTGTCACAGTGACCAATCCAGAAAGGAGTATGTGCATCAAGTCAAGATAATCAGGAAATCCTGTCTGAAATATTGGGAAAGAGATTTGTCCCTTTTTTCTGGGGTGTCAGCCATGAATGCCCTGCAAACCTGGAGTTAGCAGTGGTCACCTTTGTGAAATGGTGGAGAAAAGAGATTGAAAATGAAGCCACAACAGCAGGAAGCAGAACCCAGGGAGAGAGTGGAAAAAATCTTCTATGCTACAAAATAGTCAATCCCACAAATTTTCAAGGATGTACATTTGAGGGCAGGGCGCGGTACCTCATTCCTGTAATCCCAGCACTTTGGGAGGCCGAGGTGGGTGGATCACCTGAGGTCAGGAGTTCGGAACCAGCCTGGTCAACATGGTGAAACCCCGTCTCTACTAAAAATACAAAAAAAAAAAAATTAGCCAGGCATGCTGGTGCATGCCTGTAATCCCAGCTACTCAGGAGGCTGAGGCAGGAGAATCACTTGAACCTGGGAGGCGGAGGTTGAAATCAGCTGCATTGCACTCCAGCCTGGGGCATTAGAGCAAAACTCCATCTCAAAAACAAAAAACAAAACCAAACAAAAACAAAAGGCCAGGCATGGGAGCTCACACCTGTAATCCCAGCACTTTGGGAGGCCGAGGCGGGTGGATCACAAGGTCAGGAGATGGAGACCATCTTGGCTAACTCAGTGAAACCCTGTCTCTACTAAAAATACAAAAGTTAGCCAGGCACGGTGGTGGGCACCTGTAATCCCAGCTACTTGGGAGGCTGAGGCAGGAGAATGGTGTGAACCCGGGAGGTGGAGCTTACAGTGAGCCGACATTGTGCCACTGCACTCCAGCCTGGGCGACAGAGCAAGACTCCGTCTCAAAAAATACAAACAAATACAATACAATACAACACAATACAATACAATACAATACAATACAATACAATACAATACAATACAATACGATGTAAGTTTGAATATATCTTGTGAAATTTCAGAATTTCAAAGTATACAGAGAATTCTAAAAGTTTACAGACAGAACAAAAATGTTCTATCTCTAAAGAAACAAGAACAGCATTAGAACTTGCATTTCTCATGCAAGATGAGCTGCTGAAGGACATGGGGACAATACCTTTGAAGTTCTGAGTGAAAATAAATTTGTACATAAAGTTCTATATCCAACCAAACACACAATCAAGTGTGAGTGCAAAATAAGCATATTTTAGACATGTTTGTTTATTCCTTATGTGCCCTATGTGAAAACATTGCTTGGTAAAATACTTTAATAAACTGACAAATACATTTAAAAAGAAAAACGTGAGATAGAAGAAGGAAAAGAACATGAGATTAAGATTCAGGGAAAGATGAGCATATAATTAAAAAAAGATGTACACATAAAATACAATCTACTGAAACTACGCAAGTATAGTTTCATATTTCCAGCTTGATATCCCTTAAATTGATTTTGCAATCAATCCTCACACATTTGCAGTTACATTTAATTTCAAGTAATGATTTTGTTGGGAAAAAAGAAAGTACCATTAATAACACCAATGAAGTCTACAAACAGATGAAGGCTAAAATGTAACTAGACATTTTTCCGCTGTTGATGATATCTATGCCTTCACTAATTCCTTCTTCATAATCTTTGTTTCACTTGTTCTCACCTAAACTTAGAAAGTAAAAAATGTGAAGTTAATTTTAAAATATTAAAATAACCCAATTACCTGGCAGAGCAGAAGGAATTGTAAGTGTGACTGATTTAGAAAGGAAAGGTGTTGTATAGAGACACTGGATGTGATAACTTTGCAGCACATAAAATCAGATAAGAAATTGCTACTGTGCTCTATGTCTAGTTCTCCTCTTCTTCTTCAGCCCCCAAGAAGACCTCCCAGGCCCATGCAGTTAGGAGAGGCCATGTGAGTTGTTCTGACCAATGGGGACTGGGCAGAGGTGATGTCATCACTTTGTGTCTGGAGAAGAGTATGAGTGCCCCACACCCTCCTGTGTCATGGCCAACTCTGAAGCCACCTATTGACATGGTGGTGTTGCAGGATGGTGGCGCTTTCATCAGCCTGAATCCTTGAGTGATTATGTGGAGTAGAGGAGCCCTTCCCTCCTGACTGAACATAGAGTTTGGGTAAGAAATCAGAGTTACAGTCAGGCACAGTGGCTCACGCCTATAATCTCAGCACTTTGGGAGGCTGAGGCGGGTGGACCACAAGGTCAGGAGATCGAGACCATCTTGGCCAACAAGGTGAAACCCCGTCTCTACTAAAAATTAGCCAGGCATGGTGGTGTGTGCCTGTAGTCCCAGCTACTCGGGAGACTGAGGCAGCAGAATCGCTTGAACCCGGGGGGGAGAGGTTGCAGTGAGCCAAGATCGTGCCACTGCACTCCAGCCTGGGTAACAGAGTGAGACTCCGACTCAAAAAAAAAAAAAAAAGAAATCAGAGTTACTCGAGAGTTAATTTCAGCATAACACAGTCTAGTCTAATAAGAGCTCCTGTGCCTCATTAATTATTAACAAAAGTCTTTTCCATATTTCTTCAAGCTCTATTTAAATTTTTTCTGTGTAAACTGACATACACCCAAGGTAGGTAGTTGCCTTTTTTAACAGTTTGGCTGGAAGGTGATTTTATTAGGAAAGACATTGATCTCTCTACTGAGGATAATAAACTCAGGGAAAATGAAAATGGCAACAAGAAACCTTTCGCTTGCTGAGAAAACTTCATCTTTTCTTTTCTCTTTTCCTCACTGTCTACCTATAATAAATGCAGAAAATTTTCTGAGGAAATGCCCTATTAATGTGTGGAAATAATCTCAAAACATTTAGAGATTTTTCAGTTAGTACCTCATCATTCTTGAAATTGGATTCTATGTTTTAGAAAGCTATACCCATATTTTTGAGCTAAAATTTTAAAAAAGCAAAAGTATTATTAACCAGGAAAACAATAGCTCCAATGTTAACCTGCCCTCTCAATAATCTGAAAAGCTTACAGATACTGTTTTCAAGAAATAATGTCCATATAAGTATTCTTTTGCCAGTTCTTTTTTTGTAATCTAGCTGCCCACATTCTTGTTCATATTGTTATATTTTACACACATATGCACAAAAATTATGAGCCTTCAAGAAGAAAATACATGTGGTCATCTATTTCTTCGCTGCCAGCATACAAGTTTTTAACACAGAGTTTATTTTAAAATAAGGCAAGAAACCCTTGGAGTCTGAGTTGTTTCTTTATTAGAGGTGTGAGACCTGGCCCCACACGTTTCTGTTCTGGAAAAAGTCCATTGACACCTTGAATCACTTGGTAACATAAATGAAAATTAAGCCGTCCCTAGAACATAAGTTTCATAGGCCATAGCAAGTAAAAAATAGTAAGAAAAATATAACCTGATGTTCAAATGCATTCACATAAAACTTCACAATATTTACTGCCCAGCAGGAATATGTCAAAATAATTAGACAAGCATTCTGTACTTAAGAAATCTGTGGAGAACTCAAAATAATTATGGGGCCAAAAATGTAGGCACATGTGAATGAAAACTAAATAGGAACTGTTTGCTCCCACTACACACCCTTGAACTAAGAACTATGTCTATTACACACCAGGACCTGTCGAGGTTGGGGGGCAAGAAGAGGGAGAGCATTAGGAAAAATAACTAATGCCTGTGGGGCTTAAAACCTAGATGACGGGTTGATAGATGCAGCATACCACCATGGAACATGTATACCCATGTAACAAACCTGCACGTTCTGCACATGTATCCCAGAACTTAAAATAAAATAAAATTTTTTTAAAAAGAACTATGTTGGTAATATATTAGAATGACTAGATAAACAAGATTCCTTTAGTATTGCTTAATGACAAGATTAAAAGATGAAAATTGTTAACATGCTTTTGCATCAAGTTGGAGGACATTTTATTATCCTAGTAACTGGTTCAAGACTTTCTCTTATGTAAACATTTGACTTTGCTAGAAAAATATCATAAGAAGCCCCTTTGTCATAAAATCTGAAATCCAGCGGTGTTTGGATGTATGTGGAAAGACCTGCAATGAGGCAGGGAGGGGAAGAGGAGAGGTGGAGCCTGGAAAATGGGGAGAGCAGTGTGATGGAAGAAAAGACACCACAAAGTCAATTTCAGTAGAAAGTGGTGAAGAGTCTGAGCTTTGCCTTGACGTTTGCATCAGGTGGAACCAAGGCAGTATATAAGGACACCTGAAGAAGTAAGTTGCTGGGAATAAAGGCCATGGCTGATGACCAGATAATTCATCACCATCTGATATGGTTTGACCCTGTGTCCCTACCCAAATCTCATGTTGAATTATGATCTTCAGTGTTGAAAGAGGGGCCTGGTGGGAGGTGACTGGATCATGGGGGTGGATTTTCTCTTGTTGTTCTCATGACAATGAGTGAGTTCTCATGAGATCTGGTTGTTTAAAAGTGTATAACAGATCGCTTGAGCTCAGGAGTTTGAGGTCAGTCTGGGCAACATAGCAAAGCCCCCTTTCTTTTTTTTTAAATTAAAAAATAAAAATAAATAAAATATAAAAAGTGTGTAGCACTTTCCCCTTCTCTCTCTCTCTCTCTCTCGTTCTGCTATGTGAAGACTGTGCCTACTTCCCCTTTGCCTTCCGCCATGATTGTAAGTTTCCTGACACCTCCCCAGCCATGCTTCCTGTACAGCCTGTGGAACAGTGAGCCAATTAAACCTTCTTTCTTTATAAATGTCCCAGTCTCAGGTAGTTCTTTATAGCAGTGTGGGAATGGACTAATATATCGTCATAACTAATATTTATTAAGTGCTTAATTATGCACCAGATATTGTTCTAAGAGCTGTATTCATATTAACTCATTAAATCCTTACATCAGCTATGGGTACTAATACTGTCTCCATTTAACAGATAAGGAAAGTGAAGTGCATACAAGTTAAGCAACTTGCCCAAGGTCATACAGATTGGTGTGTATTTGTGTCACAGATAAGACTCAAACCCCAGAACTCTGAGCTCAGAGCCTCCCCTTTGGACCACTGTGCTATCTCTTATTTTATTACAAGAGACTATAAAGTTCATCGAATTCAGTCTTCCAACAAACGCGGTTTCTTATAACAAGCCATGTTCTTACTAGATGGCCACTGTCATGGGAGGTCCCTAATCTGACAGTCAGAAGTGTTATACTGGAAAACATACTTGACAACTTTTGAAGACAGTAAAATGACCCACTTTTGTCAATACCTTAGGGTAATCAGTTTTGTATATCATCAATGAAAAGTATTGAGTATAAAAAGCATCACTTGACATTCCTCAACAAAACATCAGATTTTACGGTAAATAAAGCATTCTCTACTGCAGAAGACAATGCAGAAGACAATCTTACTGACTGACTCATGAGTAAATGCGTGTCTTTCATATACATGTTGAAACAACAGAATTTATGTCTTAGAAGACGTCTGAACCACTAAGGTATGCACCAAAGCTAATTTGCATGTCCATGAGTTGGACAACCAGGACAACGGGTTTTACTAACTACAGAGTAAGAAAGAGAAGGGCAATGGTCACCAGAAAGCACAATGGTGACTCATGAGTTATGACTAACAGTGTTTCAAAGACAGTTGCAACATTATTGGAAATGGTAGAAACTACATACTGGGGACAATAGTGATTATTTTCTGGGTCATAGGAAATAATAGCATTTAAGTTATTGCTTAATGACTTAAGCAATTCTGGTAAATTTACCAGAATTTCAATTATATCTATAGAGTCACAAAAAGATGTGTCCTTAATAGATAACTGTGGGCGGCCAGGCACAGTGGCTCACGCCTGTAATCCCAGCACTTTGGAAGGCCGAAGCGGGTGAATCATGAAGTCAGGAGATCAAGACCATCCTGGCCAACATGGTGAAACCCTACCTCTACTAAAAATACAAAAAATTAGCCAGGTGTGGTGGCGGGCGTCTGCAGTCTGAGCTACCAGAGAGCCTGAGGCAGGAGAATGGCATGAACCCGGAAGGTGGAGGTCGCAGTGAGCCGAGATCATGCCACTGCACTCCAGCCTGGAGACAGAGCAAGACTCCATCTCAAAAAAAATAAGATAACTGGAAAAGAATACTTCCTTTGAATTCCTCAGCAAGTTTAAAATTGTGTTTCATCTTTGGAAAAAAAAATGAATTAAGGCTTAGTGCAATGGCTCACGCCTATAATCCTAGCTCTTTGGGAGGCTGAGGCAAGAAGATCACTGTAGATCAGGAGTTAGAGATCAGCTTGGGCAACATAACGAGATCCCGTCTTTACAAAAAATTTTAAAAATTAGCTGGGCATGGTGGCATACTTGGGAGGCTGAGGTGAGAGAATCACTTGAACCTGGGAGATCAAGGCTGCAGTGAGCCACGATCATGCCACTACACTCCAGTCTGGGGAACAAAGTGAGACATTGTCTCAAAAACAAACAAACAAGAGTTAAACCAAATAAAAGATGGATGCCTCAGTGAGGAGCTAAGACATATAATTCTTTTAAAATCATTTTATAATAGAAAATCAGAGTAATAATGAGAAGAATACACAGGTATTCAACTCCAGTCCTTCCTAGATCATTAGGAATAAACTTATAAACTTTAGAGGTAGGGACATCTTCAGATTGTTTTACTGTTCTACTATAATTATTAAATATAAATATTTAATTGTAATTATTAGTAAATTTGAATCAGTAAGTACTCCATTTCTAGAGCATTCAGTTTATACTTGGGCATCTAAACATGCAATTGCTTGTAAAATAGACTCCTCACATAATTATAGTTCTAAAGTACTTTGATAGTCATGGTATATTCCTTACTCTGAGAGAGGCAAAAAAAAAAAAAAAAAGAATCAACCCATAAATAACTAAATAAATTACTTAATTCTCCCACTGAAAAATAATCTTCAGAGGACCAAAGATAGTAATACTATGAACTTCCCTCTGCATAAATCCTAGACTAGGGATAAACATATCCAGGCTACACTAATTTGATTCACAAACTAGAATAACAAAGTGAAACTCAGGCCTTTCAAGCCATAAATATCACTAAAGAGAAAGAATTTGTTGCAAAGAGTTTTCAATTACATACCAAAAAGTTATGAACTTTCTTGGTCCAGTTCTGTTGTCTTTGACCTTTACAGAAAAAAAAAAAGAGAGACAGAAAAAAGTGAGTCATGAGATTTCTGCCTGGACTCACTCACCTGGGAGAAAATCAGAATCCCACCACATCAACCCCAAGAATAAGCAACAGAATAGTAAGTCAATCATCATGATAATGTTAGGGTAGATAGCTAAGCAAACAAACACAAACAGGTCAGGCAATGTTAAACCATCAGGTGATGGTAAGGTAGTTGTTAAACTGGCGCTCTAAAATAATAATTGGTGGCAGCTGGTGCCAGGGACAGGCAGTCTCCCAATAGGTAGGAAACACTTGAAGTTGGCGATCAGCAGCTTCCTGATAAGATCTCAGGAGTTGGCAAGTGGGCCCAAGTATGTGTACTAAGGGGCAAAATGGCAGAGTTTAACTAGTATATGACCTCCCTCTAGGAACACTCGACTGGTAAGGGAAAACTGCCTCAAGTGAGCATGCACACAACTTCAGTAAATACACTGAGCATGCTCCCCTCCCGAGTGTTGGCAAGCCACTACGCATGCGGAAAGCTAGTCCCAAGGGAAGAATCAGGGGAGGAGAGACAGAAACCCCTGTACCATGCTGATGTATAAAACCCCAAGCCAAAGATCAAACAGGGTACTTGGATCTCTCAAGTTGTCTGCTTGGCACTTTTCCAAATGTCCTTTACTTCTTTTGGTTTGTGCTCTAAAACTTTTTAATAAGCTCTCACTCCTCAAAAACTTGCCTCAGTCTCTCACTCTAAGTCATGCCCCTCAATCGAATTCTTTCCTTCGAAGAGGGAAGAATCAAGTTGGTGCAGACCTGCACAGATTCACCTCTGCTAACAATAACTTCCCGATGTCTCTCTCAAAAAATGAAAACAAAAGTTTTATCTCATAGGAAAGAAGATCTGGGTAGCAAATTATCACAAAATCATTAAACTGAGATCCTCAAACTTGAATTTTTTCTAAAGAGGACAGTAAAAATAATGTTCTGTCCTTTTGAACACACCCCATGATACATTTTTACTTCACTTTTAAATACCACAAAAGATGTGCACGTGGGTTGAGAACTTCTATCTATTTTCCTGGAATTTTTCCAGTGGGAATATATTTCTTTTCTTTTTTTTTTTTTTTTTTTTTTTTTTTTTGAGACAGAGTGTCACTCTGTGGCCCAAGCTGGAATGCAGTGGCACACAATCTCAGCTCACTGTAACCTCCACCTCCCGGGTTCAAGTGATTCTCCTGCCCCAGCCTCCTGAGTAGCTGGGATTACAGGCAAGTGTCACCACGCCCAGCTAATTTTTGTATTTTTAGTAGATACAGGGTTTCGCCATTTTGGTCAGGCTGGTCTTGAACTCCTGACCTTGTGATCTGCCCGCCTCTGGCCTCCCAAAGTGCTGGGATTACAGGCATGAGCCACGGCGCCCAGCCAGTGGGAATATGCTTCAAATTAGTAACAATAATCCTGTTCATTGCCTAAAAGCATACATTTATAAAAACACAGATTTTTCTTTTTTAAAATCTATATATCGGCATCTCACAGAAAAATAAAATTGCAGGAAGACATGCTCTGTAATGGACATATTTCAAGATCTGTATTTTAATAACTCTATCTACTTGAGTACTTGGATTTTTTCTTTTTAAATTTTTTTTCCAAAATTGTATTTTGAAAATGTTTAAAACTGTAGAAAGGTTGTAGGAATAGGTAGCAATGAACAACTAGATGGCCTTCACCTTGATTCCCAAATTATGACACTTTTCCACATTTGCTTTATCTCTCTGCATATCTAAATATTTTGCTGAACCATTTGAGTCACTTGTAGACATAAAGATGCTTCAACCCCTATATACTTCAGCATATACCTCCTAAGAGCAATGATCCCACCATAGTTACATAATAATGGTCACACTCAGGAAATTTTCTTTTTTTTTTTGAGATGGAGTCTTGCTCTGTGGCCCAGGCTGGAGTACAGTGGTGTGATCTCGGCTCACTGCAAGCTCCACCTCCCAGGTTCACACCATTCTCCTGCCTCAGCCTCCTGAGTAGCTGGGACTACAGGTGCCCACCACCACGCCTGGCTAAATTTTTTTTGTACTTTAATAGAGATGGGGTTTCACCATGTTAGCAAGGATGGTCTTGATCTCCTGACCTCGTGATCCACCCACCTCGGCCTCCCAAAGTGCTGGGATTACAGGCTTGAGCCACCATGCCCAGCCACACTCAGAAAATTTTAAATTGACACAATGCAATCAATATACAGTCTAAATGGTCAATTGTATCACTGATGTCTGTTTCAGGGTGGAAGATCTGTTATATTTTATTTTAAATCCTGAATTTAATCAGGGATCACCAAGGCATGTCTACAGTCTCCTTTTACCTTTCATGACACGTTTTTGTAGAGTCCAGGCCAGTTGCTTTACCTAACACCCCTCAATTTGGATTTGACTGACTGTTCCTTCACAACTAGGTTAAACATTTCTGGCAGAGGTACCCACAGGTTGGAATGCTTTCCTTGTTTTTATACATTCGGAAAACCACGTAACAGGTTGGATTAATATTTCCTTTCAATCACTTAATAACACTTAGTGATTGTCTCGTATAAAGTAAATTTAGTGCCACAGTTTGCAATTTACAAAATGCTTTCATATGGATTAATTTATGCAATTTGCACTACAATCCCATGAGGTAGGTGTTTTATTTTGGTCATCTTTTCTCTTCTGAATGGAATTTTATTCAAGTTCATACAATCAGCAAGTCTAGTTCAGTGGCCAAAATTTAAGTATAGAATTCCTATAAAAATCACCCTGGAGTAAGAAACCCTCTATTTTCTGTCAAATAAATCCAGATCCCTTTTTCTGTTTTGCAACCTGTACTCCCTGTTGTCCAAACCCTTTGCCTTACAGTTCTTATTTTGTGGTGTTAAATTACAAGGTAGTGAGGCATCATGATTTATCTAAACATTTCCAACCATGATTATTTCAAATTATAACAGTTAAACCAGAAACAATGGGAAAAATGGGTATTAACTTAAAAGTGGCGATATGTTAAAATAAATGGGTGTTAGCTGTATCGAGTAAGCTAACACTCAAAGTCACTGGCTTTTCTTCGTTTTTGCCTCTGCTTTGGTGCAAGTAATACTGTGCTAGCTCTTTCTCCCCAGAACAAGATCTTATGTCACTTCCTCCTACTTTCCAAAGCAATGAAAACAGTATTTCCTAATGTAGTCATCTGTATGTTTACAAAAACTCTCTAGCATATTAAATTAGGTAGTTTTTTTTATTTACTTTTTGCCTTGGGGGCCTCACAATTGCAGTGTTGTTTAGCCTAGAATCAAGTCAAGAAAAGTTTGGGAATCAGTGTATGTAACTTGAGTCACAACCTATAACATGAATCTCTAAAAGACATTCCAGCCAGAAAGAGAAACAAACAGGTTTCCCAACCTATAGCTCAAGGGTACTGACACGGGCAAAAGCCAGACAAGGTTTAGAGTGATACTGAAATCTAAAAAGCAGTACCACCCAAGTCCAGGTCAGCGCAACTGCAGATGCTTATCTGGGTGGCATTAGACTCAGATGTACCATCTAAATCATTTTCAGTATAGAAAGATATTCAAGAAAATAGGGTGCAATGGTCCACTGACAAAAACCACTTTACTAAACCTCAAGCTGAGATAACAGATCAAGATCCGTTCACTGCTTCATCAGTGCACCATTTCTCTAACACTCAGTGATCTGAATATCTCACTTCAAAGTAAAAGAGCAATTAGAGCAATTTAAAATGTCTGAATAACGAGTGTGATATTGTTATTGTCCAGTGTTCAATTTCATAAAGAAGCAGGAACAGACTCCTGAAAAATATCCAGAGAAAGAAATGAACTATCTTTTCCACTTCCACAGAGCTCTTCAAGCATTACATAACTTTCTTTTGAATTGGCATATTAGGCATCCCCTAAAAGAAAACTCTATACTGGAATCCCAAGGAAAGCATTATTCTTATTCTTCATTTGAATTACTTTTTAGGCCAAATACAGTAAAGGAAGTTGCATTGATGATTGTGCTTAAATATATAAATTGTGGCAAGACAGGGAGCAGTAAGAAATGTTTTAACTGTGAAGTCTTTGATAGAACATGTATCATTCATTTTTCCCCACTAATCCTCAACAGACTCCTATTATCTTCAAATAATAACAAGAGAGGCTGCCTGCCATTAATTTAATCACTGTAATTTCCTAAGAAATAAAGACTGATGTCTATTGAAAATTATTCCAATTATGTCTTTGAACATGAGTTCAAAACTGGTAAAATTACCACTTTCAACAATATATTAACCTCCTAATTGTTATTAGTTATTCTCACAATCCTCTCAGAGCAAAGAATGACACTGGGGCCCTATTTTTTTATTCAACTTTGAGACACAATTATTTTTAAAACTTTGCTCAAGTTCAACCCACTTCAGGTATAATCTAACTCTTTAAAATACATCCTAAGAAGCAATTTCTCTGCTTAAAAACAAAAACTGTGCCGAATCCTTTTTATTGTATCATGTAAAATCAAACTACGTAACCACTTGAAAATAAGTAGAAGTAGATAAAAGTAAAGAAATCTCACAAAAACACCAATGATAAAAGTACTGGAGGCTGGATGCAGTAGGTTATGCCTGTAATCCCAGCACTTTGGGAGGTCAAGGCTGGGGGATTGTTTGACCTCAGTGAGACAGCCAAGTATAAAGGGGTTCCCCGAGAACCTTCGACTGGCCTTTGCACAGGGAGGCGTGGGCACTGGGGTGGAGCCACGGAATTTCACACCATTTGCAGAGGGGAGGATTCTGGGGTAGTAACTGGGAATTCAATCTGTGAGGCAGGAAGCCTACCAGCAGAACTCTCGCTTTGCTGAGAGTCCCTGTTTCCCTTTTTATTTCCTTTTTGCCCAATAAACCCTGCCCTTCTCACCCTTCAAAGTGCCTGCGAGCCTAATCTTTCATGGTTGTGTGACAAGAACTCAGCTCTTAGCTGAACTAAAGAGAAAGTCCTTCACCACCAGGAGTTCAAGATCACCCTGGGCAACAGAGTGAGACCCCACCTCTTTTAAAAAATAAAATATAAAAATTATTTTTTAAAGAAAGTACTTGGCTGGGCATGGTGACTCACGCCTGTAATCCCAGCACTTTGGGAAGCCGAGGCAGGCAGATCATGAGGTCAGGAGATCGAGACCTGCCTGGCTAACATGGTGAAACCCTGTCTCTACTAAAACTACAAAAAATTGGCCGGGTGTGGTGGTGGGCACCTGTAGTTCCAGCTACTCGGGAGGCTGAGGCAGGAGAATGGTGTGAACTTGGGAGGTGGAGATAGCAGTGAGCTGAAATTGCACCACCGCACTCCAGCCTGGGAGACAGAGCGAGACTCCACCTCAAAAAAAAAAAAAAAAAAGAAAGTACTAATAGCCAACATTTGTTAAGCTCTGATTATTTAATTTGTACAGTCATGTGCTAGATGCTGCTGATGCATTAAATATTTCATTTTCACAGCAACCCTGTGAAGGTGGTGCTGTTTTTACAAATGAAGACCACTGCCCTGGCATCTGCCACTCTGGCTGCTGTTGACTGCTCTGTTGGCAGCTGCCACTCCATTGCTCATGGGTGGCTGCTGTGCTGCCCCCAACCTCTTCTGGACACCCCCATCTCACCACAGCCACCCACCAACACACACACACCTCTTTCTGCTCATTATTTTGATGAGGACTTTCCATAGTGGCACACACTTTGCTGTGGGCATTGTTGGCACACACTTTGCTGTGGGCATTGTTGGCACACACTTTGCTGTGGGCATTGCTCGGGGAACAGAGAGCACAGGGGGTCTAGGTCAGCAACGCCTGCACAAGGATCTGCTGCCTCTTCCCACACTGCTAGACTTCTTGGCTTATCTTGGTTTTTGCCAGCAGCCCCATGGCTCTCCCTCCAGTCCAGCCTTTTGTGAGTCTCAGTCCATCGGCTAAGTCTGTACATGTCTAAACAAAAACTGCAGAGAAGTTTAGCCTCTCTTCCCCAGAGCTTTGGGACTCTTGCAATACTCCTGGTCATGCCTGTGTCCTGAACTGTCTGGAGCTCTCTGACAGCCAGGAGGTGGCTGCCTGTCACACACATATGCACACATACACACACACACACACACACACATACTCTTAGCAGTTGGTTGGTCGCCACCTAATGTAGCAGGTCATGTTAGCACACTGTCTTCTCTGACTATCGGGGGAACCCATCCCCAATATTTCAACGTAGGTTCTTTCTATTTTGGGAGTAGGTCACCACATGCTTCAAGGGGCAAATGGCAGAGCAAAGATCATATGCTTCTGAGGAAACAGGGCAAGGGCAAAATCAGAAACTCCTGATAAGGGTCTGTGTTCAGCAGTGCATGTATTGTCTTGATAAACATCTTAACAGAAAACGGGGTTCAAGAGCAGAGAACCGGTCTGACCAAAAATTTACCAGGCTGGAGTTGCCCAATCCTAGTAAGCCTGAGGGTACAGCAGGAGATCAGGGCATATCTCAGTGCTTATCTCAACCACATAGGACAGACATCCCCAGAGCAGCCATTTATAGACCTCCCCCAGGAATGCAATTCTCTTCCCAGAGTCTTAATATCAATATTCCTTGCTAGGAAAAGAAATTAGCAATATCTTTCCTACTTGCACATCCATTTATAGGCTCTCTTCAAGAAGAAAAATATGGCTCTTTTTGCCTGACCCTACAGGCAGTCAGACCTTATGGTTGTCTTCCCTTGCTCTCTAAAATCGCTGTTATTCTGTTCTTTTTCAAGGTGCACTGATTTCATATTGTTCAAACACATGTTTTACAATCAATTTGTACAGTTAACACAATCATTACAGTGGTCCTGAGGTGACATACATCCTCAGCTTACAAAGATAACAGGATTAAGAGATTAAAATAAAGACAGGTGTAAGAAATTATGAAAGTATTATTTGGGAACGGATAAATGTCCATGAAATCTTCACAATTTATGTTCCTCTGCCGTGGCTCCAGCTGGTCCCTCCGTTCGGGGTCCCTGACTTCCCACAACACCTGATACTGTTCAAAATATTAGTCCCAAATTATTAGCTATATGAGTTGAGAGCTACTACTCTCAAACATCTCAGTGTTCTGAGTCTAAATATGCTGTGGACTCTGCACGTACATTTCATGAGGATAAAGGAAGCACAGGGAGATAGGGAAGAAAGGGAACAAGACAGAAATGAAGGAAAAGGAGCCCTTTGGGGCAAGCATGTTCCAAGGTGTGCTCTTGTCGGGTTTTGACCACCCAGAGGGCACCAAGAGGACAGGAACACCAGAGGCAGGGGAAGAGCTGCTATAAGAAGAGGATGTAAAGAAGACAAGGGAGTGTGAAACACAAAAGTCACTTCTCAGATCCACCGTTGCCTTCTCTGCTTCTCCCAGAGGCCAGTACCACATCTTTTCACCTGTTTATCCCACCCTCAATGCCACCGCACACCCTAGAAACTACCAGGCTAGAGATTCATTTGTGGCAACTACCAACACCCAGGCAAAACTCTGTCTGTGCCTCTCCTTGACCAAAATGTATATACCACCTAAAATGTTGTTAAAATGAATATCAGCCAGGCGTGGTGGCTCATGCCTGTAATCCCAGTGCTTTGGGAGGCCGAGGCAGGCAGATCATGAGATCAGGAGATGGAGACCATCCTAACTAACATGGTGAAACCCCATCTCTACTAAAAATACAAAAAATTATCCAGGTGTGGTGGTGGGCACCTGTAGTCCCAGCTATTCGGGAGGCTGAGGCAGGAGAATGGCATAAACCCGGGAGGCGGAGCTTGCAGTGAGCTGAGATCCGGCCACTGCACTCCAGCCTGGGTTACAGAGAGAGACCCCATCTCAAAAAAAAAAAAAAAAAAAAAAAAAAAAAAGAATATCATCCTCAATGGCTTTGGATAAAAACAGCAAAAGAACATTAAAGTGAGAAAGACCGACAGGGCCCCAGCCACAGTGGAAGTCAGGAGGATTGGATGCAGAAGGGTTGGATGCAGATCCTGAATGTGTGATATACAATGACACTGATCTCTCTGCTTCCCTACTGGTCCAAAGTCATTACATTTCTTTTTTTCTTTTCTTTTCTCTCTCTCTTTTTTTTTTTTTTTTTTTTTTTTTTTTTTGAGACGGAGTCTCGCTCTGTCACCCAGGCTGGAGTGCAGTGACCAGATCTCAGCTCACTGCAAACTCTGCCTCCTGGGTTTACGCCATTCTCCTGCCTCAGCCTCCCGAGTAGCTAGGACTACAGGCGCCCGCCACCTCGCCCGGCTAGTTTTTTGTATTTTTTAGTAGAGACAAGGTTTCACCATGTTAGCCAGGATGGTCTCAATCTCCTGACCTCGTGATCCGCCCGTCTCGGCCTCCCAAAGTGCTGGGATTACAGGATTGAGCCACCGTGCCCGGCCTATTTTTTTTTTTAATAAGGTCTCACTCTGTCACCCAGCCTGGCATGATCATGGCTCGCTACAGTCACAACCTTCCGGGGCTCAGGAGATCCTCCTGCCTCAGCCTCCTGAGTAGCTGGGACTACAGACACACACCACCCCACCTAGCTAATGTTTGTATCTTTTGTAGAGATGGGGTTTCACCATGTTGCCTAGACTGGTCTTGCACTCCTGGGCTCATGCAGTCCACCCACCTCAGCCTCCCAAAGTGCTGGGATTACAGATGTGAGCCACCGTGCCCAGCCAAAAGTCATTACCGTTCTAGGTGTTTGGTCCTTCTGGCGTGTAAGCAGGTTCCTGACTCGGCAGCCCTACCATGAGCATATTTTAAATCCCAGGTTGACGTGCAGGTCTGGCAATGCTATTGGGCAGCTTACATTCAGGGCTCACGGTCACCATGTCCTCACTCTGATTTTGGCTCTGCCAATAACTACAGCATCTATTCCACTTTTTAGAAAACTATGTTGTTTTGACATTTACAAATACATATTTGCATTGTTGTAGGCTTAAAAATGCAAACAAAGAAGTTAATAGAGGAAAACAAAAATCACCATCATCCCCAGGTCCACAGGTACCCACTGTGAACTCATTGTGTGTTTCCTGTCCACTTTCTTCTTTTCATTTTGAAAATTTGTAACATAACAAGGGTCATTCTGTACATACAGTTTTGTGTCTGCAAGGCCTAGTCTTAGAACTCTGCATGGACGGGGATGACAGCTAATATTTTGGCTGCTTGAGAAGTCACATTTAGATCCTTTCATCACAGTAGAGGCCCTGACATTCCACTAACTTTATCAGGCATGGATGAGATTTTGGACAGCACTCTAATGAGCCACAGTGCTCTGAAGAGCCTTCTTTTCTTATCTCGGCTGTTGAAAGGTGCCGGGGTGCAGAATAACGTGAAAGTCCACATGAACATTTTCAGTGTTTGAAAACCAGCATATAACGCACAGAAGCACTTCTAAGAACAAGGTCAGGAACACTTTTGAGGCTTAATGGGTAGGGTTATCCAAAATATTTTATTTCATCGTTTAGCATTTCTACGTTCTTTTAAATAAAAGTTACATAAATGGCAAATTGCAAAGATTGTTTCAACTAAAAATTCACTGTTAGTTCTTTTTTAAAATGTCAGATTCAGGATCTTCTGGCTCGATTTCAGAGAACTATAAAAACTTTTTCTAAGAAAACATTTTGAGAACACGTTACAAAATATATTGTAATAAGCTTTCAAATACACACCACTTTGATTTAACAATTTCCCAAGTGGTCTCCAAAATATCTTTGCAGAGTTGGTTCCTAGAAAACCTCTTAATCATAATTTAAACTAAATTTAAGTCAGCAGTTTCACTTTGACTTTGCAAACATTTCATGAGTTATTATAGTCAATTATATAATCTCGAATCAAGAGGGCATTGTTATTTGTTCACTGAAAAAACAGGCTGTGCCCTGCTAATTCAACTGAAAAACGACTCAAACCCAAAGAGAGCAAAGAAAATGGAGAGCAGTCCTCCTTTAAAGAGAGAAGAATGGTTAAGAGTCTCTTCTTTCAACAGAGAATGAGTAACTCTTATACAAGTTACCAACATTATGGGCTGGGTGCGGTGGCTCACGCCTGTAATCCTAGCACGTTGGGAGGCTGAGGTGGATGGATCAACTGAGGTCAGGAGTTTGAGACCAGCCTGACCAACACGGTGAAGCCCTGTCTCTACTAAAATACAAAATTAGCCAGGCATGGTGGCGCATGCCTGTAATCCCAACTACTTGGGAAGCTGAGGCAGAAGAATTGCTTGAATCCAGGAGGCGGAGGTTGCAGTGAGCTAAGAGAGCCCCATTGCACTCCAGCCTGGGCAACAAGAGTGAAACTCCATCTCAAAAAATAAAATAAAATAAAGATTACCAATATTAGCATTGTGCTCATGCATACAAACATAATCTAAGGAAGAAGGATGCCAATGTTCCTCTTTATCCCAGGATGTCAACCCAAAGAGTTTAGGAAATACTGCTATTTCTTTCACAAATCAGTTGTGAATCATTCATGCCTTAAAATCCTGTTGTCAGTGGTTAGCATCCTAAAGCCCCTCTCAGTCCTCCCATGAGTGCTTTATTTATTTATTTATTTATTTTTGAGACAGAGTCTCGCTCTGTCGTCCAGGCTGGAGTGCAGTGGCACGATCGCGGCTCACTGCAAGCTCCACCTCCTGGGTTCACGCCATTGCCCTGCCTCAGCCTCCCTAGTAGCTGGGACTACAGGCACCTGCCACCACACCCAGCTAATCTTTTGTATTTTTAGTAGAGACAGGGGTTCACTGTGTTAGTCAAGATGGTCTCGATCTCCTGACCTCATGATCCGCCCGCCTCAGCCTCCCAAAGTGCTGGGATTACAGGCGTGAGCCACCGCACCTGGCCCCATGAGTGCTTTATTAAGCTGGGATAAAGCTACTCCATGCCCGGTAATAAGCAAGGCTCTGTGTAGGTGGGAGAAGAGACCAGGGGACGATTGCTGAGAGTCTAGGGGAAGTGGGCGGGTCCACACTTAGCAGTTTCACTTGGGCTGCAGGGCATACTTTCATTCAAAGAAAGGGGTCTATCATGGAATCAATCCAAATGTCCACCAATAACAGACTGGATAAAGAAAATGTGGCACAGATATATCATGGAACACTATGCAGTCATAAAAAGGAATGCGATCATGTCCTCTGCAGGGACATGGATGAAGCTGGAAACCATTATCCTCAGCAAACACTGCATGCTCTCACTTATAAGTGGGAGCTGAACGATGAGAACACATGGACACATGAAGGCACACAACACACACTGACTGGGGCTTCTAGGGAAGATGGGAGTAGTGAAAACATCGGGAAAACCAGTTAATGTGTGCTGGGCTTAATACCTAGCTGATGGGCTGATAGGTGCAGCAAACCACCATGGCACACATTTACCTATGTAACAAACCTGCACATCCTGCACATGTATCCTGGAACTTAAAATGACATAAAATAAAAACTTAAGATGGATTGATGGATGGATAGAGGGATGGATAAAAGGACGGATAAGCAATAAAGCAAATACCTTAATATGTTTAAAAAAGAAAATAAAAAAGAAAGTAGTCTATGACTTTAAAAAAAACTTGGAAAACTGGGAATTTATCCTCTTCAATTTTGCAAAAATTTAGCAATTCTGTGCCCAAATTATGTATAAAATTGATCAGCTGGCATATTATTTTAAAAATGAAACCCCAAAGTGAATGAAGACTTCACCTCCCCACTCGTTTTCCAAGCCCCAGGCATGGAGGAAGCATTTCTCCCATGACTGGGAACGGTGTTTTGTCTTCCCTCCCAAAAGGAAAGAACAATTACTTTACATCTTCAATAAAGCTGAAATGCAGGCAGACCTCTTTGTGGGTAAAGTCCAAAGCAGATGCAATTTTAGGTTAAACATAGCGTATTATTACTTATTCTGATTCTTCAACTGAGCCTCTGAAAATATTTGCTTTCTATTTGTTTAAATGTAGGCATTGAGAGACGTGGCTTCTTTTTTTCTTTCTTTCTTAAACAAATGATCAGATGCGGTGGCTCATGCCTGTAATCCCAACATTACGGGAAGCCGAGGCAGAAGGATCACTTCAGGCCAGGAGTTCCAGAACTGCCTGGGCAACATAGGAAGACGCACATCTCTACAGAAAAATGAAAAATTAGCTGGGCATGGTAGCATGCACTGTAGTACTTAGCTACTTGACAGGCTGAGGTGGGAAGATCCCTTGAGTATGGGAGTTTAAGGATGCACTGAACTATGATGACAACAGTGCACTCCAGCCTGGGTGACACAGTAAGACTCTGTGTCTAAAAACAAACAAACAAAAAAACACTAACAACATCAATAACAAAAAAAAAAAGCAAAGTAGATTATTCCTCCTCACCCCAAAAAAACATAAAGTCCAACACATAAACATCATATTCCAAATGGGCTTTGAAGAAGCAGACATTTTATGCCCCTTAGCAAATTACTCTTGGATAAAATTGACAGCACTCTACTGTCTTAGGTAAGTAAATAAAGATTCTTAGATTTGAAAACAATAGTTCTTATGGTTATGAACTAGGAGTGGCTTTAATGGAAAAGTTGCCCTGTTACTTGATCACTGAGAAAGAAGAGCTACAGCAGACCAGCTGTTCTAAACCCAAAGTAATTACTTTTGTTACACTTAGCTCCACATTTAAGTGGCTTGTAATCAATAAACCTATAAAATAAGTTAACTCGGCCACTTACTAAAGCATATTTTGCAGTCAATTATGTTGGCACATACACCAAAAAGTTATATTAATTACACTTAAAATATTACATATAGGCTGTATTTAAATTTTACAGTTGAAATTTACATGTAGTTATACCTGTTTAGATTTTCCAGGTTAAAACCATTGTTGTCATAGTCTCTGGTCTTCATGTGTGTCCCTGATCCCTCACATTATAGTTTGGACTCAGCTGGGATACGAGGAAGGAATGATGAGGGAAGGGACCAGCATTCTTACGTGGGTCTTTATCTCCTGGGGCCATGCACTGGTAGGATCTAGAGATTTGTGATGTTCCCAAACGGGCATGAGACTCTTGGGCACAAGGGTTGAGGCTATCTGGTCCAGGCACCCCTTAAACCTTGAAATATTAGCATGGTGTTTTGTTAAATGTGTCTGTGGGTATACCGTTCTCCAAGCTACGAAAGCACTTATTTAATCTACAGCATAGAACAGGCTGCATTCCTATTTAATGCTGGGAACACTTAAATCCAACTGGCTGATTCCCAATCCATGTCAAAGGCTCAGTTACAATAAACAGCATTTATATAATATTCTTAAAGGCACATCTGTTACTCTGTATCCCAGAGTTATTTATTGAGTCCTGGGACTTCGGGAGACCATGATCGCTGAAATTGTGGGCATAATTTAATGTGATATGTGCATTTACAGCTTTCATCATAGTCTCAAATTGGACCAGGACATATAAAAAGTAAGAATCACGAATCTACATTTTAAGATGAAGTATCTCAAAGGAGGTAGTACTAACAAGTAAAAATAAATAATACCTCATACTCTCAAAAGGTTAAAAAAATTATACTAAGTATTTTTAAATCTACTCCTATATTAAGCTGGGCCAGCACAAATGTGTGTCATTGATTTCCACTGAGAAATTATAAGAGATAGTTCAATGAAACAGAAAGTTGTTTTGTGTTGTTTTGCTTTGAGAGGGAGTCTCGGTCTGTCACCCAGACTGCAGTAACTGCAACCTCCCCCTACCCGCCCCTGTTCAAGTGATTCTCGTGTCTCAGCCTCCCAAGTACCTGGCATTACAGGCGCGTGCCACCACACCTGGGTAATTTTGGTATGTTTAGTAGAGATGGGGTTTTGCCGTGTTGGCCAGGCTGGTTTCAAACTCCTGACCTCAAGTGAACCGCCCACCTCGACCTCCCAAAGTGTTGGGATTACAGGTGTGAGCCACTGCGCCCGGCCAAAACTTCTATTTCTTAAGTTTGCATTTGCAACATCTGAAAAGGCATTCAACAGCTTTATGAAACTTTGGGTCAACATTTCTATCACTGAGAGAGAAAAAACAGATTATTCAGCATATAAAATGTCTATTAAGCAGCAGTACATCTGATTCAATCATTTGAAGACTCATTTTATACGGTGCAAATTATCCAAGTCCCTTCCTTTTATATATTCTTCCTTGTATGTCAGGCTTCTTTTGTATTTTTATCGGACACTTTGACACTTTTAGCACAATTGGAATAGGACAAAAATAAGGAAGTAAAACAAAAGGTCAACACAATCACTTAGTACACATTTAAATATCCTTTTTAGTTACAGTTATGAGAGGGCCTGGTACAAGGAATGTGTGTGTTTGCGTGGATGTTTTGGGGGCGAGGGAGATAGTGTACATGTGGTGAGACCACCCCAAGAAGGACATGGGTAAAGGCCTTTGTCCCTAGTTTCCAAGACTGGATGGCCTAAGATGAGGAGAGGGAGTATGAACCCACTGGGGGCCAGGTGAGGTGCCTCACACCTGTAATCCCAGCACTTTGGGAGGCCGAGGTAGGAGGATCACTTGATGCCAGGAGTTTGAGACCAGCCTGGGCAACATAGTGAGACCCTCATCTCTAAAAAAATAAAAAATTAGTCAGACATGGCAGCATATGCCTGCAGTCCTAGTTACTCAGGAGGCTAAGGTGGGAAGATTGCTTGAGCCCAGGAATTCAAGCCTGCACTGAGCTACAATCAAACCACCACACTCCAGCCAGGGTGACAGTGCGAGCTTCTGTCTCAAAACAAGACAAAACAAAACAAAACAAAAAACCCAATTGGGAGATTTCCTCTAACTACCACTACTCCCCACTGCAGTGACAGTGGGAGTGGGGAGTGAGGACATAAACTGGGTAAATTCACAGGAATCATGTCATTTAATCCTCACAAACACCCTGGGTCCTAAATTGTACAATATTCACTTTACAGATGAAAAAGCTGAGACTTGGAGCGTATGTTAGTTTCCTCAAAGTCCCACAGCTATGAGGAGGCACGGTTGATCCCTGGGATGGTAAAGTTTTCCTCTCTCTTCTTCAGACCAACAGGGGTATCTTATCCCTGGGTCATCTGCCCCAATTCCAGTGAAAGCTATGATTGGAAATTAGAGTTCATCGTTGAATGATACTACACCAGATTATCTAAGATCCTCTGAGTATGCATCGCTTTGCATAACTAAAAATTTTCCGAGATGGCCGAGTTCCTATTCATTTAGGCAATGACACATTTTCATGTTACTTATTTTGAATAAGTGAATGTCCTACCAATGTACTAGATACCTCCTGCCTACCCAGAAAAGTAGCCTGCAATTAGTTTAATTTTATACTGATGACTCTGGGTCGACGGTGAAAACCCCACCTTCTTCCATGGATGTGTTACAAGGGCAATCCCACCCATTGAGGGTCTCTCACCATCATCTGAATTAACACTAAGATCTTTGCATTCTTCCAACTGCTTTTCCAGTTTTTGTGTTTTTTCTTTTGTCTTAATTATTTCCTGTCAGACATCACTTCTATTTTCAGTAATACTGATGGAGAGTTTCTTTTCTCCTCCTCTAGATTAGAAAATCGAAGAAGAATTAATAAATAGATTCTAACTGAGGGCTTGAAGGCATTTGGAACGGAATAAACAGAGTGGTGCCTGAGACTCACCGTTTGTTGGTTTTGACATCTACTTGAGCACTCATGGAGTTTTGCTGATTTGCTGATTCCTTGTTGTGTGCTGGATGTGTGAGCTTATAGATAGACAACTTCCAAATAAATGAGATTCAACTACACTTCATTTTCTGTGGAAATCATCCAGAGAGTTCTCAATGCTCACATCTGTAGATCTATATGCCAATGCAAAGAAATGTTTATTCCAGTCTTTATATGACAGCTACCTTCTGTTATTGACTTAAATCTCCTGAATCCAGTAACAGAAACATTTATAGACCTTGACTCCACAAACCACTAGGTTCTGCTGTCAGAAATCTCTGAGTCATGCTCACTTTCAGAGGCAGCAAAACCAAATTTGCCCACTTCCTCTTTCTTGTGTGCTTTATTTGTCTCATTTAGTTGTAACCACATGATATGGTGGGAGGAGTCTGGACACGTATGGAAATTCTGCTTCTGCCTTCCCACTAGCTGTAGGACTTTGGATAAACTATTATTCTTTCCAAGTCCCAGCTTTTTCTTTTCTTTTTTTTAGTCGGCGGGGAGGGGGTCTTGCTGTGTCTCCCAGGATGGAGTGCAGTGGCATGAGCTCAGCTCACTGTAGCCTCAACATCCCAGGCTCAACTGATCCTCTCGCCTCAGCCTCCCGAGTAGCTGGAACTATAGGCATATGCCACCACGCCTGGCTAATTTTTATATTTTTTTGTGGAGACAGGGTTTCACCATGTTGTCCAGGCTGGTCTTGAACTCCTGAGCTTGAGCGATCCACCAGCCTCGGCCTCCCAAAGTGCTGGGATTATAGGCGTGGACCACCGTGCCCAGCCCAAGTCTCAGATTTTTCATCTGAAAAGTGACTATAACTTAGGACCCAGGGTGCTTGTATGGATTAAGTGACATAATTTTCACGAATTTACCCAGTTGTCATCAGGCACTTAAGTAGATGCTTAATAATTACTTATTTCCTATCCTTTCCCACCTTCCTTTATTTTGTTTATTGACTCTGCAACACCCACATACATGGATCACAATAACTAGTTATCATTTTTAGTGAGGCAATGTTGACCAGCAATTCAACAGCTTTAGTAAATCTTCCTAAGTTCCCATCAAATTTTGAATGCAACTATATGATAGCACTTTCCTTTCTTTTTTTTTTTTTTTTTTTTTGACAGAGTCGCTCTGTCACCCAGGCTGGAGTGCAATAGCACCATCTCAGCTCACTGCAACCTCCACCTCCCGGATTCAAGCTATTCTCTTGCCTCAGCTTCCTGAATAGCGGGGATTACAGGTGCGTACCACCACGCCCAGCTAATTTTTATATTTTTAGAAGAGACAGGGTTTCACTATGTTGGCCAGGCTGGTCTCAAACTCCAGCCTGACCTTGTGATCCGCCTGCCTCGGCCTCCCAAAGTGCTGGGATTACAGGCGTGAGCCACTGTGCCCGGCCTATGATAGCACTTTTCGCTTTGTCGTTTGATTACTAGTGTACATATCCGTCAGCTCTCAGAACATGAGGGAGTTGTTTTCTGCAAAACCTCTCCAATTTTAATGACATAATATAGGAAGTGGAGAGACAAGAATGACTCATTCGCCCTTCTTTTCTATCATTTGTTTTGAAGAGAACTAAACACAAAAAGAACATGATTCTCATACATTCTTCTGTAACAACTATTGCCCTACTCTAAAATGTACTCCTGGCCAGGCACAGTGCTTCATGCCTCTAATTCCAGCACTTTGAGAGGCCAAGGCAGGAGGATCGCTTGAGCCCAGAAGTTTGAGACTAGCCTGGGCAACAAAGTGAGACCCCCTCTCTGCAAAAAATTAAAAAATTAACAAGACGGCCGGGCGTGGTGGCTCACGCCTGTAATCCCAGCACTTTGGGAGGCCGAGGTGGGTGGATCACAAGGTCAGGAGATCAAGACCATGGTGAAACCCCGTCTTTACTAAAAATAGAAAAAAATTAGCCGGGCGCAGGGGTGGGCGCCTGTAGTCCCAGCTACTCGGGAGGCTGAGGCAGGAGAATGGCGTGAACCCGGGAGGCAGAGCTTGCAGTGAGCTGAGATTGCGCCACTGCACTCCAGCCTGGGCGACAGAGCGAGACTCCGTCTCAAAAAAAAAAAAAAAAAAAAAAATTAACGAGGCATGTTGGGGCACCTGTGGCCCTAATTACATGTGAGGCTGAGTCAGGATGATTGCTTGAGCCCAGGAGGTCAGGGCTTCGGTGAGCCATGATTGTGCCACTGCACTCCAGCCTGAGCAACAGAGCAAGATGTTGTCTCAAATAAAAAAGTAAAAAAAAATGCACTCCTTAACCAGGCAAGGTGTCATCTATCTGTGGTCCCAGCTACTCAGGAGGCTGAGGCAGGAGGATCTGGGCCCAGGAGTTCAAGAGCAGCCTGGTGCAACATAAGGAGATCCCACTTTTGTAAAAAAAAATTAAAATTTAGCCTGGTGTGGTGGGGCACACCTGTAGTCCCAGCTACTTGGAAGACCGAGGTGGAAGGATCACTTAAGCCCAGAAGTTTGAGGCTGCAGTGAGCCACGATTTTGCCACTGCACTCCATTCTGGGTGACAGAGCAAGACCCTGTCCCAAAAAACATTTTTTAGTTAAAAAATAATAACAAACAAATAAAATACACTTAAAATACATCAATAAGCAGCTTTAGAACAGGGTAGAACAAAAGTCTGCTCTTCCTAAAAGAGTATCGTATTCGTGCCAATTTTTTCAGACTTTACTTATGTTGAGAATACTTCCTGAAATCACTCTCGTTCTCAATTTCGTGTGATTTAATAGACAGATAAGCTTAGCATGAATTATTACAGGAAGGGTTGGCATCTCATTCATCTCTGTGTTCCCAACTCATAGCCCATTACCTAGGACACTAGTAAACATTTAATAAATGAATAAAAGAAGAAATCACCATTTATATATTCCGAATGAAGGTTTGCTTGTATGAGTCGGTTCTGGATCTGATATAGTAAGTATTTGGATCAGAAGCCAGAGATCCTAAAAAGCAAGAGGATCTTGCTTTTTATGACCAATATGACCAAATCCACAGACAGTCAGTTACCTATTGAAGGCTCTCTGCTGACCTAATAACACCACACTCAGCTCATACTTGGGAAATTTCCCGCCTGTATCTCCAGTTTGGAAAAAGAAAAAAAAAAAATCGTCATCTGCATTTCTAGACCAAGTCAACCTGATTTTAAAGCATAAGAAAAGGCCAGGCATGGTGGCGCACACCTATAATCCCAACACTTTGGGAGACCGAGGTGGGTGGATCACCTGAGGTCAGAAGTTTGAGACCACCCTGACCAACATGGAGAAACCCTGTCTCTACTAATATGAAAATTAGCTGGGTGTGGTGGTGGGCACCTGTAATCCCAGCTACTCGGGAGGCTGAGACAGGAGAATTGCTTGAACCCAGGAGGCAGAGGTTACAGTGAGCTGAGATTGCACCATTGCACTCCAGCCTGGGTGACAAGAGCAAAACTCCGTCTCAAAAAAAAAAAGAAAGAAAGAAAGAAAAGAAAAGAAAAGAGAATACGTGAGAAGGCTGGTGCCTCCTTGCTGTTACTCGGCCCCCTCCATCTCAGAGTTTACCCAGTCAGGTGTCTGTCTTTGGACAAAAAAACAGCAGGAGGTCAATAGGCTGGTGCATGTCACCTGCTTTTCAGTGATTTGAACTCCCTCTCTCCTTTCCCTGCTGTTCCCACCCCATCAGTAATTCTACACGCATTCCTCTCTGTGCATTTGTCCATTTCCACAGCAATCTTTCAGTCCCTCCTATGTTCATACTTCTGCCTGTATCTCTGTCTTCTGCCTCCTGCTGTACCTATCTATCCCACACACACAACCATACACAACCAGAACAATCTTTCACAAAAATCACATCTCACTGGTTTAAAAACAAAAATCACTAATACTTCTCCATCCTGGGCTTTATTTTTCAACCACTGAAACTAACCCCAGTGTGATGGTTAATATTAAGTGTCAACTGGATTGGATTGAAGAATGCAAAGTATTGTTCCTGGGTGTGACTGTGAGGGAGATTAACTTTGAGTCAGTGGACTGGGAGAGGCAAACCCACCTTCAATACAGGTGGGCACCATCCAATCAGCTGCCAGTGCAGCTGGAATAAAGCAGGCAGAAGAAGGTGGGAGAAACTGACTTGCTGAGGCTTCTGGCCTCCATCTTTCTCCCATGCTGGATGCTTCCAGCCCTCAAACATCAGCCTCCAAGTTCTTCAGCTCTTGGACCTTTGGACTCACACCAGTGGTTTATCAAGGGCTCCTGGGCCTTTGGCCACCGTCTAAAGGCTGCATTGTCGGTTTCCCTACTTTTGAGGTTTGGGGACTCTGACTGGCTTCCTTGCTCCTCAACTTGTAGATGGCCTATTGTGGGACTTCACCTTGTGATCGTGTGAGTCAATTCTCCTTAAAAAACTCCCTTTCATGTAGACATATATCCTATTAGCTCTGTCTTCTAGAGAACCGTAATACACCCAGCTTCCTTCTCCCTGCCTGCCCACCCCTGCCATCTAACTCTGGAAGTCACCCCACATCACTTACATTAACCTCACTAGTGCTTTGCTTCTCATAATTTACTAGCATTTCAGCAGAGCTATCAAGAACCCCCTACCTTGTCTTCTCACTCAAGCTTGCTTCCTTTAATTCTTTAAAAACATAAACTTTCAGAGACAGAATGACCTCGAGTTAAAGAGTCTAACAGTGCAGCACAATCTTTTCATTTTTTTTTTAGTTTGAATTTTTTGCTGTATTTTGTTTTAACTTATTTTTATTGATTTATTTATTTTGTAGAGGCAGGGTCTCTCTATGTTGCCCAGCTGGTCTCCAACTCCTGGGTCCAAGGCATCCTCCTGCCTCAGTCTCCCAAAGGGTTGAGATTACAGGCATGAGCCACTGTGCCTGGCCCATTAATAGTCAAGAAACTAAGACCCAGAGATGGCTCATGACACCATGCTGTCAGAAAGCTCTCAGGGTCAATGAACCCTAACTCTATGGGCCCCCTAGGAAAGAGCACACACAGCCAGGGCAGAGGACGGGGAGGATGGATATTGTGCAGTGCCTACCAGCAGCCAGGCTCTGTCCCAGTGCCTTCGCAGGTTTTTTGTGGTTCTCATGAGCCCAGTTTATGACTCCGAAACTCAAAAAGTTTAAGGAACTTGCTCAAAGTCAGACATCTAGTTAATGCCCAGACTCAGCTCTCAGACTGAATCTCACTTTTTTTGTATATCTTACTTCCCTCAACCTGCAGCTGCTATACCATTCACATTTGTATTCATGCCCCTCTGTGCAGGTTGCTGGGTGTAAGTGGTTATACTAGTTTGCTAGGAAGCCATCACAAAATACCACAGACTGGGTGGCTTCCACAACAGACATTCGTCCACTCACAGTTCTGAGGCCAGAGTCTGAGATCAAGGCGTCTGCGGGTTTGGTTTTAGGGCCCATACTAATGACCTCGTTTTAACTTAATTACTTTTCTAAAGGCTCTGTCTATCTCCAAATACAGTCGGATATGGTTTGACTCTGTGTCCCCACCCAAATCTCATCTTGTCGCTCCCATAATTCCCACATGTTGTGGGAGGGACCCAGTGGGAGATGACTGAATCATGGAGACAGGTCTTTCCTGTGCTGTTCTCGTGATAGTGAACGCGTCTCATGAGATCTGGTGATTTTAAAAATGGGGGTTTCTCTGCACAAGCTCTCTCTTTGCCTGCCGCCATCCATGTAAGACATGACTTGCTCCTCCTTGCCTTCCGCCATGGTCGTGAGGCTTCCCCAGCCATGTGGAACTGTGAGTTCTCCATTAAACCTCTTTCTTTTGTAAATTGCCCAGTCTCAGGTATGTTTTTATCAGCAGTATGAAAACAGACTAATACACAGTCACATTCTGATGTACTGGGGTTAGGACTCTAGCATATGAAAGGCGGTGGGGGGTATGGAGAGATACAGTTTAAGCTTATAATGGTGGTCCAGAACTGTCTTCTACTTCTGTTCTCCTTAATCCCATACCCACCAAGTAGTCTCTTTCACCAAATTATAATAAAATTGCACAAATACTAGACAATTTATTTACATTCAGGCTTTTTTGCAAATCTGCATTTAATGTGAGAAGAATCTAGATGTACATTCACCATCTTTATTGCTAACTATACCTTACTCTTTGCTTCAAACACTCATCAAAAACAAAGTGAGTAAAAATGAATGTGTACTCACAGCACTGAGTGCCTCCTCTGTGAGCTGGCACTTTCCATCTCTGCTTCCTCACACCCACCCACTGACAAATAGTCACAACCAGCAAGCAAACAGAAAACTTCCTAGGAGGCTCTCACCACTGAAAAGAAGAAAGGTAAGGGGTGACTTGAACGTTGTCCCTTTAAATAAAAATGGTTCTCCAGCCGTCTCAGGAATTTTTAGGGGGAGAGGGATATAAACAGACAGTAGTAAATACTGGAAAAAAACTAGAACAGGGTGAAAAGGGGCCAAAAGATATGATTAATTTACTTATGTCCTTTCTGTGATCTAAGCTGGAGTGCAGTGGCGCAATTATGGCTCACTGTAGCCTCAACCTCCTTGGCTCAAGAGATCCTCACACCCCAGTTTTCCAGGTAGCAGGGATTATAGGTGCATACCACCATGCCCCACTAATTTTTGTGTTTTTTTGTAGAGATGTTTTGTATTTTTTCGCCATGTTGACCAGGTTAGTCTCCAACTCCTGAGTTCAGGTGATCTACCCGTCTCAGCCTCCCAAACTACTGTGATTACAGGCATGAGCCACCACACCTGGCCCTTTCTGAAATATTTTAATGAGGGCTCCACACTTAAAATTATACCATCTAATTTGTCTTTTTACAAAACTTACCCAGAAGCCAACCTTCTTTCCCAAAGCAATAGAGGTTTAACAGAGAACATAGTATTCTTTACATTAATATCAGACATCTTGAGAATTGACATCGTTCCTTCAGCAAAGCCTGTCTTTGCTGTTTAATTGAAATCAATGATATTGACTAATAAAACTAGCCATCACTTTGTGTGGCTTTTAGGGGAGTTTAACCTGAAACTGGGATAAAAATTAATCAATTTGTGTTGAAGGACTGTAAAAGAATCACGAACACACAACCACTATTACAATACAATAGGAGGTAACATGCATTTGTAATTTCTAGATTCTTCATAAAATAATACTTTAGAATGTTCTCTGTTGTCAAATTTTACAGGATGAGACTATTTTTCAATTTAAATTATATATGATAAGGTGTGACATCTGCAACTTAGGAACATCTGCTAAAAATGGGTTGCAGTTCTCATTTTAAAAATGTAAACATCTACATTTGTTTTTTGGTTCTTTTTAAAGGAACTTCTTGCAAATATGTTAAGTCACCTTAGATGAGGACAGTTTTGTAAAGAGACATGGGGAAGGTCAATGTTTGCTAAAATAAGTTGTCTCTTTTAAATAATGTGATTTCTAAAAAAGAAGAGAAACTCACTTTTACTAAGTGTCATGTACTCACTCTCTCCAGCTCTCACAGATAACTTTCCCTGAGCTGTCTGAGTCAAACTACCCGTTACATGGTCTCAGAACGCCAATAACCGCTCATTCACAGCCTTTATCGGTATCACAAATTTGGATATATTTGTATGATTAAGATTAATATCTGTCCCCCCACTCCATGGTGGCAGGGCTCACCATCTAATCCCAGCACACTACCTGAAATGTAACAGGAGCTTACAACTTGTGTTGAATGACACAACTTGTGTTGAATTGTATCTTTAGACAATTCCTCTCTACTTTCCTCTTCGATCCACAATCTTTGTGAAATCCTACCCACCTTAAAATAATATTCTTTCCACTAAAGCAATTTAGTCACCGTGCTTTTGTTGTTGTTGTGTGTGGGTTTTTTGTTTTTTTGTTTTTTTGTTTTTTTTTTTGTGAGATGGAGTCTTGCTGTGTCACCTAGGCTGGAGTGCAATGGTGAGATCTTGGCTCACTGCAACCTTCACCTCCCTGGTTCAAGCAATTCTCCTGGATCAGTCTCCCAAGTTGCTGGGATTACAGGTGCCCTGCCACCATGCCTGGCTAATTTTTGTATTTTTAGTAGAGATGGGTTTTCACCATGTTGGCCAGGATGGTCTCAAACTCCTGAACTCAAGTGATCCGCCCACCTCAGCCTCCCAAAGTGCTAGGATCACAGGCGTGAGCCACCGTGCCCAGCCATCACTGTGCATTTTTAAACTTTCTCTTTAGTCAACCTTTCTGCTCCAATTTTTACCACACACTCAGCTCTTCAAGGCCTAATAATACAAGTGGAGGTCAACCTCAACTGAATCAAGATGCCTACCTCAAAACTGCCAGGCATTTCTCAAAAGAGGACGTATGATCGGCCAATAGATGTATGAAAAAATGCTGAACATCACTAACCACCAGGGAAATGCAAATTAAAACCCCAGTGATATCACCTCATACCTGTTAGAATGGCTATTTTCTTTCTTTCTATTTTTTTGAAAACTAGAGGAAGGGGAGGAGGTCTAGGATGTTGGCAAGGAAGCAGAGAAAAGAGAATCCTTGCACACTGTTGGTGGGAATGTAAATTAGTATAGCCATTTTGGAAAATAGTATGGAGGTTCCACAAAAACTAAAAATAAAATTACCATATGATCTAGCAATCCCTATTCTGGGTATATATCCAAAGAAATTGAAATTAGTATGTCAAAGAGATATCTGTACTCCCATGTTTATTTCAGCATTATTCACAATAGTTAAGATACAGAATCAGCCTATGTGTTCAACAGATAAATGGATAAAGAAAATGTGGTATGTATATATATAATGGAATACTATACAGCCTTAAAAAAGAAGAAGAGTCTGTAATTTGCCACGTGGATGGAATTGAAGGACATTATGCTAAATGAAATAAGCCAGGCACATAAATGCAAATACTATATGATGTCACTTATATGTGGAATCTAAAAAGTTAATCTCATAGAAAGAGAGAGTAGAAAGGGAGTTACTAGGGGCTGAGGATGGTGGGGGAAGGCATGGGGAAAGGGGAGATGGTGATCAAAGGGTACAGAGCTTTAGTTAGACTGGAGGAATAAGTGTTGGTGTTGTATTGCACTGCATGGTGAACACAGTTAATAATAATGTATTGTATATTTCAAAACTGATAAAAGAATTTATTTTTTAAAGTCCTCACCCCAAACAAATGATGTTGGAAGGGAACAAATACACTAATTATCTTGACTGAATCTTTCTACAGTGTATACATAAATCAATACAACACATTGTAACCCATAAATATGCATAATTACTATTTGTCAATTAAAAATAAATTAATAAAAAATAAGAAAGAAAAACTGCCAGGCATTTTCTTCTTGCTGAGTTCAAGGAGTGCTTTTCAATCTCTCTCTTACTAACCTCCCTGCAGCACAGGATCCCATCCTAATACTCTTTTCCCTTGGCTTTCAGTACTCCACTTCCTGCCAGTCATCTTTCATCTCTTCTCAGGCTCCTTGCAAACCCTTGCCTCTTTTAATCCCTTAAATATCAGTGTTCCTTAGGATCTTATTCATGTTCTTTTTACATTCTCTTACTACCTTTTATTGAGTTATCACCAATGCTAATGGCAACCAAATCCATATTTCAAGCTACACCTCTTGAGTTCCAGAGCTATACTTCCAATTGACCACTGGCCATCCCCCTCTCCATGAACCACAATTTCCTAAATATGTTTAAAAAACAAAAGTGCTCATTATGTTTCCTCAAACACTTATTTTTAAATAACCTAATTGTTTTAATGGGCAAAGAATCAGAATGGACAGTTCCCAAAAGAAGACAGACAAATGGCCAACAAGTATATAAAAAATTTTTCAACATCGCTAATCATTACAAAAATACAAATTAAAACCGTAGTGAGATATCACCTCACACCTGTTGTTAGAATGACTCTTTTCAAAAAAAGATGAATGACAACAAGTGTTGGTGAAGATGTGTAGAAAAGGGAATTCTTGTGTGTAGTCAGTCAATGAGAAGGAAAATTAGTACAGCCAATATGGAAAACAGTATGGAAGTTTCTCAGAAAATTAAAAATAGAACTACAATCTAGGCAGCAATCTCTTTATCTTTTCAATAAATCCTGGATATTTATCCAAAAGAAATGAAATCAGTATATTAAAGAAATGTCTGTGCCCCACATTCATAGCAACACTATTCACAATAGCCAAGATACAGAATCAGTCTTTGTCCATCAACAGATGAACAAATAAAGAAAATGTGATCTATATGCACAATAGAATACACTTAAAAATACTTTTAAAGAAGGCAATCCTGTTATTTGCAATAACACAGATGAACCTGGAGGACATTTTGTTACATGAAATAAGCCAGTCACAAAAAGATAACTACTGTATGATCTCATTTATATGTGGAACAAGAAAGTCAAACCGAGAGAAAGACAGTATAATGGTGGTTGTCAGGGGCTGGTGTAGAGGGAAGGATTGGAGAGATGTCGGTCAAAGAATCAAAACTTTTTTTTTTTTTTTTTTTGAGACCAAGTCTTGTCTTGCTCTGTCGCCAGGCTGGAGTGCAGTGTCATGCTCTCGGCTCACTGTAACCTCAACCTCCCAGGTTCAAGTGATTCTTCTGTCTCAGCCTCCTGAGTAGCTGGGACTACAGGCGTGCACCACCACACCCGGCTAATTTTTGTATTTTTAGTAGAGACGGGGTTTCACCATGTTGGCCAGGCTTGTCTCGAACTCCTGACCTCGTGATCCGCCCGTCTCAGCCTCCCAAAGTGCTGGGATTACAGGCATGAGCCACCGCATCCAGCCAGAGTCAAAACTTTTATTTGGACAGGAGGAATAAGTTCAAGAGAGCTATTGTACAACATGGTGACCACAGTTAATAACAATGAATTGTATACTTGAAAATTTCCAAGAGAGATTTTGAGTATTCTCATGACCAAAAAAAAGTATGTGAGGTAACACCTATGTTAATGGACTTGATTTCGCTATGCCACAATGTACACATATTTCAAGACACCATGCTGTAAACCATAAATATGTACAATTTGCATTTGTCAATTTAAGATGAATTAATAAAAAAATTTTTAGAACTTATTCTTGGGCAGGACACAGTGGCTCACACCCAACACTTTCGGAGGGTGAGGTGGGAAGATCGCTTGAGCCCAGGAAGGGGAGGTTGCAGTGAGCCGAAATCATGCCACTGCACTCCAGGCTGGGTGACAGAGTGAGGCCCTGTCTCAAAAAAATAAAAAATCATGGCCGGGGCACAGTGGCTCACGCCTGCAATTCCAGGATTTTGGGAGACTGTGGTGGGCAGATCACCTCAGGTCAGGAGTTTGAGACCAGCCTGGCCAACATGGTAAAACCCTATCTCTACTAAAAATACCAAAATTATCCAAGCGTGGTGGTGGGTGCCTGTAATCTTAGCTACTCAGGAAGCTGAGGCAGGAGAATCATTTGAATCCGGGAGGCAGAGGTTGCAGTGAGCTGAGATCACGCCACTCCACTCCATCTTGGGCGAGAGAGCGAGACTCTGTCTCAAAAAAAAAGAAAAAAAAATTAATGTCATACAGATCTCTTAGAGAGTTTAAATGATAGATGGTATTTCAATTTAACACTGTAACAGAATGTTTTAAGAGACTACAAAAGTCTATCCTATTGGATATTGGAAACATTTTTCTTTACTATTTGTCTATACTAATGACTTCATTAAAGAAAGATGTTTCAGTTAAGCCTAATCTCTTCAACTCAATCACTGTTCTGTGGCTTTACTGTACTGTTATATAGGCAGGTAAATTCCAAAATGGTATAGAATTGTATGTATGCTTTTATATAAAAGAGATGTAAAATACCAGGTAGCCAAAAATTCATCTTCCGGTTTTTTTTTTTTTTTTTTTTTTTGAGACAAGGTCTTGCTCTGTCACCTAGGCTGGAGTGCAGTGGCGTGATCATTGTTCACTGCAGCCTCAAACTCCAGGACTCAAGCAATCCTCCCTTCTCAGCCTCCCAAGTAGCTGAGACTACAGGTGTGTGCCACCACACCCAGCTAAGTTTTTTAATTTCTTGTAGAGATGGGGTCCTGCTGTGTTGGCAGGGCTGGTCTCAAACTCCTGGTCTCAAGCAATCTTCCCACCTTGGCCCCTCAAAGTGCTGGGATTACAGATGTGAGCCACCATGCCCAGACATCTTCTGGTTCTGTTTTTCCTCTGCCATTTACCTTGGTGCTTTCTCTGGCATGAAAAAGGGAGTTAACCCAGGTCCTTGGCTAATAATCATAGTACTCACATTTTTGTACTTTTTATAGAGTGTTTTTAATCTGATTTCATTTTGATCACAAAAAACAAGTCTTTGGAGGATTATCAGTTCATCTTAGATAAGAAACTGAGAACAGGGTCAGGGGAAATGCCCAATATAAATGCCAATAGGAGAATCAAATTGGCCACTATGGCTCTGTGCCCAGTAATTCTTGCAAAAGAGGGCCAAGCATATTGGAAAGATTAATGACATAATCATTTGTATATAAGTTTGAGCCCATAACTAAAAATACAAAAAAAATGCAAATAAACCTATGTTTATATTACCAACAAAGATACTAAGAAAAAACTAGTGAAAATCAGATCTATCTACCTAGAAAACTTTGCTTTCTTCTTACTTTTTAAAACTTGCCCTTCCTCTTGTGTTTCTCTTTCTACTGTAGTATCCTAAGAATTCATTTGCCTCATCTAACATTAAAGAAAAACTCAGAAAAGTATTAATTACTGTTTCTAATTGAATTCTCGTATCTATTGATCATTTCCCCAGTTCATCTCAAGTTTTCACATGAAAAACACAATAGTCTAAATAGCTCTTAGTTTTGTAAAAGACAAAACTGAGATAAGATCAAAACCACAAAAGAACAAGTTTTTGAAAATTTTTTTTATCCCTAAAAATCTCGGGGATAAGTACTCATAGAAAAGGGTAAGACCTTTCCCTTCAGGGAGGGCCCCATCTACTTTGTAATGATGCCTTCACTAATGCCTTCACATTTTTTTTTTTTTTTTTGAGATTGTGTCTTGCTCTGTCGCCCCGGCTGGAGTGCAGTGGCACAATCTCGGCTCACCGCAACCTCCACCTCCCAGGTTCAAGGGATTCTCCTGCCTCAGCCTCCCGAGTAGCTGAGATTACAGGCATGTGCTACCACGACCAGCTAATTTTTTTGTATTTTTAGTAGAGACAGGGTTTCACCATGTCGGCCAGGCTAATCTTGAACTCCTGACCTCAGATGATCCACCCGCCTTGGCATTCCACAGTGCTGGGATTAGAGGCATGAGCCACCACGCCTAGCCCACTAGTGTGATTACTTGATTAACATCTGTCTCTCCATTAGACTAAAAGTCCTTGGAGAACATGGACAGTGAATACTTTTGCTCACTCTTGTACCCTAAGCACTTACTCATCTTGGTGCTCAGTAAATATTTGTAGGGCCAGAGCATTTCTATGAACATGACATTTCTACAGGGAAAAACAGGGTCCATGAAAGTAAAGAGTGGGAGCCCTTAGAAACTGAACAGCTTGGCCGGGCGCGGTGGCTCACGCCTGTAATCCCAGCACTATGGGAGGCCGAGACGGGTGGATCACGAGGTCAGGAGATCGAGACCATCCTGGCTAATAGGGTGAAACCCCATCTCTACTAAAAAAAAAAAAAAAAAAACTAGCTGGGCAAGGTGGCGGGCGCCTGTAGTCCCAGCTACTCGGGAGGCTGAGGCAGGAGAATGGGGCAAACCCAGGAGTCGGAGCTTGCAGTGAGCTGATATCCGGCCACTGCACTCCAGCCTGGGCGACAGAGTGAGACTCCGTCTCAAAAAAAAAAAAAAAAAAAAAGAAAAGAAACTGAACAGCTTTCTCTAATAACAGCTGTTTTATTGACATGAATAAACTGAGTTACAAGTAGCCCAGATCCCCAGTATGGAGTTCAGCATTAAGATCCTTATTTTGAACATAGTTATAAGGCATAAGGCAAGAACTAGAGTCAGAGGCTCTAAGTCAATTTCCTTTGTGGCAAGGATCACAGATGGGAATGGGCCAGTATCCACCATTAATGACAACTAAGTCCCGGATTTTATCTTAGTCCTGTGGATCTACACCACGCTCGGGAGCTGATAATCCAGACACACTAGCATCCCTGTATTTGGCCCTGAGATATCAATCCCCCATCTGTCTTCGAATAGGGAAAACAGAGTCAAATTTGAAGTTTTAAATATAAACATTAATGGGAAATTGATGAAAACCTAAGTACAGAAATTTAGAATCAAAATTAAAATGTGCAATTTTTTTTTTTTTTTTTTTTTTGAGACAGTCTCACTCTGTGTCTCAGGCTGAAGTACAGTGGCCCAATCTTGGCTCACTGCAATCTCTGCCTCCCAAGTTCAAGTTATCCTTGTGCCTCAGCCTCCCAAGTAGCTACGAGTACATGCATGAACCACCAGGCCCGGCTAATTTTTGTATTGTCAGTAGAGACAGGGTTTCACCACATTGGCCAGGCTAGTCTTCAACTCCTGGCCTCAAGCAATCTGCTTGCCTCGGCCTCCCAAAGTGCTGGCATTATAGGCAAGAGCTACTGCTCCCCGCCAACATGTGCAAATTCTTAACCCTCACTTTAGGTAGCACTCTGTAAAACCCTGGTTGGGTTGCCATTATTGGCCCTCTCCTTCATTCATAGGGAAGCATATTTTTTTAGACATATGCTATTGTACACTTAATAAACTATAGCACAGCATAACTTTTATATGCACTGGGAAACCAAAAACCTTAATGTAACTCACTTTATTGTGATACTCACTTTATTGCTGTGGTCTGGAACCAAACCTGCAATATCTCTGAGTTGTGCCTGGATACACAAGGTATACTATTCTGCCTTAATAAAAGAAGGAAATCCTGTCATTCACAACATGAATAAACCTGGAAAACATTATGTTAATGTTATGCAATAAGCCAGACACAGAAAAAGAATACTGCACACTCTCACTTACATGTGGATTCTAAAGAGGTTGAACTCAGAGATGCAACGAATAGTATGGTGGATAGTTACCAAGGGTTAGGGGAGGAGGAGATGTTGGTCAAACTATACAAAAGTTCAATGAGACAAGAGGAATAAATTCAAGAGAGCGATTGTACAACAAGGTGAGTACAGTTAATAACAGTATGTTGTATTCCTGAAAATCACTGAAAGAGTAAATTTTAAGGGTTCTCACAACAAAAAATGAGTGTGTAAAGTTAGACAATGTTATTTAGTTCAATTTAGCCATTCCACAATATATACATATTTTAAAACAACATGAACCTAGTAAGTAGATACAATTTTGTCAATTAAAATTAATTAGTTAATTGGAATAATAATAATACTGATGGAAAAACTGGATAGTCATATGAAAAAAATTAACTTCAATGCCTACCTCACAGACCTAAACTTGACAGCCGAAACTATAAAGCTTCCAGAAGAAAATATAAAGTAATATTTTTGTGATCTTGGGGATTTCTTACTCAGGATGCAGAAAACACTAAACATAAAAGAAAAAAATTCTAATCACAAGTGACATTAATAAAATAAGCAAGCCACAAGCTGGGAGAAAATAGTCATCAAACATATATCTGTCAAATAATCTGTACCTAGAATACATAAAGAATTCCTCCAACTCAATAATAAAATGACAAGTAGACAAATTAAAAATGAGCAAATGGGCCAGGCATGGTGGCTCACGCTTATAATCCCAGCACTTTCGGAGGCTGAGGTGGGTAGATCACAGGGTCAGGAGTTCGAGACCAGCCTGGCCAACACAGTGAAACCCCATCTCTACTAAAAATACAAAAAATTAGCTGGGCATGGTGGCAGGCTTCTGCGTTCCCAGCTACTCAGGATGCTAAGGCAGGAGAATCACTTGAACCCGGGAGGTGGAGGTGGCAGTGAGCCAAGATTGCGCCACTGCACTCCAGCCTGGGCTACAGAGCTAGACTCCATCTCAAAAAAAAAAAAAAAAAGAAAAAAGAAAAAAAGAGCAAATGACATGGACACTTAACAAAAAAATGTAAAAATGGCCAATAAACACATAAAACAGTGCTCAACACAGTGATTCATCAGGAAAATGCAATACAACCACAATGAGATACCACTCCACACCCACTATAATGGCAAAAGTCAGAAAGATGTTGGTCAGATCTGAAGCAAAAAGAACTCTCATACAAAGGTGAGAATGTAAAAGGCTGCAACCGTGTTTTTTTTAAATGTTTGGTGCTTTCTGATAAAGTTAAACATAACATGTTCTGTGACCACCAGTTCTGCCCTTTAGTATTTACTCAAAAGAAAGAAAAACACGTATCCATGCAAAGATTTGTCTGTGAATATTCATAGCTAGTTTGCTTATAATTCAGGTTGGAAACAACCCAACTGTCCATCATTAGGAACAGATAAATTGTAATATGTTCATAAGACAGAATATACAGTAATAAACAGAAACAAAATACTACTGATAATTTACCCAAGAGCATAGATTAATCTCACACACATCATGCTGAACAAAAGAAGTCAGATATGTAAAAGTGCAAGCCACATAATGCCTTTTCTATGAAGTTCTGGAACAGGCAAGACTAACCTTTGGAGAAAGAAATCTGAACAGTGGTTGTCCCCAGTGAGAGTAGAGGCTGGTGGGATTGACCTCAGTGGAGCAAGACGGGAAATATTCTGTTTTTTGGTAATAGTTTGAGTTCCATGAACATACGCATTTGTCAAAACTCATGGAACTGCAACACTTATGACCTGTGCCTTTCACTACATGAAGGCCATGCCCCAATAAAATAATTTAAGTCACAGAAGGTAATTAGAGAATATTATTTCCATGAAATTAAAATTTAACTTGAAAACAAATAAAGGAATAATGTAGGGCAGGATTCATTCCACTCTTCCACTTCAGAAGGATAAGCCCCAGATTGGGACTGAGATGGAAGGCACAAATCTGCTTTCATTTCCACCTTACTAGAATCATGATGTGCTTCTGGCCGGGTATGGTGGCTCACGCCTGTAGTCTCAGCACTTTGGGAGGCCAAGGTGGCTAGATTGCTTGAGCCCAGGATGGGAAGGTTGCAGTGAGCCAAGATCGCACCACTGCGCTCCAGCCTGGGTGACAGAGAGAGACCTGTCTCAAAAAAAAAAAAAAGAAGAAGAAGAAAACAAAACATATTTTCTATACAACATGCATCCGATGTCAATAATTATTTTTTTCCCTCATTCCATCCATAAACAAAAGCCAGTTTCATCTTCTGGAACCTTCAGAAGATATGATCTGTTTTGGCACTGGCCACGTTAGCAGACTTAGATATGTCTGTCTCAAACATGATGTCAACAAGGGCAACTTTCAAGGATAAATGTGAATGTTTGTAATTTTTGCTTTATGTGCTGACTTTAGAACCTAATTGAAGATAAGCTCTGATTCCATAGTAATTTTGTCTATGCAGCAGGGTGATAACTAATATCTTAGATTTAAATGCATAACTAAATTACTGTCATATTATTCTTAGTACTCTGGTTATAATTGAACATACCCATTGTGCGTGAATGAAGTATATTAAAATTCATTCTGCTTTTCCCTTCCCTCCCTTTACCCAAAAACATGAACTATTTATAAAATTTTCAGTCTTTTCATTTGGTTTTACTTATCTGGACTCATAAGCCATGCGTGGTAAATTTCAGACCTATAATTTGTGGCTTCCTGCTTCCAAGATCACTCCAGAATAGTTCTCATGCGACTGTTTTTCTAGTTAAATATTTACACATATACATGGGATACACGGGCAGTTCATATTTGACATGATTTAACAGCATCTACATCTGTTTCTCACTATAACATGGCAGAAAAATGTGCCTACTAAACATTTTTTAAATGTATTTGTTCAAAACATTGTTTCTACTGCTAAGATGTTTTCCATGTTAAGAAAACAGAAGATAGTCCCCCCAAGCCAGGTCCTTTTTAATTCCCTTTCTCTGGTTCAGGGTTCTCTCTTGCTATCAATCATTGCTTTCCAAGCCTAACCAAAGCATGTGTCATGTCTTATTTTTATCAGTGTGTGAGAAGCACAGAATTAAATTGAGACACGAAGGGGGGGAAACATCTTATTTAAATTTAAAAAGCCTTCAAAAGCAGCAACTAGCTCCGGGTGTGATACTTCAAGATTAGCAAGATCGTGTTTGAATGCACTCCCTGCCTATATAAACAAGCCTGAAGTCTGTTCCACGCTCCCGATACACGGCTCAGGCATGGGCTTTTTTTTTTTGGAAAAAGAGAAAATTCTTGGCTTTCAAGAATTCTCTTAATCATTGCTATGTCCCCAAAATTTCAAATCACAACATAAATATCTGTTCTAACTCTCCCTTCTCTATTTAAGGAGGCCAATCATATTTTAGACTCGAGCATTTTTTTCCAAAAATATAACAAGTAAATTATGAGAATATTCCCTTCCGAGCACTAATTTAGAATACATTGCTCTTATCTCGCTTGTATTCTGTTGTTTTGAGTTTCAATCTGCAAAACTGTTTCCTCATTTTTATTCGTATGTTGTTATCTAAGTAATAAAAAAGTGAAAAAGAATGAAAACAAAACTCCAAAACTCCTGAATGATAAATCCTAGAAGCTGACCATATAGTTCATAAGTATCAAATAAGCAAAAATAAAAGGAATAATCATTTTCAACTATTTCAAGACTTATTTTTCCAATTTGTATCTAATTCAAAACCTCGCCTTTTACTTTTTCCTGTTCATCTTTTGGCCACTTCACAGCTCATTTCACTCTAGAGAAAAAGAGTTTGGGGAAAATAAAAAGAGATGAGACTCAATGAGTGCAACTGGCTCAACTGCCCTGAGGAAAAGCTTTGTTTTCAAGAAGCCTAGAAAAACTGGCTCTAATAACGATTTTGGTGCATCTGAGAATTTAAATAAACCTTAATATTCTTAATTCCTGTCACTGATTAAAAAGGGTAGTAGTCGGCCGGGCGCGGTGGCTCACGCCTGTAATCCCAGCACTTTGGGAGGCCGAGGCGGGCGGATCACAAGGTCAGGAGATCGAGACCACGGTGAAACCCCGTCTCTACTAAAAATACAAAAAATTAGCCGGGCGCGGTTGTGGGCGCCTGTAGTCCCAGCTACTCGGGAGGCTGAGGCAGGAGAATGGCGTGAACCCGGGAGGCGGAGCTTGCAGTGAGCCGAGATCGCGCCACTGCACTCCAGCTTGGGCTGGGCGACAGAGCGAGACTCCGTCTCAAAAAAAAAAAAAAAAAAAAAAAAAAAAAAAGGGTAGTAGTCAATTTTTAGACATCTTGGTTTATGGAATAATAAGAAAAGTTGTTTAAAGCTGGCTGTCACACTATGTATCCAGAGAACCCCTTCCTAGGATAGGAAGGACTGAACGTACCAATTGTGCGTAAATGAAGTATATTAAATTTCCCATACAAAACTATACATACATGGCTGGGCACTGTGGGACTAGCCTGTGATTCCAGCTACTTGAGAGACTAATGTGGGAGGATTGCTTGAGCCCATGGGCTCTAGATCAGCCTGGGCAACATAGCAAGACCCCATGTTTAAAAAATTATATATATAATTTTATCTATAGACATATATATAGACACTCACACATATACGTGTATATCTATGTATATGTGTATACATGAATTCTTTTTTGTTGTTGTTGTTAAGACAGAATCTTGCTCTGTTGCTCAGACTGGAGCACAGTGGTACAATCACAGCTCACTAGCCTTGACCTCCTGGGCTCAAGCAATCCTCCCACCTTAGCCTCCTGACTAGCTGGGACTTTAGGCGCACACCACTGCACCAGGCTAGTTTTTGTATTTTTTGTAGAGACGGGGTTTCTCCATGTTGCCCAGGCTAGTTTCGAACTCCTGGGCTCACGCAATCCTCCCATCTCAACCTCCCAAAGTGCTGGGATTACAGGGGTGAGCCACCATGCCCAGCCTATGTGTATATACACGAATAAATGTTATATTTGAACAACGTTACCTTTGAGTAGTAATTCTGAAGCTTCAAATATCTATGCTAATTTTAGAAGGTAAGCAATTATAATATGTGTATAAATAAAACCTACAGATGATTCAAAATAGTTTTTACTCATAAACTTATATACTAGATAAACATTTCAGGAAAGAGGGCGATATGTATATTTATAAATTTCCTTCTCAACCTTTGGAGAAGTAAAATATAAAAAGCATCCAAAAGACTCAGGTCAGGCATGGTGGCTCACGTCTGTAATCCCAGCACTTTGGCAGTCAGAGGCAGGCAGATTACCTGAGGTCAGGAGTTCAAGACTAGCCTGGCCAAAATGGTAAAACCCCATCTCTACTAAAAATACAAAAATGTTAGCCAGGCATGGTGGCACGAGCCTATAGTCCCAGCTACTTGGGAAGCTGAGGCAGGAGAATTGCTTGAACCTGGGAGGCAGACACTGCAGTGAGCCAAGATCACACCACTGCATTTCAGCCAGGGTGACAGAGAGAGACTCTTCCTAAGAAAAAAAAAAAAAAAAAAAAAAAAAAAAAACCCCAAGGAACCTTACAAAACCTTTTAGAAGGTAGAAGGTAGAGGAGGAAATAATTCTCAAGTCTTTTCATGAGGACAATGGAACCCCGATACCAAAACCTAACCTGAACATTTTAAGAAAAGAAAACTGTAGACCAGTATTTCTCATGAACATGGAAGCAAAAGCTCTTACCAAAATATTTGCAAATTGAACTCAACAAAAAATAAAAAGGATATTATACAATGACTGTGTGGTTACCCAAGCTTAACATTTGAAATTCAATCAATATATATCATCATATTAAAGCAATAAAGGGGAAAACCACATGATTACCTCAATAGGTGCCGAAAGTGCATTCACCAAACTTCAAAAACACTTATAATTAAAAACTAAACAAAAAACCTTCAGGCATGCAAGAAATAGAAGGGAACTTCATCTCATGAAAAGGCTACCTACAGGCTGGGCAAGGTGTCTCACACCTGTAATCCCAGCATTTTGGGAGGCTGAGGCAGGAGAATCACTTCAGGCCAGGAGCTGAAGACCAGCCTGGGCAAAATGGTGAGGCCCTGCCTCTACAAAAAGTTGTAAGGTTTTCAACACACACACACACACACACACACACACACACACACGCACCCACCCCTACGGTTGGGAAAAATGCAAATGATGTGCTATCGCATACTTCTGCTATCATCGTACTGGCAGTATTAACCAATGTAATAAAATAAGAAAAAATAAAAGACTTAAAGACTTGGAAAAGAAGAGGTAAAACTGCCTCCTAAAGAAAATGTTGGCCAGGCATGTTGACTCACACCCGTAATCTCAGCACTTTGGGAGGCTGAGGGAGGCAGATCAATGAGGTCAGGAGTTCAAGACCAGTCTGGTCAACATGGTGAAACCCCCTCTCTACTAAAAATACAAAAATTAGCTGGGCATGGTGGTGCATGTCTGTAATTCCAGTTATTCAGGAGGCCGAGGCACGAGAATTGCTTGAGCCAGGGAGGTGGAGGTTGCAGTGAGCTGAGATTACACCATTGCACTCTAGCCTGGATGACAGAATGAAACTTTGTCTCAAAAAAAAAAAAAAAAAAAAAAAATTATCTCAAAAGAAATGAGCAGCCTATACATTAAACGCAATTTTTAAATGTAGAAATTGTAATACATAAACTATACTTGAAATCTAATTCAAACAAACAACAAAAACAAAACAAGTGTATGAAATAATTAGAGGAATTCGAACATTATTTAATATTATTGGAGAACTTTATTAATCTTTTTAGATGTGACAAGTGCTTTTTAACAAGAGATTCTAGCAGGTGTTGTCAGCTCTGCATCCCATGCCCTTGGTTCTGAACCATTGCCTTAGATACCCTGCCCAGTTTCCAACTCCCAGCATCTGGGTCCCTTTGCCTGAGGTCTTTACTAGCCCCAGATCCATGTGCACGAGGGACTAGAAGTGCTGAGGAATCCACATAGCTGTCCTCTCCATATTCACCCCTAGCGCCCCTCAACCAATGACTGTTGGGGGTTGATGAATACATATTCCAGTTCTCTTATTCCTTGGGGACAGGGAGCATGTATTCTCCACAGCCCCCAGGAATTCTGCAGCAGGATGAAGCCATAGTTGGTGGTGACAAGCTTTTTGATGCTCGCCCTATTGATCTGTTTCCCTTCCCTCTCTCATTCTACCAAACATTTATTTGGCATTTACAAATAAACGTTTATTTGGTATTTACACATAAATACTTGCATTACCATCTTTGTCTCAGGATCTGCTTCTAGAGTAACCCAAACTAAAACAGACACATGCAGAAATATCTCAAAATGACATGATGTCTGATTCCTTCAAAACAATATGCAGAGCCCAGTGCAGTGGCTCATACCTGTAATCCCAACACTTTGGGAGGCTGAGGTGGGCAGATCACCTGAGGTCAGGAGTTCAAGACCAGCCTGGCCAACATGGAGAAACCCTGTCTCTACTAAAAATACAAAAATTAGCAGGGCGTGGTGGCAGATGCCTGTAATCCCAACTGTTTGGGAGGCTGAGGACGGAGAATTGTTTGAACCCGGGAGGTGGAGGTTGCAGTGAGCCAGGATGGTGCCATTGCACTCCAGCCTGGATGACAAAAGCGAAACTCCATCTTAAAAAAAAAAAAATACGTGTGTGTGTGTGTGTGTGTGTGTGTGTGTGTATATATATGTATACACAGAGGGAAGATACAGATGAAACAAGACTGATCACATTGAAAGTTTTGAAGCTAAGTGATGGGTACAATGGGACTTCATTTTATTATTTTGTCTACTTTGATAAGTTTGAAATTTTTCATAACAAAGTTAATTTTTTAAAATGAATGCATAAATACATTGAAAGTCAGAATGTGAAACAGACAACATTTCAAACCAGCAGAGACATGTGGCTTATCCAACTGGCTAGCCATCTGGAACACATCTAATAAAGTTACCTTTTATCAAAATAAATTACAGGTGAATCAAATATTTGGATATATAAAATAAAATTATGGTCAGTTACAGTGGTTCATGCCTGTAATCCTAGCACTTTGGGTGCCCAAGGTGGAAGGAATACTTAAGCTCAGGAGTTTGAGACCAGCCTGGGCAAGATGGCAAGACCCCGTCTCTATTTGAAAAATAATAATAAAATGAATAAATAAATAATAAAAAGAAAATCTTAAAACTATTCCAGGTAAATGTGGGATAATTTATTTCTTTTTGGATCTGAGAAGGCTTTTCTACACAATGTACAAGACCGGGTGCAGTGGTTCACACCTGCAATCCCAACATTTTGGGAGGCCAAGGCAGGCAGATCACCTGAGGTCAGGAGTTCAAGACCAGTCTGGCTAACATGGTGAAACCCTGTCTTTACTAAAAATAAAAAACTCAGCTGGTCATGGTGGCAGGTGCCTGTAATCCCAACTACTCGGGAGACTGAGGCAGGAGAATCGCTTGAACCCAGGAAGCGGAGGTTGCAGTGAGCTGAGATCGTGCTACTGCACTCCAGCCTGGGTGACAGAGCAAGATTCTGTCTTGAAACAAACAAAAAAATATACAAAACCCGAATTCCAAAAAGATTAGCAAATGTGACTACATAAAATACATTTGAGGGTTTTTTCCAGCATGGGAAAAAAAATACCATACAAAGTCAAAAGACAAATGATCAACTGGGAAAAATATTTCAACGCATATGACAATGAGTTCATGTCTTTCATGAATAAAGACCTCTTACAAATCAATTATAAAAGACCAGTAAACCAATAGAAAAACAGGCACAAAGCTTAAAGAGACAGTTCATAGAAAGGAAACACAAATGGCTTATGAACACAGGGAAAGATAGTCCACCTCAATCATTTTCACAAAGTAAAATATCAATGAGATAAAATGTTTCATTTATTAGATGGAAATTCTCAAAATATATTCATAAGATGGCTACTAAGTGACAAAATATCAAAACATAGAACAGTCTCTAAACTATGCCTTCACCAGTGTATAAAAACTATATATTAATATATATGCATATCTATAGATACACATAGATAAGTATATGTACATATGTGTATATATGCTTAAATATGCATAGGACTTTCTAGAACTACATTGTATAAACTGATTAGTGATTGCTTCTGGGGAAGAGAACTAAGAGTGGGAGCCCAAAGTCTTAAGTGAGAGTAAACATCACTTCCCACCATGTAATTTTTAATGTTTAAATGTATATCTGCATAGTCTTTCCAATTCAAAAATAACTGGCTAATAAAATAATCTGAATTACTTTATTCCACAAATATTTACTGACTGAGCATCTACTTTCTGACAATCACTACTTAAGGTTTGAGAATAGAGGTGGGGATGACCAGCGTGAAACTCTGTCCTCACAGCTCTAACATGCTTCTGGGAGGAGAATAATAAAAATCTTCAATTAATCCTGGTCAATCTAGTAATTTTGACTGCAACTTAATTAATGTTTTCTTTGAGTGTGCTTTTTTGGGGTGTGCTGTTTTACAGTGAATATATTTAGTTTTATATAAAATCACTACTCCAGAAACACATTCTTTAGAACAGACACAATAATTGCCATCATAATTTGAACAGGCCTTGACAAGTGAGAAGAAATGAGAAGAGGTTTGTTGTTCAAGCCTCCATGCATAGCCACATAATTTCAGAATTTCATTCTTGGCTGGGCACAGTGGCTCACGCTTGTAATCCCAGCATTTTGGGAGGCCGAGGCAGGTGGATCCCTTGAGCTCTGGAGTTCAAGACCAGCCTGGACAACATGGCAGAACCCCATCTCTGCAAAAAGTACAAAAATTAGCCAGGTATGGTGGTATGCACCTGTGGTCCCAGCTACTTGGGAGGCTGAGGTGGGAGGCTTAAGCCCAGGAGGCAGAGACTGCAGTGAGCCAAGACTGCACCACTGCACTCTAGCCTGAGTGATAGAGCCAGACCTTGTCTCAAAGAAAAAAGAAAAAAGCTGTTAACATTGTTTCACATAGAAAAAATACACATTTTGGCAGATGACATAATCCTATATCTAGAAAACCCCATCACCTCAGCCCAAAACCTTCTTAAGCTGATAAGCAACTTCAGCAAAGTCACAGGAAACAAAATCAATGTGCAAAAATCACTGGCATTCCTATACACCAACAACAGGCAAATAGAGAGCCAAATCATGAATGAATTCCCATTCACAATTGCTACGAAAAGAATAAAATACCTAGGAATACAGCTAAGGACAGAAGAAAAGGACGTCTTCAAGGAGGCCTAAAACCACTGCTCAAAGAAACCAGACAGGACACAAACAAATGGAAAAACATTCCATGCTCTTGGATAGAAAGAATTAATATCATGAGAATGGCCATACTGCTCAAAGTAATATATAGATTCAAGGCTATTCTCATTAAACTACCATTGACATTCTTCACAGAATTAGAAAAAAAACTATTTGAAAATTCATATGGAACCAAAAAAGAGCCCAAATAGCCAAGACAATCCTAAGTAAAAAGAACAAACCTGGAGACATTATGTTACCCAACTTCAAACTGTAATACAAGGCTACAGTAACCAAAACGGCATGGTACTGGTACAAGAACAAACACATAGACCAACGGAAGAGAAAAGAGATCTCAGAAATAAGACCACACGCCTACAACCATCTGATCTTCGACAGACCTGACAAAAACAAGCAATGGGGAAAGAATTCCCTATTCAATAAATGGTACTGGAATAACTGGCTAGCCATAAACAGAAAACTGAAACTGGACCTCTTCCTTATACCTTATAGAAAAATTAAGATAGATTGAAGACTTAAATGTAAAACCCAAAACCATAAAAACCCTAGAAGAAAATCTGGGCAATACCATTCAGGATATAGGCACAGGCAGAGATTTCATGACAGAAACGCCAAAAGCAATTGCAACAAAAGCAAAAATTGACAAGTGGGATCTGATTAAACTAAAGAGCTTCTGCACAACAAAAGAAACTATCATCAGAGTGAATAGAAAATTTGCAGAATGGGAGAAAATTTCTGCAATCTATCCATCTGACAAAGGTCTAATATCCAGCGTCTACAAGGGACTTAAACAAATTTACAAGAAAAAAATAAACCCATAAAAAAGTAGGCAAAGAACATGAACAGACACTTCTCAAAAGAAGATGTGGCCAGGCGCGGTGGCTCACGCCTGTAATCCCAGCACTTTGGGAGGCCTAGGCGGGCAGATCACGAGGTCAGGAGATTGAGACTATCCGGGCTAACACAGTGAAACCCTGTCTCTACTAAATATACAAAAAATTAGCCGGGTGGGCGCCTGTAGTCCCAGCTACTCGGGAGGCTGAGGCAGGAGAATGGCGTGAACCAGGGAGGCAGAGCTTGCAGTGAGCCGAGATGGCGCCACTGCACTCCAGCCTGGGCGACAGAGCAAGACTCCATCTCAAAAAAAAAAAAAAAAAAAAAAAGAAGATGTACATGTGGCCAACAAACGTATGGGGGAAAAAAGCTCAATATAACTGATTATTAGAGATATGCAAATCAAAACCACAATGAGGTACCATCTTACGCCAGTCAGAATGGCTAAATGGCTAAAAAAGCAAAAAACAACAGATGTTGGCAAAGTTGCTGAGAAAAAGGAACACTTTTACACTGTTGGTGGGAGTGTAAATTAGTTCAACCATTGTGGAAAACAGTGTAGTGAATCCTCAAAGAACTAGAGGCAGAAATACCATTTGACCCAGCAATCCCTTTACTATACCCAAAGGAATAGAAATCATTCTATTATAAAGATATATGCACACGTATGTTCATTACAGCACTATTCACAGTAGCAAATACATGGAATCAACCTAAATGTCCATCAGTGATAGACTGGATAAAGAAAATGTGGTCCGTATACACCATGGAATACTAGGCACCCATAAGAAGGAAGGAGATCACGTCCTTTGTAGGGATATGGATGGAGTTGGAAGCTGTTATCCTCAGCAAACTAATGCAGAAAGAGACAACCAAATACCACATGCTCTCAGTGAGAGCTGAATGATGAGAACACATGGACACATGGGGGCTAACAACACACACTGGAGCCTCTCAGAGGAGGGTGGTTGGGGGAGGAGGAGCATCAGGAAGACTAGCTAGTGGATGCTGGACTGAATACCTATGTGATGGGTTGATCTGTGCAGCTAACCACCATGGTACACATTTACCTATGTAACAAACCTGCACATCTTGTACATGTGTCCCTGAACTTAAAATAAAAGTTGAAAAAAATACACATTTTGGTTAAAAAACAAGTCAAGCTAAAGAAGAACAAATTCTAAAGTGTGGCCGATGAACACTAGACTTGCCCAGTGCTCTGTCAAAAAAGGGAACCTTGGCCAATCAGCTGGGAAACACTGCTTATTAAATTTCTCCAAAATAAAAAATTCTCCCCATCTTGGAGATTTACAATGTTTGTTAACACATTAGCAGCTCTAAGAAATCCTTCAATGGAGGCCAGGCATAGTGGCTCACACCTGTAATCCCAGCAGTCTGGGAGGCTAAGACAGGCAGATCACTTCAGCCCAGAAGTTCAAGACCAGCCTGGGCAACATAGCAAGACCCCAAATCTATTTTCTAAAAAGAAAATTAAAAAAAAAATTTTTTTAAAGAAATCCTTCAATGGATAACTTTTTTTTGCTTAACTTTTTAATCTTTCTCTCTCTTCTCTTTTTCTCCTCTCTCTGACTCAAGTGCATCCTTTAACTTCATTTAAGACTCTCTTCAGGCCTAGTGTACTCATTTCTAAAATGTAAGAGCTCAGACCAGATGAAGTCAATGGTTCCCATTCTAGTTTATCATTCCAGGTTCCCAGTCTTACTTTAGAAAAATTAAGCAATTGAAGCATTTGATGTTATTGCTTTGAAACCCAGCCAAATAAATAATTATCAGCTATTACTGAACTTCAAAGTATTCTGTATGATTGATTAATGTGATATGAAGTGATACTGAAATCACTGGTGCATTTATGAATACCAAGAAAAAAATTTATGACTTTTTTCAAAGCGACTTGGCATAAATCTTAAAAGATGGCAGAAAAAAATAATCCCAGACACTAGACTGAACAAAAAGGCACTAGTTCAGACTCTAATGTTTCCAAGAAACAGGAAAAGAAGTTTTTAAATTACATTTTAAAAATCTGCCAGGTGCAGTGGCTCACGTCTGTAATCCCAGCCCTTTGGGGGGTCAACGGGGGAGGATCACCTGAGGCCAGGAGTTTGAAACCTGCCTGAGCAACATGGCAAGACCCTGTTTCTAAGAATTTATTGTTTTTAATCAACTGAGAGTAATATTTCTAAGTAACCATTCACAAGAACAACTATGTCAGCCAGGCACAATGGCTCACACTTGTAATATCAACACTTTGGGAGGTTGAGGCAGGAAGATCACTTGAGCTCAGGAGTTTGAGACCAGCTTGGACCACAGAGTGACACTCTGCCTCTACAAAAAATAAAAAAATTAGCCAGGTGTGGTTGCACATGCCTGTAGTCCCAGCTACTGAGGAGGCTGAGGTGGGAGGATCACTTGAACCCAGGAGGCTGCAGCGAGCCATGACCATGCCACTGCACTACAGCCCGAGTGACAGAGCCAGATCTTGTTGCCAAAAAAAAGAAAGAAAAGAAAGGAAAAGAAAAGAGAAAGAAAGAAAGAAAGAAAGAAAGAAAGAAAGAAAGAAAGAAAGAAAGAAAGAGAAGAGAGAGAGAGAAAGAAAGAAAGAAAGAAAAGAAAAAGAAAGAAAGAAAGAAAGAAAGAAAGAAAGAAAGAAAGAAGGGAGGGAGGGAGGGAGGGAGGGAGGGAGGAAGGGAGGAATCTAAAAACTAAAAAAAAGAACAGTTTTTTTTAATGAATTCCTAGATTCGTCATGCAAAAAAGAAAGTGAAATTTTTTTTTTCATGAATTCTCTACTCATCTTCCTCTCAAACAGCTCAGCACTAGCTTAGTGGCAAATTCACATGCTTCCAAAAAGTGCGGGAGCAAATTAGAAAAGACTGGATCACCTGACATCAGGAAATGCTCATCTGAGCTCAAATCAGGAGAGTCTTTGGTTTGAATCTTTGTTTTCCTTCAGCAAACTCCAAAGCACTTCCCAGCCCCACTCTGGCCTCCGTGCTGTCAAAACTTCTTACTAATTTGTAGCTAACCTGAAGCTACATCTGTGAAAATAGAGCACAACCTACCTCCGTCCCAAGGAGCACTCTCTCAGTCCTATGGCAAGAAGAAAGTTAGAAGACTACGTGTGGGCTCAGAACAACTGAAATTCACTATTACCCACCAGATTACTTCCTTATAAGGACAATCTTCTCGGATAGAGCACAGCAATGACCAACAATAACAAATGCAAAATCCAATTTAAAAAAACAACACATATGAGACAAAAGAGATCCAATTCAGGACACTCCCCCAAAAGAAAATGGGGAGGGAAACAACTTTCCTTTTAACAGAATACCAGCAGGACCAACAGGACTTCTATAATTATAGGCTCTTTTTTTTTTTTTTTTTTTTTTTTTTTTTTGAGACAGGATCTCTCTCTCTATCACCCAGGCTGGAGTGCAGTGGCAAAATCACGGCTCACTATATAGCCTCAACCTCCTGGACTCAAGCAATTCTCCCACCTCAGCCTCCCAAGTAGCTGAGAACACAGACATGCACCATCACGCCCAGCTAATTTTTTTTATGATCGGTAGAGATAAGGTCTTGCCATGTTGCCCAGGCTGGTCTAACTCCTGGGTTCAAGCAATCCACCCGCCTCACCCCTCAAAGTGCTGGGATTACAGCCATGACCCCACGTCTGACCAGCCTCTCTTTCAACTAACACTCTGCCTAAGGAAGTTGTCTTACATGCAACTTTAAACCCAATCCAAGCGTTTTTTCTTACAGCACCCCTCACAAGTATGTTCAGCTGTGGGCCTTCCTAAGTTCTGATTCTCTCTTGAATTTATCAGGACACCTCACTTCCAATCTTTCGAGAAGCAAAATAGTCTGGCTTAGTGGTCAACACAGCATTTTCTACAGCCTACTGTCAAAGGCAAAACCTTAGAAAAGGAATTATTTCCTCCCATATTTAAAAATGTTGGAGGAGGTAGCTAGGCAGACATGAGCAGGGAGGAGAGGGCTCCTTCCTACCCCAGGGATGTCAGGCAACCGTCAAGTGATGGTCAGGCAGTTGTTAAACTGTCTCTCTAAAATAATAATTCAGGAGGTCGAGGTGGGTGGATCACTTGAGATCAGGAGTTTGAGACCAGGTTGGCCAACATGGCGAAACCCCGTCTCTACTAAAAATACAAAAATTAACCAGGTGTGGCGGCATATGCCTGTAGTCCCAGCTACTCAGGAGGCTGAGGCAGGAGAATTCCTTGAACCCAGGAAGCGGAGGCTGCAGTGAGCTGAGATCATACCACTGCACTCCAGCCGGGGTGATAGAGTGAGACTCTAAAAAAAAATAAATAAATAAATACATACATACATACATACATACATACATACATACATAATTGAGAATTTAGGAAAGAAGAAAGGAAAGGAGGGAGGGAGGGTAAGAAGAAAGAAAAGAAAGAAAGAGAGAGAGAAAGAGAAAGAAAGAAAGAAAGAAAGAAAGAAAGAAAGAAAGAAAGAAAGAAAGAAAGAAAGAAAGAAAGAAAGAAAAGAAAGAAAAGAAAGAAAGAAAGAAAGAAAGAAAGAAAGAAAGAAAAGAAAGAAAGAAAGAAAGAAAGAAAGAAAGAAAGAAAGAAAGAAAGAAAAAAGAAAGAAAAAGAAGGGAGGGAGGGAGGGAGGGAGGGAGGGAGAAGGAAGGGAAGGAAGGAAAGAAAGAAAAGGAAGGAAGGAAAAGAAAGAAAGAAAGAAAAGGAAGGAAGGAAGGAAGGGAAGGAAGGAAAGAAAGAAAAGGAAGGAAGGAAGGAAGGAAAGAAGGAAGGAAGGAAAGAAGTTTTATGACTTCAATAAATAAAAGAAATAATAATATAGTAATTTGTTGCAGTCAGTACCAAGGAAAGGCAGTATCCCGATAGACAGAAAACACCTGAAGTTGGTGGTCAGCAGCTTCCCAGTAAGATCCCAGGCATGGGAGAGTGGGCTCAAGCATGTGCACTAAGAGGCAAAATGGCAGAGTCTAGCTGGTATATGACCTTCCTTGAGGAACATTCGACTCCACAAAAATCCTCGAACGAGCATTCATACAACTCTACTAAACACATATGCATGTAACCCCTCCCAAGTGCCGAAAGGCCACTGTGAGCGAGGACAGCCCACCCCAAGGAAAAATCAAGGGAGGAGAGACACAAACCCTAGAACCATGCCAGTGCAGAAGACCCCAAGTCAAAGGTCTGATAGGGCACTTGGTTTTCTCAAGTTGCTCCCTTGTCCCTCTTCCAAGTTCACTTCCGTTCATTACTGCTCTGAAACTTTTTAATAAACTTTCACTCCTGTTCTAAAACTTGCCTCAGTCTCTCACTGTCACTCTCCCTTATGCTGCTCAGCCAAATTCTTTTCTCTGAGGAGGCAAGAAATGGGTTGTTACAGACCTGTTAGGATTTGCCGCTACTAACAAAAAGTGCAATTCTCACCAGTGAAACTCTGCCATCATTTTCATTAAGTCACATGCAGAACAAATGCAACTGAAATATCAGGGATCATGATATTTTTATACTTCTCTCCTTGCACAGCATCTGACCTGTTGATAACTGTTCTTTGTTTTTTGGGGGTTTTTTTTTTGTTTGTTTTACTGTTTTTTTAGAGATAGGGTCATGCTATGTTGCCCAGGCTGGTCTCAAAGTCTGCTAGGATTCCAGGCATAAACCACTGTACCCAGCCCATGTTGATAACTTTTTATGAGACAAACTCATCTTCTGGTGAAAGCCAGTGAATGACAAATACTTACCTGGCAGTTTAAGTTTATATGTGAAGATGCTATGTTTCCAGAATCACGTTTTATGTGATTTTTGTGTTTAAAAGTTTTCAATTAAAAAATCTTGAAAACTGAAGAGATTCTCTCCTTCAGCACATAAAACTGGGGTTTCCAGCATTTTATACAGGTTCTGCTTGAATTCCTACATCTCCTATGCTAATTAAGAGTGCTCCCTGTCCCATCTGTGCAGACTTCTAAATCACTAGAGAGATCACCAGGTAGAATGTCAGCACAGCTATCCTCCAAGCCTAAGATTGGTTGTCACTTACTGAATGAGGCTTCAGAGAGCAATAGAGACTGAGTAAGGCACTCTGTTGTAAAATAGGCACATTACAAGGTCAGAGAAAGCTGTCAGTAAAAATATGTGTGATCGGAAGGGCCTCAATATGCCTCACAACAACTTGATGCTCATCTGAGCTTGAAGCAGGTGTGATGGAAACGCTAAGGGGATCTTGGTTAGAAAAAGTTGAAAAAAAAAATTGATCTAATGGAAAACCCAGCATTTTTTACCCCCAATTCACGCCTGCCTTCTGGAAACTTTAGAAGCTTAGGCTCGTCTCTCATCTTAGGCTCCCAACGCTAGATTAACTTCATTTCCTGATGGTCTTCAGGGTGTTACTGGAACTGAAGTCATGAGTTGGATCTTCAAACAAGCCAATTCATTTAGATGTTTTTTGTGATGGTTAAAACTGAGTGTCAACTTGATTGGATTGAAGGATGCAAAGTATTGATCCTAGGTGTGTCTGTGAGGGTGTTGCCAGAGATTAACATTTAAGTCAGTGAGTTGGGGAAGGCAGATCCACTCTTAATCTGGGTGGGCACAATCTAACCAGCTGCCAACAAATATAAGGAGGCAGACAAACATGAAAAGGTGAGACTGGCTTAGCCTCTCAGCCTACATCTTTCTCCTATGCTGGATGCTTCCTGCCCTTGAACATCAGACTCCAAGTTCTTCAGTTTTGGGACTCAAACTGGCTCTCCTTGCTCCTCAGCTTGCAGATGGCCTATTGTGGGACCTTGTGATCGTGTGAGTTAATACTTAATAAACTCCCCTTTATATATACATACATATATACACACACACATGTGTATATATATGGATATATATGTGTGTGTATGTGTGTGTGTGTGTATATATATCTTATTAGTTCTGTCCCTCTAGAGAACCACGACTAATACATTTCTTTAGTCACAGACTGCCCCTCCACCCTAATATCTCATACAACATGCAAGGGCTTAACAGAAATGAGTATTAGGAGAGAGAAATAAATAAAGTATATTCACCATCTTCATGTACAATGGATAGCACTTCATTGTAGAGAAAGACACAGAAATGAGAAAAGCTGAAAGAATCTTCAAAAACACATGGTGTAGTCTTCATTATCAGGCAGCCAACATTTAGAGTTCCAGATCAGGCATTTATCAGCCCACAGTTATGGGGTAGATGGGTCAGATAGTTTGGCAATCCCAATTCACTCTTAGTTGGAAGGATTTGACTGTCTAAGTCATACATCAGTGTTAGTAATTCATAACAATTTAAAGACCTTCTCTTTTCAAACATGTGCTCATTTTAACCCAGATATAGCAGCATAAAGAGTCTAGCAGTAAAAAGTCTAGGCTGTGAACAGCTATCACTAACAAGATGGACACATTTGGAAAATCACCGAAACTCTTTGAATCTCAGTTCCCTATCCATAAAGTGGCAGGGTTAGAGTACATGAAGTCAGAATTTCTTCTAGCTAAAGTATGTTTGGTATCTACGACTCTATAAGGAAAGCCTTGGTATAAGGCATCAAAGGCAAGTGAGTAGGGTTCTCCCAACCCACCCAAGTAGGAATACATGCCCCATGGGATGACCCAGGCTGGGAGGCATGAAAGAGCAGAAGATCAATAGACTTGAATTCAGACTTTACCTAGATGATAAATCAACAGAGACAACTTATTGATGAAGGTCAGGCAATAGAATGTTCTAGAGTGGGGAAACCTTATATAAGAGACCTAAAGTTCAAGCCTCAACTTAGCCATTCACTAGTAGGGTGGCCTTGGATAGGCCACTTAACTCTTCTGAGCCACAGTTTCCCCCACAGGTGTTATTACTATCTGCTCCACATATAGACAACTCAGTATTTGTACTGTTGGATCTCAGAAACTGATACCTCAAAATATGGTGCTTTCATATACTGAACTAAAGAAGCCTCAAGGTCTCTCTGATTTTCCCCCACCTCCCAACCTCACTGTCTCACCCAAAGCATAAGATGAAGCTAAAGTTCCTTTATCTGCCTAAGATCCAGACCCACCAAGAAGAATGATTGTTTTTTTCTTCCCCTCCCTGTGAGACCAAGAATATAACCACACCTGAACAGACCCTGTCACAAGATAATGTCACAGTACTTTGGGAGGCCAGGATGGGAGGATCACTTTAGCCCAGGAGTTTGAGACCAGCCTGGGCAACATAGTGAGACTCTGTCTCTACAAAAATAAAATAAAATAAAATAAAAGATAATATCTATCTGTCAGATCATTCTAATTCCAAAGATAACTATTTACAAATTGATCTCTCTTCCCAGATACATTTATTCTCCCTAGTAATCCCCTCAACAGAACTCCTCTTCTCTGTGCCCCACCTTGCCACATAATATGTTTTGCCAGGATGGTACATGAGCTTCTGAACCCCAATGGGGAATGGGGAATCACTTTCCTTGTGTACATGTTAATAAATCCGTATGCCTTTTCTCCAGTTAATCTGCCTTTTGTGAGTTGATTTTCCAGTGAACCTTCCAAGGGGAAGTTCTCCTTGGCCCCTACAGTATCAAATAAGAAAATGTGCACACAGCAAAGAAAACAATCAACAAAGTGAAGATACAACCTGTTCAAGGTCGGGCACGGTGGCTCATGCCTATAATCCCAGAATTTTGGGAGGCTAAGGTGAGAGGATTGCTTGAGACCAGGAGTTCAAGACCAGCCTGGGCAACATAGCAAGACCCTCATCTCAAAAAAATAAATAAATAAAAGAAAAAAGAGAAGATACGACTTGTTGAATGGGAGAAAATATCAGCAAACTATTTATCCAGCAAGGGACTAATATTCAGAATAACAAGGAACTCACTCAAACAACTTAACAGTAAAAAATCAAATAATCTCATTCAAAATGAGCAAAGGACATGAATAGACATTCTCAAAAGACCTACAAATGACCAATAGATATATTAAAAAATACACAGCATCACTAACTTGCATTGGGGAAATACAAATCAAAACACAAGGAAAGTGAAGAAAAAAACTGCAATGAAATATCATCTGATGCCAGTTAGAATGGCTATTATCTAAAAAACAAAAATAACAGATGCTGGTGAGGAGGTGGAGAAAAGGGAACACATACACTGTTGGTGGAAATGTAAATTAGTATGGCCACTGTGAAAAACAGTATGAAGATTTCTTTAAAAACTAGAAATAGAACTACCATATGCTCCCACATTCCCACTATTAGGTACTTACCCGAAGGAAAAGAAATCAGTATATATAAGGAATACCTGTACTTATATGTTTACTGTAGCACTATCCACAATAGCAAAGACATGGAATCAACCTAAGTGTCCATCAATGGACAAATGGATGAAGAAAATGTGGTATATGTACACACTGGAATATCATTTGGCCATAAAAAAGAATGAAATCATGTCATTTGCAGCAATACGGATGGAACTGAAGGTAATTATGTTAAGTGAAATAAGCCAGGCACAGAAAGACAAACATCACAAGTTCTCACTCATATGTGGAAGCTAAAAAAGTTGATCTCATGGAGGTAGAGAGTAGAATGATAGATACCAGTGGCTAGGAAGGGTGTGTGTGTTGGGAGGATGAAGAAAGATTGGTCAATGGATACAAACATACAAACATACAGTGAGATAGGAGGAAAAGTTCTCTTTTTTTTTCTTATTTTTTTTTGAGACCAAGGTCTCACTCTGTTACTTAGGCTGAAGTGCAATTGCATAATCACAGCTCACTGCAGCCTCGACTTCCCAGTCTCAAGCTATCCTCCTGCCTCAGCCTCCCAGATAACTGTGACTACAAGCATGTGCCACCATTCCCAGCTTAGTTTTTAAAAAATTTTTGTTGCGACAAGGTCCCACTGTGTTGAGGCTGGTCTTGATCTCCTGGGCTCAAGTGATTCTCTCACCTCAGTGTCTCCCAGAGTGCTGATATTACAGGCATGAGCCACCACGCCTGGCCTAGAAAGAATAAGTCTTATATTCAAAAGCAGAGTAGAGTGACTACAGTTAATAACGTTGTATTATATATTTCAAAATAGCTGTAAGAGAGGACTTGAAATGTTCCTACCACATAGAAATGATAAATACTGGAAGTGATGGACCTAAGTAACCCTGACTTGATCTTCACACATTCCATGCATGTAACAAAATATCATATGTAATCCATAAATATGTACAAATATTATACATCAGTAAAAAACAAAAAATGTACACAAGCACACTCAATAAATTATAAAACTTCTGAGTTTTATAAAACTTCTGAGTTATAAAACTTCTGAGCCAGAGCTCAGAAGTTCCATGCCAACAGGCATTTATGATTTAGAAGGATATTTTCCTTCTCAAAATAGAGCAAAAATGGAAAGAAAAAGGCTAGGAAAAGACTTTTGAGAAAACAGCATCCTACTTTGCCCATTCTTCAGCCATAGACACTGAGTGTGAATGTAAGTAACTTCTCTAGTCCTTCCAAGACAAAGAGGGACTGTCTTTCCATGGAAATATCTGAATAATAAAAAGATTGCTAAACCTGAATCTTTGTCACACTTACTCAAAGCCCCAGACCATGCAATGACATTCAGATAAGCAAAAGAATCTCTGAGTCTCTCTTTTATACCAGGAGACAAGACACAAGCTACAGGGCAGGCAAAGAGGCCAGGTCTCAGCAGCTGAATTAGCCAATGTATGTGAGTTATTGTGAAAAAAGAGGCACAGCAACGAGGAAAGAGATTTGGCCACAGTCAAATTTCCGTTATTTACTGGGGAGAAGGGGGAGGGGGGAGGAACCAGGTTGGCTAGGAAGAAAAGTGTTAAGAAACAAAGCTATTTTGACCTAAGGACAAATGTATGAACTCAGTGCTATACAATGTGAGAAGAAAACTAGCTCTGAGCAGTCTAAGCTTTGTGCCATATACAAAAGTGATCAGTCCCAGAAAGACATGAGTAGAGGACTTCAGTGACATACCATACCACCCTTGCCCTGGGGGCACTTGTTTAAAGTCACTTTGGACCATGGTTCCTGCCTGTAATCCCAGATAGTAATACACCCATTGGGGAAACTGTGGCTCAGAAGAGTTAAGTGGCCTGTCCAAGGCCACCCTACTAGTGAATGGCTAAGTTGAGGCTTGAACTTTAGGTCTCTTATATAAGGTTTCCCCACTCTAGAACATTCTATTGCCTGACCTTCATCAATAAGTTGTCTCTGTTGATTTATCATCTAGGTAAAGTTTGAATTCAAATCTATTGATCGTCTGCTCCCTCGTGCCTCCCAGCCTGGGTCATCCCATGGGGCATGTATTCCTAGCCTTGCACTTGGGTGGGTTGGGAGAACCCTACTCACTTGCCTTTGATGCCTTATACCAAGGCTTTCCTTATAGAGTCGTAGATACCAAACATACTTTAGCTAGAAGAAATTCTGACTTCATGTACTCTAACCCTGCCACTTTATGGATAGGGAATTGAGATCCAAAGAGTTTCAGTGACTTTTCAAATGTGTCCATCTTGTTAGTGATAACTGTTCACAGCCTAGACTTTTTACTGCTAGACTCTTTATGCTGCTTATATCTGAGTTAAAATGAGCACGTTTGAAAAAGAGAAGCTCTTTAAATTGTTATGAGTTACTAACACTGATGTATGACTTAGACAGTCAGATCCTTCCAACTAAGGGTGAATTGGGATTGCCAAACTATCTGATCCGTCTACCCCGTAACTGTGGGCTGGTAAATGCCTGATTTAGACCTCTAAATGTTAACTACCCAATAACGAAAATCCCAGTATTTTCAGAGGCCAAAGTGGAAGATCACTAGAACCCAGGAGTTTGAGACTGGCCTGGGCAACATGATGAAAACTTGTTTCCAAAAGATACACAAAAAATTCCACGCATGGTGAAGCACACCTGTGGTCCCAGCTACTCAGGAGGCTGAGACAGGAGGATCGCTTGAGCCCGGGAGGTGGAGGTTGCAATGAGCTGAGACTGCAACACTGCACTCCAACCTGAGCAACAGAGCGAGACCCTGCTTCTAAAAAAATAAGAAAAATAAAATCACTTTGTTCCTGCCTAGCTGCCTCACCCATTATCTTCATGCACAAAAAACAACGTACATCGCTGCCAATGAATAGCTTGTTATTTCAATGTAAATTATTGATAAACAATTTAGGAACTTTTTTTTTCTTTAAAACCTCTTCTTTTTTCCTTTAAAATCCCACCTGTAACTGCTGCTAATCAGCAGGGCAACTTGAATCTGTGCTCCTGGGTGGCCATTCTCAAGATTTAGGTTAAAATAAACTCTATACTTGATCATATTTCCTGAATCTCATTATTTAATTTTGAACAATATAATTGGATAAAGGTATGTTAACCTCTAAATGAGAGAGAAGAGCCTAATCATTTTTTAAAAAATAAATTCAACCAAGTTCGTTTGGTTCAATCAACTGTCCATAAATTCTCAAAATAGCGTAAGAACAGCAAGAGTACATTGAGTAATAATTTATTTTATTTACTTACTTTTATCATTTTTTTAATCTTTAATTTTTTAAAAAAAATTTAAAGACTGGGTCTTGCTATATTGCCCAAGCTGGTCTCAAACTCCAGGCCTCAAGCATTGCTCCCATCCAAAGTGGTGAGTGGTTAGGGTTAGGTTTATAGGCATGAGCCATTATGCCTGGCCTTTTTTTTTTTTTTTTTTTGAGAGGTTCTCGTTCTGTTACCCAGACTGGAGTGCAGTGGTGCAATCGTAGCTCACTTCAGTCTCAAACTCCTGGGATCAAGTGATTCTTCCACACAGCCTCCCGAGTAGCTGGGACTACAAGCACACACCACCACCACATCCAGCTAATTTTAAAAACTATTTTTGTAGAGATGGGGTCTCGCTATGTAACCCAGGCTGGTCTGGAACACTTGGGCTCAAACGAACCACCCACCTCACCTCCCAAAGTGCTGGGATTACAGGCGTGAGCCGCCACACCCTGCCAAGTGATAATTTAATTTCAAGCATGTTCAAGTTGTAAATAATGTCAGTAATGTGAGTGGGGGAAACCTGCTAGCAAGAGGAAACTGAGTGGGGATCTAGAGTTAGATCAAGGCTGGAAAGATGGGTCCTCAACATATTGCAGAGCAGCAGTTGAAGATATTTGAGGCTAGGGAACTTCCTGAGTCTCTAGAGTGAACCCCGAAAATTTGAGACAGGTCTCAGTTTATTTTGCCAAGGTTGAGGATGCGTGCCCGTGACATAGCCTCAGGAAGTCTTGACGACATCTGCCCGACGTGGTCAGGGCACAGCTTGGTTTTATAGATTTTATTTTTTAATTTATTATTATTACTATTATTATTATTATTATTATTATTACTGAGATGGAGTCACGCTCTGTCGCCCAGGCTGGAGTGCAGTGGTGTGATCTTGGCTCCCTGCAACCTCTGCCTCCCAGGTTCAAGCAATTCTCCTGCCCCAATCTCCCTAGTAGCTGAGATTACAGGCACGTGCCAGCAACACCCAGTTAATTTTTGTATTTTTAGTACAGACGGGTTTCACCATGTTGGCCAGGCTAGTCTCAAACTCCTAACCTCAGGTGATCTGCCCTCCTCAGCCTCCCAAAGTGCTGTGATTACAGGCTTGAGCCACTGCGCCCAGCCAGTTTTATACATTTTAGGGAGACATGAGGTATCAATTAAAATATGTGAGAAGAGCCAAGCGCAGTGGCTAATGCCTGTAATCCCAGCACTCTGGGAGGCCGAGGTGGGTGGATTACCTGCGGTTGGGAGTTCGAGATCAGCCTGACCAACATGGAGAAACCCCGTCTCAACTAAAAATACAAAATTAGCCAGGCATGGTGGCACATGCCTGTAATCCCAGCTACTCAAGAGGCTGAAGCAGGAGAATCGCTTGAATCTGGGAAGTGGAGGTTGCAGTGAGCCGAGATCATGTCATTGCACTCAGCCTGGGCAACAAGAGCAAAACTCCATCTCAAAAAAAAAAAAAGAAAGAAATACATATATATGTGTATATATGTGTGTGTGTGTATACATATTATATTTATATATTTTATATATATATAATGTATAGATATGTAAGAAGTACATTGGTTAGGTCCGAAAGGCAGAACAACTTGAAGCAAAGGCAGGAAGGCTCAAACTGGGGAGGGCACTTCCAGATCACAGATAGGTGGGAGACAAGCTGTTGCATTGTTCTGAGTCGCTGATCAGTCTTTCCAAAGGAGGCCATCAGATATGCATTTATCACAGTGAGCAGAGGAATAACTTTGAATAGACTGGGAGGCAGGTTTGCCCTGAGCAGTTTCCAGCTTGAGTTTTCCTCTTAGCTTAGTGATTTTGGGGGCCCAAGATATTTTCCTGTCACGCTAGGGACAGCAACACAGGGTGCCAAGAACTAAATCAAAAAAGAGCCCATAGTTAAAAGAAAAAGTCTGAGAGAGATGGAGTACAAGTCACCAGGGTGGAAGAGGCTGAAAGCCCTGGGGCTTGAAGCCTACAGAAGGGATCATTTGGGTATGGAGGTTATGATTGATATTGAAAGGAACGCTGAATCCAGAAAGATTAGCATGAGAAAGAGCCTAGATTTGGCCAAAATGGAGCCTTTGAGAGCAGTCTGAACAGAGTGCAATGAACAAAACAGGCAGGAAGTTTGCCAGGCTAAATCAGTTCCGGATCTTTTAATAGAGTGTGTGAATTTCCCAAGCTGCCTCCTTTTTCATCTTTCTTCCTCTTTTGGCTTTTCTTCCTGTGTCCACTGGAAGGTTCAATGCATAAGGGAAGATAAAAACTAATGCGAAATCTATTAAATGATTAGGGAAGAAATTACTCAAACACTAAAGTTGGAATGAACCTTTATAGATTGTGTGGATGTGTTCTTCATTCCTGCTTTATCATTACCACCACTCATTCTGAGTTGATTGTATTAAACCTTAATAATTTGTAATGTCTGTATGCCTTCACCTAAAAAGAAGAGTGTGATATGTAAGCCTCGAACTGCTGCCTGAGCTCCAACTATTACCCAATTGTACTGATAACGTAAAGGAAAATTTAAATATCTCAGGACTCCCAAATCCCTTATGTCAAAGAGGTTAAGCATAGAGGTTGAGTCATGCAACATCCTTTTTCAAATGAATAGCTGTTACTGGCATGCATTACCCAGACCCCCACAGAAAGGCAAAAGGCCTCAGGCATCTTTCAAGACTGCTCCCACAGGTCATTTGAAGCAAATTCTTTGCTGGCCTCCCATAAGCATGGACATGCCAATTATACTTTAGGTCTGCAGTCTAAGTCTAGCTCCTAAACCTGAAGTCTGTTTGATTCCACACCAATAACGTCATTACAAGCTTTTTTTCCCAGGTACAGAACAAAGACAAGATCAATCATACCTCCACTTACCCAAAGACCTCTGCATAATTGAGTATTCCTTTACTCCCTTTTTTTTTTTTTTAATTCTATTATTCACCTTGTCTTATGTAAAATGTAGATTTCTGGGCATTGACTAAAGTCTCACAAGAATGTAACCATTCCTCTTACTACCTACCCGCCCCTCTCCCTACATGCCTTCCCCTTTCCAGGCTGGAGAGGAGTGGCATGATTATAGCTCACTACAGCCTTAACTTCTGCGACTCAAGTGATCCTCCCACCTCAGCCTCCCAAGTAGATGGGATCACAGGCACGCACCACTACACCTGGCAATTTTTTTCATTTTTTGGAGAAATGGTGGCAGGGTGGGGGGCTGAGGAAGGGGAGGCAGGCAGGGCTGAATTTTGCTGTGTTACTCAGGCTGGTCTCAAACTCCTGGTCTCAAGTGATCCTCCTGCCTCAGTCTCCAAAAGAACTAGGATTACGGGCATGAGCCACTGCATCTAGTCTCCTTCCCTCTTTAAGGAAATGTGTAAATACTAAACCTCCTAAATATATCTTCAGAAAAACAGCCACAAGGCTGAGTATGGTGGCTCATGCCTGTAATGCCAGCACTTTGGGAGGCTAAGGCCAGTGGATCACTTGAGTCCAGGAGTTTAAGACCAGCCTGGGCATATGGCGAGACCCTGTCTCTACAGAAAATAACACAAGAAAACTAGTCAGGCTTGGTCGCATGTGCCTGTAGTCCCAGGTACTCAGGAAGCTGAGGCGGGAGGATCACTTGAGCCCAGGAGCTGAAGGCTACAGTGAACGGGGATCCCACCACTGCACTCCAGCCTTGGCGAAAGAGCCACATGCAACAAGAAGAAGAAGAGGAGGAGGAGGAGGAGGAGGAGGAGGAGGAGGAGGAGGAGGAGGAGAAGGAGGAGAAGGAGGAGAAGGAGAAGGAGAAGAAGAAGAAGAAGGAAAGAAAAGAAAGAAGAAAGAGAGAGGGAGGGAGGGAGGGAGGGAGGGAGGAAGGAAGGAAGGAAGGAAGGAAGGAAGGAAGGAAGGAAGGAAGGAAGGAAGGAAGGAAGGAAGGAAGGAAGGAAGGAAGGAAGGAAGGACAGCCAGCCACAGATGTGTTTATGGCTCGACTTTTTCCCAGAAACTCCCTAAAGCTGGCCTAATAAACCTCGATTCATTGAGCCCATTGCCTCAGTCACTCATTTCAGTTACCATAATATTTTCTCAAAGCCACTGCATCTTTTTGCTTTTTGTCAAGCATTATGTCATGTGCTTCTAGGGATACAAAAAGGAAATAAGTGAAATAAGAAGAAAAAGAAGAAATTTCCTTTTCCTCCTATTCAATTAGTGGAAAGAAGATGTTAAAAGATTTAACATCATGCTTTGCCCACAAAACTCAGGAAAGTGCCATTTTATTAGGTGAAATACAAATGTATGAAAACTCTCCCATCAGTAGACTTCCAAAATGCTCCCTTTCCCTGGGAAAGCTTTTCCTCCCCAAGTCACTTCACTTCCCACCATTTCTCCATGTTGATCAGAGAAGTCTCAGGGGCCTCAACCTCTCAACCAGCCTTCTTTCCTCTGCCAATCTGACCCCATTATGCACTCACTCTGTCTCTAAAATTACTCACATTGACCCGGGTGTGCTGTGACTGCTGTAGGAGTTATTAAGAAATTCTCTTAGGCAGATAGAGAGGAAAAGGGGTCCTTGGAACGTTTTCGTCCCGTATAAAGCAGCTCCAGAAACGTTTCTTGTCTAGTAGGAAAGCCTTGGCTCATAGAACTGGGCTGGCAACTTTTGATATGCAAATGCAGGCCATTAGAAACCGGGTCCACCCAACCTGGAAATTCCCACTATTGTCCTCTTGTCCTTGCCCACATGTGTTCCTGGCAGCATGGGCACCCCCACATATCCCCACGTGTGCAGAACATCATGGCGCCCTGTATTTGCATATGAAAAGACTAAGGTGGGAGGGCCAGTTTTTTTGCAGGCTTCATGAATGACATGCTGAGTCAAACCAATCCCCTGAGCCCTATGCAAATCAGACACCACCCCCTCCAGCCTCCTCATAAAACTGGCTGTTACCCACCACACTGGAGTCTCCTCTCCGCTTTGGAGCCCTCCTCCCTCTGTGTCTGTACATGGGAGATTCTTCTTTCTTTCTTCTCCCTTATCTCTTGCCTATTACATTCTCCGCTTCTTAAAACCACTCCACATGTGTCCATGTCGTTTTATCTAATTCACATAAGTCAAGATCCCTGGTGTTCGTCCCCTCAGCGGAGCCATATCATGACGACGTCACTGTCCTTTCGTGTCCTGGTTTTGTGCTTTTCTTCCGTCTGTATATCCAGTAAATCATTACCACCAAAGATACTTCCATCCTGTTTTTCAACTGAAAAATCTCTTTCAAAACACATTATCTCATAGAGGCCCCAATGACTTTGAGGCATGTAAAGATAGGAGGCTCCCCGTTTCACAAATGGAGAAACTAAGACATGAAGAAAACAACCCCATGTTCACGGGTTTAGCAATTGGCAGCATAAAGATCTTCCCTCCAGGGTCCAGGATTCTTCCCGGTATAGGAGTGACCAATATGCTGGAGCACGAATACCAAGTACCATTACAGACGGCGCCCGGGGAGGGCTCTGAGCCTACATTTTCCTACTGACTTTCATGCTCCTCTGTCTTCTCCCCCCACCTGAAACTTTCCCTTTATTTCTGAACAGAACGGAAGTTGTTACTCAACTTTTTTCTCCACCGTTACAGGCTCCTGGATCACACACTCTCTAACTTTTAGCATACTTTTTCTCTACACTGTTCACCATGACAATCACATGTCACTTGGGTCTTTTTTGTTGTTGTTGTTCTTTTTTGAGACAGGGTTTCACTCTGTCACCCAGGCTGGCACACAGTGGTGCAATCTCCTCTTCCTGGTTTCAAGCGATCCTCCTGCATGCCATCACACCCAGCTAATTTTAATACTTTTTGTAGAGACAGGGTTTCACCATGTTGCCCAGGCTGGTCTCAAACTCCTGACCTCAGGTGATCCACCCGCCTTGGCCTCCCAAAGTGCGGGGATAAGAGGTGTGAGCCACCGCACTCGGTCGGTTCTTTTATTTACTGTTTCGTGTGTGTGTTTTGTTGTCACTGTAAATTAGTAAGATATTTGTAGTAACTATTATTTTCTAATATTTATTTTTATATTCTTCACAATGCCTAATACAGAGAAAATTTTACACAAATATTTGCTGAATTGGGATGAATGTCTCAGGGGACTGAACAGAAATTCTAGGCTTAAGACATTATCTTTCTTACAGTCTGATAACTCAAAAATTTTGCATGCATGATGACTCTGACAAGCTTAAAATCACATGGAGATCAGAGCCCTACTAGTCTCCAGGACCACGAAACACCAAAATAAAATTGCAAAAAAAAATGCAAGCCAATTGAAAATAATCCACTTTCCAAAAGAGAGCTGCTGCCACCTGCTATGACACCTCCCAAAACATGCCTCAACCACTTTTTGTTCTTTCATTAACTTCTGCTTTCTTTTGTTTTACATGACTGCTCACCATTTTTTGGTTGAAAACGTGTTAGATTTGTCAATTCTTCAGTATTTACTAATTCTGAATATCTGAGCTTTCCTATGGGCAGTTATCATGAAGAAAGAAATCTCTTCGTCTATCCATTCAAAAACTTGGGCTACTGTACCCCATATGGTAAATCTTTATATCTAAAATATACAATGTGTTAGGAATATGATTTTAATATATTAAAATACACTTTTATCTCTTTTTTTGTAAATACACACTTCTTTTGTGAGATGGGGTCTCACTCTGTCACCCAGGTTGGAGTGTAGTGGTGCCAAGCAATCCTCCCGATTCAGCCTCCCAAGTAGCTGAAACCACAGGCACATGCCACCACGCCTGGCTAATTTTTTGTATACTTTTTGGTAGAGACAGGGTTCCACCATGTTTCCCAGGCTGGTTTCAAACTCCTGAGCTCATGCCCTCTGCCCACCTCAGTGTCCCAAAGTGCTGGGATTACAGGTGTGAGCCACTGCACCTGGCCTCACGTGTACATTTTTAAAAAGCAAAAACATTGAAAATTTTACATCAAAATGTTAACTATAATTATTTCAAGGTTATTGGATCATGAAAAGTATTTATCTTCTCCTTGCTTATCTGTGTCATTGGCAATAAAATGCATTCTACGTGAACTAAGGAAAAATAATTATTTTTAAAAATTTAAGCTCTAGATATCAAGAAAGTTGATAACACATTTTACTATGAGGTTGAATTCAAAGTGTTTGCCTAAAGAGATTATTTCTTCCCTCCTTTTTTCTAATTTAGCATATGCTAATCTTTTCCTTTATTCAAGAACTTTTTCTAGTTGTATAATAATTAGAAAGAATGGATGGACTATCTGTATTAGTCCATTCTCATCCTGCTCTGAAGAAATACCTGAGACTCGATAATTTATAAGGGAAAGATGTTTAATTGACTCACAGTTTCGCATGGCCAGGGAGGCCTCAAGGAACTTACAATCATGGTGGAAGGGGAAGCAAACATGTCCTTCTTCACGTGGCGGCATGAGAGAGAAGTGCAGAGCAAAGCAGGGGAAATCCTCTTATAAAACCATCAGATCTCGTGAGAACTCACTATCATGAGAACGACATGAGGAACTGCCCCCATGGTCTAATCACCTCCCACAAGTTCCCTCCCCCAACACATGGGGATTACAATTCGGATTACAGTTTAAGATAAGATTTAGGTGGTCAGACTGTATCCCTATCCAAGCACATCCTCTCAAAACTCTGCCTTCCTATGTTTTAATCTCTGTTTTCCTCCCCTTTTCAATCTAAATTATTAGAAAAAATGCTCCATCACCCTCAACCCCAACTCTCCTCAGCTTTGATCTGGAAGTGTCTTTGGGAATGAGATTTTCCTCAAGATTCAGGCAGATCTGGGCTGAGCACTCCTAAAATCATTATTCACCCAAACAAGCTTGCTCTGGCCTCACTGGGGTTGGATTACACACATTCTCAGCTCCAGGAATGGAGACAAAGGTGGGCAAGCACAAAACAACCTTATCCAAAAATAAGAAATTATGTAGCATCCTTTTCCTTATATTATAGTACATTCCCTCAGGGCGGCTATATACTGGACTCTCAGGTCAAACACGCCTAGGCTCAAATTCTGACCCCAGAGTCAAACTATTGGGGTTGGAACCCTGACTGTACTATTTCTGGGTGACCTCGAGCCAGGTTTGAAGTTCTCTGAACCTGTGTTTTCTCATCAGAAAAAGGGAACTAGTTAATAATAACAGCACTTCCTAGAACTATTTGATTTAAAAAATTAGATAATGAATGTAAAGCCTTTAACACGGTCCCTTGCAGACAGCAAAAGTACAGTATATGTTACCTCCATGTGCCACACAGTCAATGAGGCTGGGGAAGGCCTGCATGGCCTGTTGAAGGGGCTGCAATTATTAGGTTGGTGCAAAAGTAGTTGCAGGTTTTGCCATTAAAAACTACTTTTCACCAACCTATAGAAAGAAGGAGTCCTCTCGGACTCTATTTTCTGCCTTCCTCTAAGGCTCACATCAGTGACTTCTACTGCCCAGAAAGTTCCAGGCATTGCCTAGAATGTTTCATGGGCCAGGAGCATCCACCCATTGGCAAAAGGCCACCTCCACAATGATAAGAAACGTGAGCTTGTGGGGAGTAGACAGTGGTTTGGTGCTCAATGCCTGAAGTCCATTGAGATTGACGGAGGGATCGCTTGCTAAATTGCTCCCAATGCACGGAACACAAAGAGGATGCGATGCAAGGTGGAAATTACTACACCCCATGTCTAGGACCCTGTGACTACAGCTAATGCCAACTTGAAAGCAAAGTCGCTTCAAGGCAATCTGGAGTCGCTGAGCCTTCATTACTCAGCTTACTTACTGTGTTTTGGTGACTTGGTGTCTCTCTCCCCGTGCTGGCTCCTCAGCTCGGAATATCTGGGACTCCAGCGTTCCTCTCAAGGCAACTAATTTGTACATAACTTTGGAATGTTTGTGAGTGTTCACAAGATAAAACTAAATAGTACTCAAGTGCCTGGCTCAAACGTTGTTTGAGAGTCCCTCCCTCAAGTCCCCATTACCTACGCAAAAGCTGCTCTAGTTGATTAATCAAGTTGAAAATCCAAGTGTAGAAAACGCTGGTAACTGTGTTCCAGAGTAAAATCCAGCTCTAGCTGGAAAACTGTGACCGTATTTGACCAAGAGAGTTCAAGTTCAGACACTTCTCTTTGATAGACTGGCTATAACTGAGTCCAACCAAGAGACAATACTAATTCACATGATTCCAGGGGAATTTCAAAGGTGATCTTGTCCGTTTAATTGTAATGAAATACCTGGCACATTATGTGGAAAATATTAGGTACTCAATAAGTATTTGGTGAATGCTGAATATTCATAAGTGGGTCCTTATCATATTATATGGTTAGTATTCACAACCACTAGTAAGAACAACTCTTTGACTATTTTTTATCAGGATGGAAAAAGAGGTTGGGATTTGTGACTTAACAAGGAACCAGAAAATAAGGTCTTTAACATCATTTGCTTCAGGCTTTTAATTGGTGGAAAGAACAAAGTTGTTACAAATGACTTGCACTTCCAGTGAATAAATGCAATGTTCCTGCTGCAATCATTTAATCTGCTAGAATAGCAGAATCTTCAAACATGTTCAATAAATTGTTGAGATTATATATATTCTCATCAGTCCATAAAACTATTACAGATTTACCCAATAGTGTGCTGTAGTCTGAGCTATTCAAACAGAATAATCATAAACAAGTAGCCTAAAACATATGGTTTTCATGTTTATAGCTGTTTGCTCAGTTTTTCAAATAATTAAAGATTTTCTCCTTAAAACATAACTTTGTATAAGTACAGCTTATCTTTGGATAAACTGTGACACTTTACACAGAATTATATTCTATAGGAGTGAATAATGTTAAATTAAGTTTCCTGGAAAATGTGTTGGTTGGTTTCATCTTTTTTCCTTTCTCAGAGGTTTGTATTATTCTATCTTATTATTATTATTATTGAGACAGGGTCATTGTCTGTCACCCTGGAAGGAATGGTACGGTCATCGCTCATTGCAGTGGTACGGTCATCGCTCATTGCAACCTCAGTATCCTGGGCTCAAGTGATCCTCCTGCCTCCATCTCTTGAGTAGCTGAGACTACAGGCATGCTCTCCCACATTTAGCTAATTTTTGTTTTGTTTTGTTTTTAGTATAGACGAGGTCTTGCTACATGTTGCTTGGGCTGATCTCAAACTCCTGAGCTCAAGTGATCTTTCCACCTCAGCCTCCCAAAGTGGTGGGTCGAATTCCTGATTTCAAGTGATTCTCACACCTCAGCCTCCCAAAGTGCTGGGATTACAGGCGTGAGCCACTGTGCCTGGCCTATTTTCCTGTTTTAGACTAAGGTTCAGCCTCTTTTAATATATGTACATTTGCTTATAAGTAGTTATATGTTCTGTTCCTCTCTGGCATTAGAAATCAGTGCATAAAACTCCTAGGAATGCAGTGTCCTTCACAATAGTCAGGAAAAAAAGAACTTCTACCCTGTCCAAATTTGAAAAAAGTCTATCTAGTCACAGGTTTCTATTGCATGTTTAGAAAAAGATTATACAATTAAGAGGAAGAGAAAACAGATATTTTCAGTTTTGCACAGGTTAAATGAATTAGCTTCCTATAATGATATTTACCTGTTAAAAGAATGTTGTTCTGCTAGGGATAATCATGTAATAGGAATCAGGGCAATTCCAATTCTGCTGAAAAGGGGATTTAAGAGATTCTTATGTCACAGAGAAACTCAAGAACATGCTGGAAATCCTGGCTATTTATGCTGTCATTAAAGTACTTATGCAGGTACCAGCCTAAGTTTATGGATCAAAGTGATCAACAATTACAGATGAACCACTAAAATGATATAACATCCATTTATTGAGAAGTTTCCACTTGCTATACACTTAGATTGCAGCCTTAGATTTTACATTTGGATCAAAGTTCCATCACATTGCATCATTTTCAGAATATTTGAACTTTTCTTTCAATAGAAACTGAGGTAAGTAAATATCCCCCCAAATAGACACTAATGTTCCATATCTAACAAGTAACCAAATTGTCATGATAATCTGGGATCACTATCTAGACTCCATTTATGAAAGGAAGTCGTTTTATAGATTTCACAATAGCCTGATTTTCATTTTGTAAATGTGTCTCATTGTTGAGTGTCTTTATTTACTCCCATTCAGTGATGAAGTGACTCTACTGTTTGAGGCCCAATGCCACGAGTTAACTTCATGGAAATGAGTCATGTTCAGTTTGGCCCCTAGAAGTGCTTGCCAGCAACACAGATGGGTTTATTACTAGCACTAAAATTACCTTCATTCTTTACCTCCTGTATTAGCTTCCAAGAAGGGTTCCATTGGTTTATAATATTTTTGTTTTCTTCTAAGTATATACATTTACTTTCATTTGGCCCATATATCAAAGCAATTGGTTAGTTTTTTTATTTTTTCAGAGACAGAGTCTCACTCTGTTGCCCAGGCTGTACAGCCGTGGCATGATCATAGCTCACTGCAGCTTCAAACTCCTATGCTCAAGGGATCCTTCTGCCTCAGCCTCCTGAGCAGCTGGGATTACAGGCCCACACATCAGCACACCTGGCCACATTTCTTATTTTTGTAGAGATGGGATCTTGCTTTATTGCCCAGTCTGGTCTTCAGCTCCTAGCCTCAAGTGATCCTCCCACCTCGGCTTCCTGAAGTGCTAGGATTACAGGCATCAACCACCACACCTGGCCTGGTTTGGTATTTTTATCTCAGCTTTTATAGATGAGAAAACTCAAGCGTGGAGAAGTTGAATGCTTGCTTATAGCACAAAACTATTATATACCACAGGCAGGACACTCAAGTCTCCTAACCTTTTGATCTGTGGTGCTCCCACTAAAAAAATTGAGCCTAATAGAAGGTCCCATCAATATGGGTCCAACAATACTCAAAATGGAAACTGGATATTTTTTAATTAGATTGGGTACGGTTATGAAAGAGCAGCGTGAGGGATCCTTGTGGTGATGGAACAGTCACATATCTTGACTGTGGCTGTGAACTACCGAGGGATGGTTCTGAGGTCCCCGCAGTCCCCTTTTGTTCCCTGCTGGCTGGAAGCATTTCCTACACGGTACCACCTGGCTGCCTAAGAAGACAATCACGGATGTGCAGTCATGCCAAGGCACAGACAGTTTCCTGGAAAAAAGAACAACTCCTTTCCACTACCTCCTCCCTAAGAAACTAGAAAAGAATTTCACTTGGACGGTTTTAAAGTAGAGAGCAAATCTGCTCTGCTCACACTCGCCCTTGGTGTCAAATCATTATTTATGTAACAAAAACTTTAACATAAATGAAAACAATGTAATGTGTAGAATGGTAGTTAGGCCACAGGCTCAGAGACACAAAGATCTGGGTTTGAATCCCTCTCTCCTGCCTATTGTGGTGGTTTGAGGCAGAGGACTTTACCTCTCTAAGCTTCAATTTCATGGAGATAACAATAGTACTATTTCCCAGAACTGTTTTAAGAAGTGGCTGAAATAGCCTAAAAAGGAACGAGATCATGTCCTTCGCGGGGACACGGATGGAGCTCGAAGCCATTATCCTCAGCAAACTAACGCAGGAACAGGAAACCAGACACCGCAGTTCTCACTTACAAGTGGGAGCTGAACAATGAGAACACATGGACACAGGGAGGGGAACAGCACACACTGAGGCCTGTGGGGGCGGGGGGAGAGGGAGAGCTTCGGGAATAGCTGATGGATGCTGGGCTTAATACCTAGATGTTGGGTTGATTTATGCAGCAAATCACCGTGGCACACATTTACCTATGTAACAAGCCTGCATATCCTGCACATGTACACTGGAACTTAAAATAACAGTTGAAGAAAGAAAAAGAAATTGTAAATGTAAATCTAAACTAAAAGGTAAAAATAAAAGTGCAGATCACAGTGTCTAGAACCTACCAAGTGCTCAGTAATATCATTGGTTTTTATTGAGCACTCCACATATGAAATATTCAGAAAATGCTGTAGACTCTGTTAGGAATCCTATCATGCTGCTATTTCTATTTCGATGCCTAGTGCATGCTGGGTTTTTGTTTCTTTGATTAATTCTTTCATTTCTAACTTGACTTAGTTTTCCTTGACGATCTGGTCATTCTTCATGCAGACTTCTTTTGAAAGACTCATCCACATTCTAGTAACTTTGGGCTGAGTTTAAGCTGGCTCACTTTTCACCTTTCAGCCCTTCTGTGTCAATCCCTGTGTCAGTCTAGGAGGCCTGTCTTTGCTCACATTTGTTCAGCCCTTTGCCTTTTTGTCTGCCAACTATCTCTCCTTTCTAAGGCAAAGATTGATTCTAAGACAGAGACAGAAGATTCTTTTTCAATGCCTACAAGCCAAAATATTTTATTTTGCTTATGTCCCTGATAAGGGACTCCATGGTGACCTGCTGGCCCTGAGAGATGGCAGGGCCAAGATTCTAACAACAGGAATAATAATTCTTGACTCTACAAAATAATCCGTGACTCTACAAAAATGTTTTTATGACCTCTCCCTATGCGTACCAAGATGATAAAGATATGGCAACATTCCCTAAAAAATGAATTGCAATTATACTGGGAGATTTAAATTGAACTTAGCATTAGTAACTGACGAATTGACTATTGAATTTTTTAGGAAATCATCAAACTCAGGTTTAGACGCAGTTATAAATCATTCAGAGAAAATAACTCATTTTCAGGTCATTCTAGGAATTAATCAGACCAGCCAGCCCCAGGGGGACCATGTTTCCTTTTTCTCACTTCAGAGTTGACACATGATTCTGCACCAGGCTTACTGTCAAAGGGGATTCCCCTACAAAGACTAAATAACATAAATTTTAAGTGTCATTTCTTAGACTGCAATGAACCATGAACTTTAGCACACTATAACTAAAACATTGCTTTTGTTGTCTTGTTGGTGGAAGATTTAAGGAGGGTTAAATTTTTGTCCATTTCTTTTTTTTTTTTTTTTTTTGAGATGAAGTCTCCCTCATTGACCAAGCTGGAGTGCAGCCGCGTGATCTCGGCTCACTGCACCTCCCGGATTCAAGCGATACCCATGCCTAACCTCTTGAGTAGCTGGGGTTACAGGCGCCCGCCACCATGCCCAGCTAATTTTTGTGTTTTTAGTAGAAACAGGGTTTTGCCATGTAGGCCAGCCTGGTTTTGAACTCCTGACCTCAGGTGATCTGCCTGCCTTGGCCTCCCAAAGTCCTGGGATGACAGGCGTGAGCTACCGCACCGGGCTTATTTATTTTCTTTCAACATTTGTTTTATTTTCATATTACTAAAATAGTTCAGGTATGTTCCACTAATGAAAAATCTGGGAAAAAAATAGAGTACAAAGTACAAAGAAAGAAAAATCATGAGCTATAAGTCCACTGTTCATATATTAACATTTTAACACCTTTCACCCAAATCTTGCTTCTTTGCAGGATTTTTACATAGTTGAAAAAGTTATGTTCCTCCTTTTTTGACTTAGCATTACATCATGAGAATATTTCCATAAATATCATTTTATTGATGACATTTCTTTGTATACCACCATGTGTTCAACCATTCTGATAACTAGGATTATAATATTTATTTTAAATTAATGATTCTTTTAAAAACTCACTTTCACTTTATAAAATTCAGAAAATGCACAAAGCATAAAGAAGAAAAGACAAATTAGTGATTAAATTTTTAAGCGTGGCTGTGGCAACTTGAAGACTGATATTGATAACTGCCATTTAATGCAATCACATTTTTAACCCTCATACAACCCAAAAAGTCAGTATGTTATAGTCACCACTTAATAGGTTCAGAGGTCATAGAGCTGGTGGGTTCAGAGATACAGATTTTGAACAGATCTATCTGACCCCCAAACTGTGTTTTCTCTTGGCTAAATTACACTGACCTTCCCATAATTACCTCCACCATCACCTCTACCACCATCATCTCCAACCACCATCTCCACCATCTGTACTGTCACTTCTACCATCACTTCCTCAACCACCTCCACCATATCTACCATCACTTCTACCATCTATCACCTCCACCATCACCTCTAACCACCATCTCCACCACCACCTCAACCACCACCTCCACCATCTCCTCCACAACCACCTCCACTATCTCTACCATCACTTCCACCATCACCTCTACCACTCCAACCACCATTTCTACCATCTCCATTACCACCTCCACCATCGCCTCCACAACCACCTCTACCATCTCCACCGTCACTTCCACCATCACCTCCCCTGCCACCACCAATTCCACCACCACGCCCTTTATCTCCACCTCCACCTCTACCACCACATATTGCCACCCCTTTCACTTTACTGACCTAGGAATTTTTCTGATCCCTGTTCTACACACCCTTTCTTTATACCTTCATATTCTCCTCTCCTGCTTCACTCTGACCTTTTATAACCTTCACTTTTTAAAGTGCCTGAGTAACAGAGATAAAGCAATGGCTTTCCTACCACATTCATTTTATGAATTATCCCAGTTATTCATTCATTCAACAAATATTTACTGAGAGCAGGCACTGTTCTGAGCACTTGGGAGCACAAGTAACTCCTCCATTTGCAGGATTCTCTTTAAGGCTGAAAAGCTTATTTTTTAGGATTTTTCTTCACACACACACACACACACACACACACCATTTGCCACATTAGACCTACTTGCAAATTGTTAACCTGTACTTCATTTATCAGCTCACACTGCAGAGCCTCCAAGCTGGATGGAAAGCAGAAGTGAGCTGTTGATTCAAAAGGATACACGAGTCAAAAGGAAAGTCTCAGGCAATAGTCATGAAGTAATTTCTTATCTCTTATTGCCACAGCAAACTACCGCAGGAAAGAACTTCCTATTTCCATACTCTGATGATGTATATTTGCTTAACACAGCTTGCCTGAAATAGTTCATACATGGACCCACTCCAGAAAAGACACTTGATTTATAAAAAAAGGAATGGAAGAAAATTAAAAGGTAAATTAAAGAATGAGTTCATCAACACATACACAAACTTACACCCTTTTCCTCCTCGCTTGCATGATGTGAGCAGAAAGAAATGCATGTTCTTTCTTTTTGTGTTTTCTTCTTTATTTTATTTTGAGATGGAGTCTTGCTCTGTCGCCCAGGTTGGAGTGCAGTGGCGCAATCTAGGCTCACTCTAACCTCCGCTTCCCAGGTTCAAGCAATGCTCCTGCCTCAGCCTCCCAAGTAGCTGGGATTACAGGTGCATGCTCCCATGACCAGCTGATTTTTGTATTTTTAGTAGAGACGGGGTTTCACCATGTTGGCCAGGCTGGTCTCGAACTCCTGATCTCAGGATCAACCTGCCTTGGGCTCCCAAAGTACTGGGACTACAAGTGTGAGCCACCACACCTGGCCTTCTATTTCTATTTTCTTTTATTTTCCTTTTTTTTTTTTTTTTTTTTCCTGTAGAGATGAGGTCTCATTACGTTGCCCCCAGGCTGGTCTCAAACTCCTGACCTCAAGTGATCCTCTCACCATGGTCACCCAAAGTACTGGGATTACAGGCATCAGCCATCGTGCTCAGCCCTCCGTTTCTATTTTCTACATAAAATAAATAACTAGATAGAAATTAGACTATCAAGGACAGCACTAGGAACACATAGGCCACTCAAGACTAATAAAGTCCACTGCCGTAGTCAAAGATGCTTCAGTGGGTTATAATTCTGCCTCCTATAATTAAATTCTTTCACATACACCCCAGCAAAGAAAAATCAGGTGCCCCAGACACCCTTACTAAAAGCCTCTGAACCAACAACACCTAGCTGTCATTTTCATAGCAGAGATATTGTGTCAAGCCCAAGACCTTTATGAAAGAGTAAAATGCCCCCCAGCTGCCTCCACGCAAAGGAAGCTCCCCCACAAAGAACACACTTTCTCGAAAGAGGGCGGCCCCAGAGCGCTTCCCACAATGAACTCCTCAGGACCCAAACACACGCTGAAAAGTGCTTTTCTAAATCAAACCTGTGGTCTGCAGTCTAAACACCTATCAAGACAACACCCATTTAAGAAACACAAAAGCACGGTGAGTATACAACTCTCTCCTCTTTCAAAGCTTTCACAGAATTAGAGAATCTTTAGCACCTGGTTTCCCAGATTACAGAGAGCTTAGTGAATATCATATCCCCAAAGCCACATTTCCTACCTCACTACTCTAAGGAGAGTTCTAGGGTATCCATTGCTTTGCCATCTTGATCTGTCAAGCAATTACCTCTCACACATCAGCCAAGGAGTGACGTTACTTACATGCAATACAAAGAGAGTAAATCCAAGAGTAGTCTCTTTATTTCTGGATTCTGAAGACTCATAGTACTCTGAGGCCAAGCTTGAGGATTCTACTCAAAGCAGCCTTAGCTCTGGAGGCTCAGTCAACCCAGAACTAACATTCAAAGCTGATCAGAGAGTAAAGCTCTTTCGAAAGAAGAGGAAGTGTCATCTCCACTTCCTCAATCCTATTGCTCTTCCTTCTCATTGTTATCAAACTCTTCCTGGATGCCCATATCCAGGACAAAGTACATGTAAGGCAAGCACACCCCATCTGCCTGACTTCATTGATCACTAAGCACTGCCCCCAGTGTATTCATTTGCTGAGCACATTGGCAAAATAGTTCATGGTTCTGCTTTCCTGTTTTGGAGGCAAGAATGTTCATTTACAGGGCATGGAGGGTAAGATGATCTGCAGAGTCATTCTCAGCATTTTTGGGTGAAATGCCACTTCAACCCCTTAGGTTCAATCTTCTTTCAGATTTCCCTCTTTCCTCCTTTCCTAATCATTCCTAATGCTCTCATAAACAGAGGGTACACACACATTTGTAAAAAGTATTTTAGGAGAAAAATAAGTCTTAGCCTGCCATCTTTTGCAGTACACATAGTAGAGTCTCTAACTTCAAAACTTTTCGGTCCCACACTGGAAAAGGAAAATGGCAGGCTGAAAGTCAGAGATATTCCATCTTATTACAAACAAATTCCTGCCCTCCCAATCTCCCTTTCAACACCAGCTTCTTGGTTCTCCATACCTTCTTGGGAAATGAATACAGTCTCACTCTATTTATATTCTGCTCTCAAATAAATCATTAAAAATGGGCTCATGACCAGTGCAATCTTCCAAATGTGGTACCTAAATTTTAGCATGTGTATTGGTTACTTTTCACTGCTTAGCAAATTACGCCAAAATTTAGTGGCTTAAAACAACAAACATCTATTATCCCATGGTATCTGTGGGTAAGGAATCCAGGCCCAGGTTAGCTGGTGGTCCAGCTAAAGATCCCCCTACAAGGCTGCAATCAAAGTGTGGGCTGGAACTGCAGTCATCTCAAGAACTCAATGAGGGAAAGAAGCTCTTCTAAGATTGCTCATTTGGTTGTTGGTAGGATTCAGTTTCTTGGGGATGATTGGACTGGGGGTCTCAGTTCAATGCCACCTATTGCCTGGAGGCCATGCTAAGTCCCTTGCCACATGGACTTCTACATAGGGCAGCTTCATACCATGGCAGCTAGCTTCATTAGCAAAAGTAAGCAAGAGTGAAAGAGAATGAGAGTTGAGTGAGAGCAAGATGGAATTCACTTCTGTAACCTAATCTCAGAAGGGACAGTCTATCACTTTTGCCATACCCGATTTGTTAAAAGCAAGTTACTTGGTACAATCTCCATTCAAGAGGAGGGGATTACACAAGATGTAAATTCTGGGAGGCGGGGATCAAAGGGATCTTAGAAAGCTGCCTACTAAAGCATGTAAAACATTTATCCAAACTCAAGTTGCATCTGTCAAACCAAATGTTAACAAAAGGGAAGAATCATTTAAAGATAAAGTCATAAAATACAGTGATAATATTGAAAGAGTATCTGAAATATTAATATAATACTATAGCCCAATACTAGCCCACACTAGTCAATACCAAGATCACACTGCTCAGACCTGGGACACTAATGACTCTTGTTCTTCCATCTCCAGGAAACAGACAAATAGCATACAAGCAAAAACCTAAACTAAACTATACAACGAGAGCTGGGCAGGGTGGCTTATGTCTGAAATCCCAGCACTTTGGAGGCTGGGGGAGGGGGATCTGTTAACTTCGGGAATTTGAGACCACCCTGGGCAACATAGCAAGACCCTGTATCTAAAAAAAATAAATAAATTTAAATGTTTAAAAAACAACAACTCCAAAACTAGCCTAGAATCTGGATGGTAGCTGATACCATTTCAATAAAAAGAATAACTTTTCACCTAATTACAAGACTGAGAAGGCCTCAAAGGAGACATAGCATCAAACTTTTCTGATTGGGTATATATAGTCACCTTAAGCAGTCATCCCATTAGGATCAGAATTCCCTGACACATGGTCTTCCTCCTCCTGCACTCAATGCGTGTGCCCCTTCCTGAGGATGGCCCGTCCTAAGAATGACTACATTGCCTGTAGTCCCCACCAATCCCACATGTTACAAACAGAGACCACCTCTTCCATCATCCTTTGTAAGCATGATTTGCTTAGACCAGGCCTAACAGAAGGTCTGTTTCATGGCCTGCAGACAACTGGGGGCAAAGAGAAGAGGGCCATTCTGGGTGGAGAAGTAAATAATTCGGTTGACCTTAGATCTTCCAAATTTCAAGACGTGTGCTAATGTCCCACACAGGCACTGCTGTCACATGATCCCAAAGGATAAAGGCAACACATTTCTTTTCTTTCTTTCTTTTTTTTTTTTTTTTTTTTTGAGACAAGAGTCTCACTCTGTGGCCCTGGCTGGAGTTCAGTGGCACAATCTTGGCTCACTGCAACCTTTGCTTCCTGGGTTCAAGTGATTCTCCTGCCTCAACCTCCCTAGTAGCTGGGACTACAGGCATGCACTATCACACCCGGCTAATTTTGGTATTTTTAGTAGAGATGGAGTTTCACCATGTCGGCCTGGCTGGTCTCAAACTCCTGACCTCAAGTGATCCACCCAAGGCACAACTTTTGAAAGCAAAATAGAAATCTTCTGTAAGGCATGTTTTGTATGTCCACTTTTTCAGAAGATTTCAAAGTTACAGATTAAACATGGCCTGTACCCCAATATACTCTATGCCTCAATTCAAATGCTGATAAAAAAGTAAAAGTAAAATGTTACTTTTACTTTAGGAAATTTTTCTTAAAATATGTTAAAAGTAAATAATGTTGTTGGAAGAGCAGAGAAAGAGAACATGTAACTAAGTTATTAATGCTATTTGGTAAAAGCTCTTGCCCTTGAGGAATAAATAATAGTTTGAAAATACTTCAGTTTCTGGTTTCAAACTTTTTCACATTTTCTTTATAGTCCTGTCTTTCCTTCCTTGCTTGCTTCCTTTCCTTTTCTTTTTTGTTTTGTTTTGTTTTTTGTTTTGTTTTGAGACAGGGTCTTGCTCTATTGCGCCAGGAGGCTGGAGTGCAGTGGTGCGATCATGGCTAATTGCAGCCTCGACCTCCCAGGCTCCAGAGATCCTCCCATCTCAGCCCCCTAAGTGGCTGGGACTACAGGCATGAGCCACCACACCTGGCTAGTTTTTGTATTTTTTGTAGAGACAGGGTTTTGCTATGTTGCCCAGGCTGGTCTCGAACTCCTAGACTCAAACAATCTGCCTGCCTTGGCATGAGCCATCACATCCAGCCTTCTTTACATTCATTTCACAGGATGATTGCTATAGACTAAATGCTTATGTCACCTAAATATGTATGTTGAGGCCGGGCATGGTGGCTCACGCCTGTAATCCCAGCACTTTGGGAGGCCAAGGAGGGCAGATCATGAAGTCAGGAGTTCGAGACCAGCATGACCAACATGGTGAAACCCCGTCTCCACTAAAAATACAAAAATTAGCTGGGCGTGGTGGCTGGCACCTGTAATACCAACTACTTGGGAGGCTGAGGCAGGAGAATTGCTTGAACCCGGGAGGCAGAGGTTGCAGTGAGCCAAGACCGCACCACTGCACTCCAGCCTGGGCGATAGAGCAGGACCCCATCTCCAAAAAATATATATATATATTTTATATATATATAACATATTCTATATTAAATATATTATGGACCTTTGGGGAGTGATTAGGTCATGAGGACAGTGCCCTCATGAATGGGATTAATTTCCTTATTAAAGAGAACCTGGAGATCTGCCCACCCCTCCACCATGTGAGGACAGGGCCAGAAGACAGCCACCTATGAACCAGGAAGCAGGTCTTCACCAGACACCGAATCTACTGGTGCCTTGGTCTTGGATGTCCAGCCTCCAGAATTGTGAGAAATAAATGTCTGTTGTTTGTAAGCCACCCAGGCTATGGTGTTTTGATATAACGGCTTGAACAACTAAGACGAAGATAAAATGTAAATTGAATCTGCGGAGGAGTGAAAAAATAAAAGAAGATGCTCTATATTTTGAGCAGGAACAAAATGAAGGTTCTCTCTGTGGCTTCTTGTTTGTGTACACTTCTATTTCTGGAAGTGTTGCCTCATCTTCTCCCTAAATTGACTTGTCTTCTAGTTCCCTGCTTTATGTAGAAAAAAAAAATGGTACTAGGTGTTATTAAAGGAATTTAGTGGCATCAATAGCATGGCCTGGCTTCTCACCAGACATTTAGATACCATCATCAAAGACATCCTCAAAAGACATGTTATTTACATTTATGGGGCCAGATTAGAGCCACTTAAATTCTTTGAGTAAAAATCACCTGATTTGTAGAATTAGAATAATCCTCAAAGCGGCCGGACTGTCAGTTCAAGATGGTGGGCTGACCACAGATTTGCTCCCTCCCCAAAGACTCTGTTAAAATGATGAGCAAAGTATAAAAAAATATATAGGGCCGGGCGTGGTGGCTCACGCCTGTAATCCCAACTCTTTGGGAGGCCGAGGTGGACAGATCACGAGGTCACAATATCGAGACCATCCTGGCTAACATGGTGAAACCCCGTCTCTACTAAAAATACAAAAAATTAGCCGGACGTGGTGACACAAGCCTGTCATGGCAGGGTCTTGAGAGGCTGAGGCAGGAGAATCGTTTGAACCCGGGAGGCGGAGGTTGCAGTGAGCGAAGATCACGTCACTGCACTCCAGCCTGGGTGACAGCGAGATTCCATCTCAAAAGAAAAAAAAAGATATAAACCCACAATAACCCAAAAAAAGGAGGAAAAGCATCAGAACTTGAGAGAGCACAACAGATTTCTGGCAGCCTGAAAGCCGATGGAGGCGCAATAACAGATGGAGGCAGGCAGGGGAACCACAATATCCCATTAGTTACCAGAACACGGCATTGGAGGAAATTGCCCGTGTGCGGTGCTGAATCCCTGAGAGGACCGGAACTCAAGCCAGGAGAAGCTAAGAGAGCTAAATGAGTGATAGAGGGACAGGACTGAAAACAGGAAGAGTAATTAAAAGTCTGTAAGAACTCAGCCCCTCCCATACCCCTTTCAAATCTCTCTGTCCACCCAGCCTCTGCACAACAAACACACACAATTCCAACCCCGGGCAGCATACCGAAGATTTGTCTCTACACACAGTGAAATCATGCAGAGAATACAGGCATTGTATGTGGATATGGGCACTCCAGAGTCAGAATTCCACATTCTGGCAGAAGAGTCTCATCTAGCACGTGCTTCTTTTTTTTTTTTTTTTTTTTTTTTTTTTTTTTTTTTTTTTTTTTTTTGAGACAGAGTCTTGCTCTGTCCCGCAGGCTGGAGTGCAGTGGCGGGATCTCGGCTCACTGCAAGCTCCGCCTCCCGGGTTGAAGCGATTCTCCTGCCTCAGCCTCCTGAGTAGCCGGGATTAGAGGCATGCGCCACCACACCCAGCTATGTTTTGTATTTTTAGTAGAGACAGGGTTTCACCATGTTGGCCAGGCTGGTCTCAAACTCCTGACCTCAGGTGATCTGTGCACCTCGGCCTCCCAAAGTGATGGGATTATAGGTATGAGTCACCACGCCTGGCCTAGATATGCTTCTAATCAGTATCCTTAGAGACAGTCCTGAAGATACTGTATCCATTAAAAAGAACAGGATGCTAAGAAAGGTAAATAATCTGAAAACAAGAAAGACCCCTTGGATATTGCAAATATAATTGTTAAATAAAGATTTGGATGGACAGGTTGGATGACAAATTCAAGTGAAATTTTCAGGAAATATTATTCAATGACAAAGTCAAAGAAATAACATTAAGGATCCCCCTGAAGTCCAAGAATATTTAGATTAAAAAGTCTCATTGAGTGCCTAAGATGAATTTCAAGTCACTGCAAAATTTCCAAGCTCCAGAAATAAAGAGAAAATCTTAAAATCTCCCAAGCACAGAAAATAAGTCACTTTCACAGAAACAAGGAATTAAAGAACTCCAGATTTCACAGAAGTAGCATTAAGGGTTAGAGGGTCAGCGAGCAAAGCCTTCAAAGTTCTGAAGGATTTATATTTCACCCTAGAATTTTATGTTCATTCATCCAGTGTATTAGTACATTTTCACACTGCTAGAAAGAACTGCCAGAGACTGGGTAATTTATAAAGGCAAGAGGTTTAATTGACTCACAGTTCAGCATGGCTAGGGAGGCCTCAGGAAACTTACAATCACCGTGAAAGGTGAAGGGGAAGTAAGGCACCTTCTTCACAAGGTGGCAGGAAGGAAAAGTACTGAGTGATGGGGTAAGAGCCCCTTATAAAACCATCAGATCTCATGACAACTTGCTCTCACGAGAGCAGCATGGGGGAAACCACCTCCACGATTCAATTACCTCTACCTGGTGTTTCCCTTGACACGTGACGATTATGGGTATTACAATTGGGTGGGGACACAAAGCCTAACCATATCATTCAGCAAATATTTTTGAGCACCGGTCTAGGCAGTGGGGAGGCAGCAGTGAACCAAAGAAAGTCCTGCCCTCAGGGAACTTCTTTTCTCACACTCAGATCAGGATGGTGTGCTCTCTACACAAACTAAGAAAGTAAAATATAAAGTGTTAGGTAGAAATAAGTGCTAAGGAGGAAAAATAAATCAGAAGAGGAAATATATAGAGTCTAAGGAGAGGCTAAAAATTAGATGGGGAGGCCAGCGAAGGACTCACAAAGGTGACCTCTGAGTGACAGCCTGGAGGAAGTGAAGGCGTGAGCTGTGTAGACAGCTAAGGGAAGAGAGATCAGTCAGACAGAGCCCCAAATGCAAACATCCTGCCACCCCCAGAGCCTCTTGGTGCCACAGGAACAGCATGGGGGCAGGTGTGGCTGGAACAGAGCAGAACGGGTCAGAGATGGAGAGGGGAGCCAGGGAATCCATGGTTATGGTTAGTCCTATGGGGATCATTGTGAGAACTTGGGTTTTTGACTCTGACCAACTAAAGTAGGAGCTGACAAACTATTTCTGGAACAGGCCAGATAGTAAATATTTTAGATTTTGTGGGCCAGTCTCTGTTCAGTTACACAACCCTGCCGTTGTGGTATCAAAGCAGCCATAGATAACATGTAAAAGAACAGCTGTGCTCTAATAAAACTTTATTTAGGGCCACTAAAATTTGAACTGCCTATAATTTTCACGCATCACAAAATCTTCTTTTGAATTTTTTTAAGCATCTAAAAATGTCAAAAACTGCCATAACTTAAGTAGGCAGCAAGTCAAAAGTGGCCCATGGAGAGTAGGTTGCTGATCCCTGAACGAAAGCATCAATTAGGTGTGAAGGTAGAACATGCTCGTTTTCAGATGCATCAGAGCTGACTCAGAAGGATGACTGCCCACATACCCTTTCTTTTATTTTTATTTTTATGTTTCGAGACAGAGTCCTGCTCTCTTGCTCAGGCTGGAGTGCAGTGGCACGATCTCAGCTCACTGCAACCTCTGCCCTCCAGGTTCAGCGATTCTCCTGCTTCAGCCTCCCAAGTAGCTGAGATTACAGGCATCCGCCACCACGCCTGGCTAATTTTTGTATTTTTAGCAGAGACAGGGTATCACCATGCTAGCCAGGCTGGTCTCACACTCCCTGCCTTTAGTGATCCTCCCATCTCGGCCTCCCAAAGTGCTGGTTTTACAGGCAAGAGCCACTGTGCCCAGCCTCCACATACCTTCTTAGGAAGTTACTTGATGACGGACCCCAGCAAAATAAGGGAGTAAACTAAAAAATGGAAGTGGTGGAATCCAGGAAAGAGAAGACTCAACCTGGGAGTGTTGCAAAGGGAAATCCTTGGATGGGAATCAGGCAGCTGAATCAGACAGCAAACATCAGCATGGAGCTCAGTAAGAGACAAAAAGGTTCCAAAAGCAAAGTATTCAAGGGAAAATGGAGTCACAGAGCATGATACCACCCCTGAAATTATGGAGTAACCAATATGGGCAGCGCAGCCAAAGAAAGAAAAATAGAAAAACAATTAGAAAATATCAAGAAATAACAATAAAAGCAGTAAAGGAACAGAATGGAATTACTCTATACTGTTCGGCTTGTGAAGTTAATCATAATTTTTATAGTCATAATAATGCAATACTCACAACTGATTTTCAACTTTGAGGATCAAGGTCTGGAGAAAACATGTAAGACAAGAAGACACTGTAAGTGGCAGAGTGTGGTGGCTCGAAACCATAATCCGAACTTGGGAGGCTGAGGCAAGAGGACTGCTTTAGCCCGGGAGTTCAAGCCAAGAATGGGCAACGTAGGGAGACACTGTCTCTATGTATATTTTAAAGGAAAAAAAAAAAAAAAGATTAAGACAATATAAACATTAAAGTATGCTGGACTCTGATGGCAGCCACTAGCTACTGAAAATTAAGCTTTAGCTAATTACAATTAGTGAAATAAAAATTCAGTGCCTTGGTGGCACCAGCCACAGTTCGAGTGCTCAGTGACCGCTGGTGTCCAGGATCTCCCATCTTGCACAGCACAGACGTGGAGCATTTCTCTTCCACTGGAAAGTTCCTTTGGAGAGCCCTGGGGGACTTGAGAGGTGGCAAGAGAGGTTTGAGAGCCAACTTACAATTTGCGGATTTTAAGTTGGCCCTCAAACTTATAGGAGATTCTCCGCAAGCAAGAAACAAGTGGGAGCATATTATTTTAAAAGTTACCCAAGTAACTGACGAGCACTAACCGGGAAGTTAATTATAACACACAAAATCTGTGTGATCAGCTTGGCGTGGAGAGAGCTGCAGCAGTAGAAGGCGGCTTTCCTCTTTGTTTCCCCTCCCTGGAGCCCCCCGGGATCTCCAATTGTCCCTGTTTAGCAAAAGTTGGTCTATCCTACAAGGTTTAGCCCTGATGTTCGGATGTTACTTCCTCAGTGAAGCGTTCCCCATCCCTCAAATTTAGCCCCTCCCTCGTTGTTCTCCCAGCATCCCATGCATGTCCCCAGTGCACATTGTCCTGTGTTATTATAACCATGTAGAAGCAGGGCATGCAACATGTATTCTCAAGGTCCCGGTCCTTAGAAGGGCCCTGTGCTTCGTTTAATGCTCTGCAGTCGCTCTTGAAATATTGAATAATTTATGAATAAGAGGTTCCCTATTTTCATTTTGAACTGGACCCCACGAATTATGGAGCCCTCCTGGTTTTAAGTTTGCCTCTCTAGCTGGACTGTCAGCTCTCTGAGAGCAAGGATGCATCATTTTTGAGTTTGTATCTTCATGATCTAGCACAGGGCCCTCAGTAAAATGACCGTTTTCCCTAACTGATACTTAGCTATATTTTTCTTGTGAGGGCTGTAATTTTTTGTACTCCAAGATCCAAGGACATAATCCATCTCTCAGAAAAGCTATGGTTTGTAGGCTATTGGGAGCCTCTCTCACACCATCCATAAACCGTTTCTGACTTTCTCTGATGCCTGAAATGCCATAATTACAGTTTTAGTCTTTCTTTTTTAAGGCGTTTCCTTCTCTTGCACCACCAGTCTCTCTGGGAGAGGTGGCCTTTAAGCTTCGCTATTGAACTTCAACGAATATGAATTTGTCAGATCCCTTTAGTTTAGACAGAAACAACCCCATCCCCAAAGCAGACAAATCATTTTAAGTTCACACTTTGAACACATAACACACAGCTGTTACTGATTTGGGATGACGCTGGTAAGACACGTAGACAAATAACTCAAACAGCTTTCAAGCCTCAGCCACTACAAATCAGCAAAGTGAAAATTTTAATGTCATACATGAAAATATATCAATATTCAAGATTTTCTTGAAGAATTTATAGTCTCCAACACATGTAATATCATCTTGAATTTATGTCTGAAACATTTTCTCATCTTTCCCACTAATCAGGTATAAAAACCCTTCCCTGTTTTATTCACTCTTGGATGTATCTGTGGAATATGTGCTAAAATCTGGGGGCTTTGCATCTATGAAAGAAGGAGAGTGAAGACAACCAAGCAGATGAGGAGGGGCAGTGTGTGACAAATGCTGTGTGCCTGATGCTGCATAGAAGGATCCTGAGAGAGGCCAAGGCGGGCGGATCACGAGGTCAGGAGTTCAAGACCAGCCTGGCCAAGATGGTGAAACCCAGTCTCTACTAAAAATACAAAAATTACCCAGGCATGGTGGCAGGTGCCTGTAATCCCAGCTACTTGGGAGGCTGAGGCAAATAATTGCTTGAACCTGGGAGGCGGAGGTTGCGGTGAGCCGAGATCGCGCCACTGTACTCTAGCCTGGGCAACGAAGTGAGACTCTGTCTCAAAAAAAAGGGACTCTGAGAGGTCAGGGATGGAAGAAGGGAATTTGGCAGGCTGTCCTTCATGGAGGACACAGCATAGACCCTGATCTTGAAGCACAGATGAGATACTGAACTGACAGGGGGAGAAGGAGCAGGAGATGACAACCCCTAACGTGAATAAAGGCTCAGATCAGCTGGTTGACGATCAGCTCAGTGGTTCTTACTCGGCTGGCACAGCCTCCTAATGGGCATTTTAGAGGTTTGTGTGGGATTTTTTTGTCACAGAGATTGAGAGTTGTTCCTGGCATTTGCAGGGGGTAAGATGGGTGGGTGGTGATGGTGGTAATTGTAAAGGGCATTTGATTTCCCTGAAAACAAAGGACAGTCCCTCATAACAAAGAATTATTCTATGTCCCACACAGTTTCTAACATCCCGCCAGATACCTGTATTCATTTGGCCCTTGAACAACATGGCAGTTAGAAGCACTGATCCCCTGAGTAGTTGAAAATCCACATATAACTTTTAACTCCCCCAAAACTTAACTTCTAATAGCCTACTGTTTACCAGAAGCCTTATCGATAATGTGAATAGTCAATTAACACATATTCTATATGTTTCATGTATAATACACTGTATTCTTGCAATAAAGTAAGCTAGAGAAAAGAAAATGTCATTAAGAAAATCATAAGGAAGAGAAAATATATTTACTATCCATGACATGGAAATGGATTATCATAATGGTCTTCATTCTTATCATCTTCTCGTTGAATAAGCTGAAAAGGAAGAGGAGTTGGTCTTGCTGTCTCAGGGTGGCAGAAGTGGAAGAGCTGAGAAAATGAAAGGGAGACAGGAGAGGAAGGCACACTCAGTGTAACTTTCACAGAAAAAAAAATCTGCCTCTAAATGGATCCATACAGTTCAAACCCGTGTGATTCAAGGGTCAGCTGTAATATGAAGAGTATGGAAGGTTTAACTGACTCTAGAAACAAAGTCTTTTTGCATGGTTTTCACTATATATACATTGTTCCAGGAATGCTACTTTCATAGTTTAAAATGTATCTTGTAAACTTGTCTTATTTGGCAATTTACAAAGAATTGTTGACCATTTCAGAAATCACATTAGCATGATAGCCCTGATTATGAGTCTTGTAACGATCTGCATTATAGCAGCTGTCCCATTCACTGTGATTTGACATGTACATATGAATATGGTTAGTTAAATATTACTTCAAATGTTAAATTATTTTTTATTTTTTATTTTTTTTGAGACGGAGTCTCGCTCTGTCGCCCAAGCTGGAGTGCAGTGGCCGATCTTGGCTCACTGCAAGCTCCACCTCCTGGGTTCACGCCATCCCCCTGCCTCAGCCTCCGGAGTAACTGGGACTACAGGCACCCGCCACCACGCCCAGCTAATTTTTTTGTATTTTTAGTAGAGACGAATTTCACTGTGTTAGCCAGGACCGTCTTGATCTCCTGACCTCGTGATCCGCCCACCTCGGCCTCCCAAAGTGCTGGGATTACAGGCATGAGCCACCACGCCTGGCCAATAATTTTTAGAAGTATCACCAATGTTTAGCTGAATATTAGCCTTAAATCAAAACTTATTCATTATAAATTAGAGTCTGACTATTTCATTTGTTTTCCTAGTTTGGTCATGTCTAAGCATTTATACATTAAAATACTGTAGATATTATTTTATTACTGAATGACTTTTGTTTCTCCCATATATATCTCCTATATATATAAACACACACACACACACACACACACACACATATATATATATATTTATTTTGAGGCTGAGTTTCGCTCTTGTTGCCCAGCTGCAGTGCAATGGTGTGGTCTCAGCTCACTGCAAGCTCCACCTTTGGGGTTCAAGCAATTCTCCTGCCTCAGCCTCCCAAGTAGCTGGGATTATAGGTGCCCACGACCACGCCCAGCTAAGTTTTGTATTTTTAGTAGAAAGGGGGTTTCACTGTGTTGGCCAGGCTGGTCTTGAACTCCTGACCTCAGGTAATCCATCTGCCTCGGCCTCCCAAAGTGCTGGGATTACAGGTGTGAGCCACTGTGCCTGTCCTGTCCTTTATATTTTATTTACAGCAGTAAGAGCTAATGGATATAGAATGCGTATTACGTGCCAGACACATTCTAAAAGCTGTGCATATTGCTTACCTATCTTCTCAATAACTCTATGAGGCAGGTACTATTGTTACTCCCTTTTCAGAGATGAGAAAAGTAAGGCACAGAGAGGTCACTTGCGGGGGATCCCATGGGTAGTAAATGGCAGAGGCTGGATTCAAGCCTAGCCAGGCTGGCTCCAGACCTCGTGCTTTCAGGCAAATTACTGTATATCACTATGTTGTTGTTGTTGTTTGGCTTGCGTGTTGGCAGATTATATTATTTATGAATTTTATTTCAAAATAGCAAAGAGGGCATTTCAACATATATTTGATGATGGAACGGGAAGCACTGAGAACCATTGGCTGCAAATTGAGGCTAACATGAAGGAGCAGGAAGTGAGAATTAAAACGAAAGGGGCAGCTGAGGGCTAGGCTGAGACTCACCCCAGTGTCTAACTCAGGAGTATGGAAGTGAGGTGTGTAGGTTGCCAGCCTCCTTGAAGAAAAAGCATTCTGAACATCACGAATTTTGCTGACATTCTATCATTTCTCTATGCAGAAATATTCTTTTTATTAAAAGAAACAAGATTCTCAAAGGCAAGGACTTTCTTTTCTTTTAAACTTCAAACCTGCAGGTGCAACGTATGGCACGTTATGGCCAAGGAATGTTGTTTGAATTCATTATCTTTTCCAAAAGTAAAGACTAGAGTGCACATGTTAGTCTTTCCTCCTCTGTGTTCCTCTATGTTTTGCCCTTCATACACTTATTAGGAAAAACAACAGCTCCATTCTGATATCATTGGGTGACTGTATCAGCCTAACATATCTGTATTCCCAAGAATGCCAAGGTTTAAAAGAGTCACTTTCTGTTTCAGTAAATGAGATAGTAATTGGAGCAATTTTAGCATGGATCATTGCATAACATTGACCTCTTGGCTAATAAATCCCAGAGAGTGTGCAATACTGTTGGGTAAGATCTTTGTTTTACCATTTCTGAATCAAGCCTTACTCAGAGATGATCAGAAGACCACCCCCAGGTCAGGATGCAATACCTGGACTATTTTTACCTCCCTCGGTTTTGAGGACATGACTGAGCTAAGATTCTGCTGGTGATGTAAAGACCCAACCAACACCTATGAGCCCCGAGTCAGGCTGTTATTTGTTAGTGAAGCAGCCTTTTGGCCAGTAGGGATCTCATCTCTAACTCATACAGGCTTCTCCTAGTGTATCCTTTGTTCAGTAGGGATTTCATCTCTCACTCATACAGGCTTCTCCTAGTGTATCCCTTGTCCAGTAGGGATCTCATCTGTCACTCATACAGGCTTCTCCTAGTGTATCCCTTCTTACAACATGTAGTGCGGTTCTGCTAAGCACTCTCTCCCCAGCTCCTGCTTTTCCAGATAAGATTGTGCTTTTTGTAGACTGACACTCCCAGGGAACCATCAAGTGAGTGTGCACATTGACATGGCCTAAGAAAAGGCTCAGCTTCCCTGCACCTTCTAGACCACGAATGCCACCAGCCAGGCAGTTCAGGAGCCTGCAAAGATGAATCATCCTGGAGGCGTGATAAGAAGAGACTTGCACAAACTGGATGATCAAAGAATCGGAAACAGGTAAATGAAGTAGGTGCTGAAAATATTTTCAAGTATGTATCTGGAATGGGGTTTCCAGTATAGATGATTTGTCAGATTTTCAAGATGTTACTAGCAGCTAGGGTTAGTGTAACAGGAAGTCAAAGTGTTATAGATCAAAGATTCATCAAAAAGTAAGGAGGAATTATTCACAGCTCCTTCAATTTCTACAGTTCCAGCAATTTACTATATTGTAAATTGAGGTGCTTCTATGATTATAATTCCACCTACACTCTAAATTGCTAGAAGTGAGAGTCAGTATCTTGTTCATAATGTATCTCACAATGCATAGCACATAGTAGGCACTTCATAAATATTATTGAAACAGTAAAGATGGAAGAAGTGAAAAAGATGTAAAGGGATATATATTAAGTTCCTATTGCTCTTCTAACAAATTACTGCTAATTTAATGGCTTCAAACAGACATCCCCAGCCTCTGGGCCACAAACCAGTATTGGTCCATGGCCTGTTAGATCTAACAGGGTGTCACAGCAGGAGGTGAGTGGCGGGTGAACCAGCGAAGTTTCATCTGTATTTACAGCCACTCCCCATTGCTGGCATTACCACCTCAGCTCCACCGCCTGTCAGATAAGTGGTGGCATTCGATTCTCACAGGTGCAAGAACCCTGTTGTGAACTGCGCATGTGAGGGATCCAGGCTGCGCGCTCCTTATGAGAATCTGATGCCTGATGATCTGTCGTTCTCTCCCATCACCCCAAGATGGAACTATCTAGTTGCAGGAAAACAAGCTCAGGGCTCCCACTGATTCCACTTTATGGCAAGTTGTATAATTATCTCATTATATATTATAATGTAATGATAATCGAAATAAAGTGCACAATAAATGTAATGCGACTGAATCATCCCCAAACCATCTCGTCCACACTAGTCCGTGGAAAAATAGTCTTCCATGAAACTAGTCACTGATGCCAAAAAGGTCGGGGACCAATGGCTTAAAACATCACAGATTTATTATTTTACCATTCTGGAGGTCAAAGTCTAAAATGGACTGGCAAGGGTGTGCTCCTGGAGGTAGTGGGAGAGAATCCATCTCCTTGTTTTTTCCAGTTTCTAGAAGCTGCCCGCATTCCATGGCCCATTGCCCCATATCATCTGGTCTCTGCTTCCATTGCCTGTCACATCTCCTCCTGTGACGCTGATGTTCCTGCCTCCCTCTTACAGGGACCCTTGTGAGTACACTGGACCCACTGGGATAGTCCAGGATAATCTCTCCATCTGCAGCATCCCTTTTGCCATGTAAAATAATATCATCACAGGTTCTAGAATGTGGATATCTTTCCAGGGTGGTAGAGGCGGGCACTATTCGGCCTACAAGCAATCTACCAGGGCAGACTTTCTCCCCTTACCTAATTCCAATAGTTCCTAATACCTGCTTGGACATTCCATGAGTAGCTGGATATCATCAAGCCCCAGAATGTAAGAAAAGATAATGTTTCCAAATCCCTAGCTCAGTTTATATCAACAGTCAAAGCAGAGGAGACACTTGATTTTTCCAGACCCTTTACTTTCCTCACAAATAAATCACCAAGATTTATCACCTCAACTATCTAATATTTCTCAAACTTCTCTCCTTCTTCCAATCCTGCCACCTCACTTCACCTTCAGGCCTCATTTTTGCCAGAATTGCAATAGCGATCTGGGTAGTCTCCCCACCTCGAAGTGAATTTCCCCCACCCCTCCCTCCAAGAGGCTCTGCAGTCTCTTTAAAAGGCAAACCTACCACTCCCTGGGAGCCAAGCACAGCACCCTGAGACATTTATTGAACAGAATTGGTGATAATAGACATTGATTTGAAACAAACCAGATCCTATTATCTTTGATTTACTTCAGTCCTCATCTGTGAGGGACTATTTTGATTGGACTTCACCCACTACCTGTGGCAGTTTTGTAAGGAAGCCTATTTCTCTGGCAAATTAATTCATGCATAATACACATAAATCATATTTATAATAATAGCTTTCTAAGATTAAAAGGCACATCACAAAAGAAATACATGAACTCCTCAGCCTGGACTAAACCAATCACTGCCACCAAGTGGCCAATGTTGTCATTGGAGCCCAAAAGCACAAGGACATAACAGTTTCTTCCCTTCGTTTGTTCTGTTCCAGCCTCCGATGCATAACGAACGCTATGGAATGTATCCAAGACCCACATGAGAACAGCAAGGAGCTGAGGTTTACAGGAGTAATTAACAGGATTTTTATATCTAAGCAGGAAAAAAGAAGTAAAAATACTTGTGAGTTTCACCATAGAAATTCGTTATTTTTTCCTTCTGCTTCTTTCCATTTCAACTTTATAAACACAGCGTTGCCTTGTTTATTGACAGTAAAAGGGATATGACATTTGGAAAGGTCATTTTCAAAGTAACTCAAGAGTATGTCTTTAAGAACTAAAACATATTTTTTAAATTTAGCCACATATAATGGGCATGTATAGATGCCTCCCTCCCTGCAACAGGAGTTTGAACAAAATGATGTGCTGTATGTCTTGGTGCAGCCTGAAAGGCCAGTAGCTGCCAAGAAGGATAACTTATTTGGTGTCACAGTGTAAATTCACCACAGTCCAGGGGCAGGCCCATCCTTGCAGGCACAGAAACTCTGTTTTGTCTCTGCCTTGGGATTTTCTGTCCACAGGGATGCCAGCTTAGCCTAATCAAGTCACACACAAAAACCAGAAAGCAACGTACATATTTGTTTAAGATAACAAATATAGCACATCATATATTGACGTTAGTTTGACTGCTGTTTTCTGTCTGTATCAGGGGTTGGGGTTAGGGATAGAAGTAAAGAGGAGGGGGAACCAGAGATGTCCATGTCAGAGAGAAGCAGAGAGCTGGGTTGCACAGTTCATTCTGATGCCGTTTCTGCTCTCGTTCTAGTTTACGCGGCTTAGCAACATGCCTCCTTTTTCTGGGTAATTAACATGAGTCTCTGTTCCTTACAAACCAGAGAATGAGCTTAAAAGACTGTTAAACACGTAATTATCTCTAATTATGCCGAGTTTAAACAAATGGCTCTTACGATGTTCCCATCTGTAAAACTGATATGCCGATTCCTGCTTAAGACTTAGAGGTCTTGTTTAAGAAACTCGAAATGACTCTGATTCTCATATCCTAATTCCTACTTTACATCAGACACTTATTCTGACATTTAAAAAGACAGGCTGGAAACTGTCATTCTTGAAAAAATAGCTATAGAATAGCCTCTCTAAGCTACTTGGGAATACCAGAATATCAGAACAGCAGTTCTTTACAAACTGCTAATATACACCTTGTAAAATACTGACCGTACTAATGGTCATAGCATCATAATGGTAACATCGTTCATTTTCCCTTTTACACAGGTCCTGCCTATTATCCTTTGTGTATTTGCTACTCTCTTGTTTGGACCTACTTAGGATTTTCAATTGTTTATAATAATATTGTGGTATATTCAAATTGTAATACTTGCTAAAAATCCAAGTTATCAAGTCCCTTTCAGACACAGCTAGTAATTCAGGAAATTTCAGGAAATTTCTGAAGCACAAAATGTTCACCTATGACCTTTCGATGATTATGCAATTACAGCCTCAATATGTACTAAATATGGGTTGTCAAGAAGCCAGGAAATCCAGGTAGCAGCAAAGATTGAAATGAGCTAAAATGTAGCTGTGACTTTTTTTTTTTTTTTTTTTTGACATGACATCTCTTACTCAAATAAGGGGGAAGATTTTTACAAGTTAATGATAATTGAAATAAAAATTGAGAATCATAACCAAACTAGTCAGGTTCATGGTTTATGCAGGCTGCATCAGCCAGACAGCAGAGAAGAAGGAGAAGGACATACCCCAAAAGGGACTGGAGCCTGGAACGCACCCCCTGCACCCCCTACAAGTTTGGCAAAAAAAAAAAAAAAAATACCCAGAACTTAAAGTCATTTAACTCTCTAGTTAACTGTCAGTAATTGCTGAACTGTCTTGGTGCAGCCTGTAATCCAAGCACTTTGAAAGGCCGAGGTAAGAGGATCACTTGAGGGCAGGCGTTCAAGACCAGCCTGGGCAACATAGCGAGACCCTGTCTCTACAATAATTTTGAAAATTAGCGAGGCATGGTGGTGAGCACCTGTATTCCCAGCTACTCAAGGGGCTGAGGTGGGAGGATTGCTTGACCCCAGGAGTTCGAGGCTGCAGTGAGCTAAGATCATGCCACTTCACTCCAGCCTGGGCGACAGGGTGAAACTCTGTCTTTAATGAAATCTCACTTAGAAAAGTTTCTCCCACTTAGATGTAAGACCTCAAATTATAAAAATCCTAGAAGAAAACCTAGGAAATATTCTTCTCAATACTGGCCTTGCCAAAGAATTTATATAGTTAAGTCCTCAAAATCAATTATAACAAAAACGAAAATTGCCAAGTGGGACCTAATTAAAATAAAGAGCTTCTGCACAGCAAGAGAAACTATCAAAGGAGTAAACAGACAGACTAGAGAATGGGAGAAGGTATTTGCAAGCTATGCATCCAACAAAGATCTAATATCCAGAATCTATAAGGAACTTAAATCAACAAGCAAAAAACAAATAACTCCACTAAAAAATGAGCAAAGAGGCCAGGCGCGGTGGCTCATGCCTGTAATCTCAGCACTTTGGGAGCCCAAGGTGGGCGGATTGCCTGAGCTCAGGAGTTCTAGACCAGCCTGGGCAACATGGTGAAACCCCATCTCTACTAAAAATACAAAAATTAGCCAGGTGTAGTGGTGCATGCCTGTAATCCCAGCTACTCAGGAGGCTGAGGCAGAGAATTGCTTGAACCCAGGAGGTGGAGGTTGCAGTGAGCCAAGACCGCACCACTTCACTCCAGCTTGGGGGACAGAGCGAAACTCCATCTCAAAAAAAAAAAAAAAAAAAAGTGAGCAAAGAGCATGGACACCTCTCAAAAGAAGACATACATGTGGCCAACAAACATAGATAAAAATGCTCATCATCACTAATCATCAGAGAAATACAAATCAAAACCACAATGAATCCTGGCGCGTTGGCTCAAGCCTGTAATTCCAGCACTTTGGGAGGCTGAAGTGGGCGGATCACTTGAGGTCAGGAGTTCTAGACCAGCCTGGCCAACATGGTGAAACCCTGTCTCTACTAAAAATACAAAAAATTATCTGAATGTGGTAGCATGAACCTGCAATCCCCAGCTACTGGGGAGACTTAGACAGGAGAATCACTTGAACCAGGGAGGTGGGGTTGCAGTTAGCCGAGATTGTGCCACTGCACTCCAGCCTGGGCGACAGGGCAAGACCCTGTATGAAAAAAAAATAATAATAATAACACACACACACACACACACACAATTCTGTACCATATCACACCAGTCAGAAATGGCTTTTGTTAAAAGCTATTTGGTTAAAAGACAAAAGATGCTGGTGAGGCTGCAGAGAAAAGGGGAAACTTAAACACAGTTGGTGGGAATGTCAATTTGTCCAGCCACTGTGAAGAGCAGTTTGGAGATTTCTCAAAGAACTTAGGAATTCGCTGCTCTGCCTAGGGCACAGCCATTCTTTTATTTCTTTACTTCTCTAATAAACTTGCTTTCACTTTAAAAAAAAAAAAAAAAAAAAAAAAAAAGAACTAAGAATTGAACTACCATTTGACAGAAATCCATTACTGGGTATTTACCCAAAGGAAAACAAGTAATTCTACCAAAAGGACACAGGCACCCATATGTTCATTACAGCACTGTTCACAATGGCAAAACCGTGGAATCAACCCAGCTGCCCATCAACCATGGAATGGATTTTTTAAAAACTGTGTCATACTATACAGCCATAAAGAAGAACACCATGGAATACTACACAGCCATAAAAAAGAACACCATGGAATACTACATACCCATAAAGAAGAACACCATGGAATACTATACAGCCATAAAAAGAACACCATGGAATACTATCCAACCATGAAGAAGAACACCATGGAATACTATACAGCCATAAAAAAGAACACCATGGAATACTATACAGCCATAAAAAAGAACACCATGGAATACTATGCAGCCATGAAGAAGAACACCATGGAATACTATACAGCCATAAAAAAGAACACCATGGAATACTATACAGCCATAAAGAAGAGCACCATGGAATACTACACAGTCATAAAAGAGAACAAAATAATGTCCTTTTGCAGCAACTTGAATGCATTGTCCTAAGCGAACTAACACAGAAACAGAAAATCAAATTCTACGTGTTCACCTTTATAAATGGGAGCTAGTCACTGGGTACACATGAACATAAAGATGGGAACAATAGACACTGGGGAACACAAGAACAGGAGGGAGAGGAGGGCAAGGCTGAAAAACTACCTATTGGGTACTATGGGCTTACTTACCCAGTGACAGGTTCAATCCTACCCCAAATCTCAGCATCAGGCAATATACCTTTGTAACAAACCTGCACATGTACCCTCTGATTCTAAAATGAAAGTTGAAAAGAAAAAAAAAAAAAAAAGTTCCGCCTTCCTTATCATCAACATCCTCATGATGGGTCAATATAACGCTGTTTTTTGTTTTTTGTTCTTGTTTTTGTTTTTTACATATTTGACTTTTGCTGCAGTTTCTGCATTTCAAAGAGAAAAAAAAATACCAGAGCATCTTTCTGAAGACTCCCTGCTTTCATCCTCAGATACTTCTGGACTATTCTATTACTCTATTCTGAGGAAAGGAAACAGGCACGTGGCTAAACTCACGAAACACACCCAAGCATCACCACTGAGTACGAGGTCAAACTTCTGTTTCCACCAAAGAGTATATGGGTTTCCCAGAGCTGTGCTGTCAACATCAGATGGCCCTCTTGCAGGGTGTAAGCCTCTCTCCCTGAATGCCCCAGCACATCCTGCCCCTGGCAGGAGTTTCCAAAGAGAACTTCACAGGCACTGGGAGAAGGAAAACAAAGGCTTTGTTTCAGACACTGAGTCCAAACTAAGATAATAACTAAAAGGCCATGACTGACAGCAAAACGCATTTAGGGATAAATTAACATGCAGTTGAATGTAAATTTAAGATCATATTTTTAAGTTTCACTGCCACTTTTGAAATTAAGAGTACAGGTAGGAAGATACTATTGGGATAACGTTTTACCCAGAAAAAGAAAAAGTTTGGAGGGAAATTGTGTCAGAGATTGTGTATGTATGTGTGTATGCATGTATGTGTGTGTGTATGCATGTATGTGTGTGTGTATTTATTTATGTATTTATGTATTTATTAGTTTTTTTAGAGAGACTGCAGTCTCACTATGTTGCCCAGGCTACTCTCAAACTCCAGGCCTCAAGTGACTCTCCCACCTCAGCCCCACAAAGTGCTGAGAATACAAGCATGAGCCACCACCCCCAGCCAGAGATTAATTAATCTAATAAAAAGTTTGTCAGTAATGAGGCCAGGCGTGGTGGCTCATGCCTGTAATCCCAACAGTTTGGATGGCCAAGGTGAGCAGATCACTTGAGGCCAGGGATTTGAGACCAGCCTGGCCAACATGGCAAAACCTTGTCATTACTAAAACTACAAAAAATAGCCAGGCATGGTGGTGCACACCTGTAGTCCCAGCTACTCGAGAGGCTGAGGCAGGAGAATCACTTGAACCAAGGAGACGGAGGTTGCAGTGAGCTGAGATCACACCACAGCACTCTAGCCTGAGCGACAGAGTGAGACTCTGTCTCAAAAAAAAAAAAAAAAAAAAAAAGTTTATGAGTAACGATAGCTTTTTGCAAATAAATTTTAAAATTTATATTAAGATAATATATAGATGACATTATTGTATGATTAAATCATTATCAAAAAATAAGACATTATTGTATGACTAGTCTTTATCAAAATTTAAGAAATAGAATCCACGTGTATCTTATAGTCATTTATTGGCAGTTCACACTCTGCATAGTTCTTTTTTTTTGAGACCGAGTTTCGATCTTGTTGCCCAGACTGGAGTGCAGTGATGCAATCTCAGCTCACTGCAACCTCCACCTCCCGGGTTCAAGCAATTCTCCTGCCTCAGCCTCCCAAGTAGCTGGGATTACAGGCATGCACCACCACACCTAGTTTTTGTATTTTTAGTAGAAACAGGTTTCACCACGTTGGTCAGGCTGGTCTCGAACTCCTGATCCTAGGTGATCCACCCACCTCAGCTTCCCAACATGCTGGGATTACAGGTGTGAGCCACCACGCCCAGCCTACATAGTTCTGATATGCACAAATTTCTGTTACCAGTCCCCCAACACAACATGGTGCAAATTGCATTTACTAAAATATATTAACTGTAAGTAATTACATAAAGTATAAATTTGACTGCTAGCTCTTCAGTCCCTAAATCACTATGCAAATAGCATGCACACCGTGATCAGTGACCAATTATGTCACTTATTCCATAGTCTGCTGTTGGTCACTGAACATCTGTTATTCAGCTCACACACAGACAGTGAAGTGTATACAAAAATGAGTTATTAAAAGAGGAAACAAAAATAAAAATTTTAAAAGAGGGAATTATCTGGTAAAAAAAAAAAAAGTGCAGCAAAGAAATGAAAAGTAATCAGGCTAGCAGTGCATTTCCAGTGACATGTAAATGGAGTTACGGAAGAAGTAGCCAAGTATGGATATGTGGGCACCACTGCTATTCCAGAGACTAGATGTACAGCCCAGGAACTTGGTGAACATGAACTTGGCCACATAAGTGAGGAACGCGGTTGTGACACAAAGCGTAAAGATTTTCCAGAGGGAGTGACATGGGCGGATAAAAATAATCACATTAAAGAAACTCAGAAATATTTCTCATTCAAGCACAAAAGATAAAATGTTGGAAGTTGATTCAAACTTAGGAGTATGACAATTCTCCAAGACAAAAACTTAGAAGTATGACAATTCTCCAAGACATAGAAAAAATACTGCCGGCTGAGTGCAGTGGCTCACACTTGTAATCTCAGCACTTTGGGAGGTTGAGGCAGGAGGATCACCTGAGCCCTAGGGGTTTGAGAACAGCCTGGGCCATGGGGCAAAATCCCATCTCTACAAAAAAATACAAAAATTAGCCAGGAGTGGTGGCCCTTGCTTGTAGTCCCAGCTTCTTGGGAGGCTGAGGTGGAAGGATCGCTTGAGCCCAGGAAGTCAAGGCTAAAGTGAGGCAAGATGGTGCCAAAACAGATGCTGCTTCATATCGTAAGTTGTATTACTAGAAGAAGACATCACTGTACAAACTAATCTCGATTATTTTTTAAAAGAGAAATAAAACACTGTAATACTCAACGTTTCTAACATTTTGAGTTACCTGATACTCAATGAACATTTGCTTTACTATTTTTCATTTCCAGATACATTTGTAGATAGTAAGAGTTTTGACACAGATTTTTTTTTTTTTTTTTTTTTTTTTTTTTTTTTTTTTGAGACGGAGTCTCGCTGTGTCTCCCAGGCTGGAGTGCAGTGGCGTGATCTCGGCTCACTGCAAGCTCCGCCTCCCGGGTTCACGCCATTCTCCCGCCTCAGCCTCCCAAGTAGCTGAGACTACAGGCGCCCGCCACCTCGCCCGGCTAGTTTTTTTTTGTATTTTTAGTAGAGACGGGGTTTCACCATGTTAGCCAGGATAGTCTCGATCTCCTGACCTCGTGATCCACCCGCCTCGGCCTCCCAAAGTGCTGGGATTACAGGCTTGAGCCACCGCGCCCGGCCTTGACACACATTTTTAAAGGTCACAGAACAATCTCAATTTTTCCCATTGATTAAGATTGCTCTGCACGGTTTCAGCTCACATGGTCATTTTTGTGGCCCTGCACTACTGTGCAAAATGACGATTGTTTGTACTCTATTTTATTATTTATTTTATTTATATATTTATTTATTTATTTTTGAGACAGAGTCTCACTCTGTCACCCAGGCTGAAGTGCAGTAGTGTGATCTTGGCTCACCGCAAGCTCTGACCCCAGGGTTCAAGTGATTCTCCCGCCTCAGCCTCCTGAGTAACTGTGATTACAGGTGACTGCCACCACGCTCAGCTAATTTTTGTATTTTTAGTAGAGATGGGGTTTCACCATCTTGGCCAGGCTGGTCTTGAACTCCTGACCTTTTGATCCATTCGCCTCAGCCTCCCAAAGTGCTGGGATTACCGTGAGCCACCGTGCCCAGCCCTATTTTATTATTTATTTAATTAGAGACAGGGTCTCACTCTGCTGCCAAGGCTGGAGTGTCGTGGTAGTCACGGCTCACTGGAGCCTTGACCTCCTTCACGTGCTGAAAATGAATGCCTCCTTTTTAGCAATCATCATCATTATTTCACATGTAAAAACAACTATTTCAGTAACACCCCACAAGGATTATCTGCAATTTGAAGACTGATTTCTTTTTTTTTTTTTTTTTTTTTTTTTTTTTTTTTTTTTTTTTTTTGAGACGGAGTCTCGCTCTGTAGCCCGGGCTGGAGTGCAGTGGCCGGATCTCAGCTCACTGCAAGCTCCGCCTCCCAGGTTTACGCCATTCTCCTGCCTCAGCCTCCCGAGTAGCTGGGACTACAGGCGCCCGCCACCTCGCCCGGCTAGTTTTTTTGTATTTTTTAGTAGAGACGGGGTTTCACGGTGTTCGCCAGGATGGTCTCGATCTCCTGACCTCGTGATCCACCCGTCTCGGCCTCCCAAAGTGCTGGGATTACAGACTTGAGCCACCGCGCCCGGCCTTGAAGACTGATTTCTAAAACTGTGAGCACTGCCCAAGTAAGTACCTTTTCTCATAGCAACAGAATACAGCTGTAGTGTTGCTGCCATTTTCATGCAGGTTTTCAGTCTTAAAATGAGGGATTTTAGGGATTCCACCCCTTCCCCTAGTCTAGTCTCACACACTGCACTTGGCTATTTCATACTTCTGCGGTGTGTAGCTCGATACTTGGCTCTCAGAGCCTGGTGTATCCACTTGGTCATTTGTGGGGAAAAGAAAGAAAGATCAGACTGTTACTGTGTCTATCTAGAAAGAAGTAGACTTAAGAGACTCCATCTTGTTCTGTATTTGAGATGCTGTTAATCTGTGACCCTACCCCCAACCTTGTCCTTGCAAGAGACATGTGCTGTGGTGACAAGGTTTAAAGGATTTTGGGCTGTGCAGGGTGTGCTTTGTTAAACAATTGCCTGAAGGCAGCTTGCTGGTTAAAAGTCATCACCAATATCTTAATCTCAAGTACCCAGGGATACGCACACTGCCAAAGGTCGCAGGGACCTCTGCCTAGGAAAGCTAGGTGTTGTCCAAGGTTTCTCCCCATGTGATGGTCTGAAATATGGCCTCGTGGAAAGGGAAAGACCCGATCGTCCCCCAGCCTGACACCCGTGAAGGGTCTGTGCTGAGGAGGACTAGTACTAGAGGAAAGAAGGCCTCTTGGCGGTTGTTGGCAGTTGAGATAGAGAAAAGTATATCTCCTGCCCGTCCCTAGGCAATGGAACATCTCGGTGTAAAACCCGATTGTATGTTCTGTTTACTGAGAAAGGAGAAAACCGCCTTAGGGTGAAACGCGGGACTTGCTAGCGCAATGCTGCTCTTTATGCACTAAAAAGGTTTATGGAGATGTTTGCATATGCATATCAAGGCACAGCACTTTTCCTTAAACTTATTCATGTCACAGAGAACTTTATTCATATGTCTTACTGCTGACCTTCTCCCTATAATGATCCTATTATCCTGCCACTTCCTTTTCTTTAAGATGGTAAAGATAATTATCAATAAATACTAAGGGAACTCAGAGACCAGTGCCGGCGTGGGTCCTCTGTATGCTGAACGCCGGTCCCCTGGGCCCACTTTTTCTTTCCCTATACTTTGTCTCTGTGTCGCATTTCTTTTCTCAAGTCTCTCCTTCCACCTAACGAGAAACGCCCACAGGTGTGGAGGGGCAGGCCACCCCTTCACATTTCCCCTTCCTGGAATGTCTTCCCCACCCCCACTATCTGGTTGTCTAACTCAGAGGCCTTTCATGCTTATCTTTATAACTGTAGGCTCTGCCACAGCACTGGCAAACAGTATATGCTCAGTAAATTGTTTTGAAGAAATGAATGAATGAATCCTCAAGTCTCACCTCCAGCCACACCTGCTCTGAGTCTTTCCTGCCTCTGCTAAATGGACCGGGCATTTTCTCCTCTGTAGCTTGTACGTCCCTATCTTTGTTCTGATTAATACTTGATCTTTCAAAAACAGGTACTACTGACTGGGTGTGGTGGCTCACGCCTGTAATCCCAGGACTTTGGGAGGCCGAAGCGGGCAGATCACGAGGTCAGGAGATTGAGATCACCCTGGCTAACACGGTGAAACTCTGTCTCTACTCAATTAAGATTGCCCTGCACGGTTTCAGCTTGCATGGTCATTTTTGTGGCCCTGCACTACTGTGCAAAGTGACGATTGTTTGTACTCTATTTTATTAATTAATTAATTTATTTATTTATTTATTTATTTTTGAGACAGAGTCTAACTCTGTCGCCCAGGCTGAAGTGCAGTAGAGTGATCTCAGCTCACTGCAAGCTCTGACCCCAGGGTTCAAGTGATTCTCCCGCCTCAGCCTCCCGAGTAACTGGGATTACAGGTGCCTGCCACCACGTTCAATGGTAGCGGGCACCTGTAGTCCCAGCTACTCGGGAGGCTGAAGAAGGAGAATGGCGTGAACCCGGAAGGCGGAGCTTGCAGTGAGCCGAGATCGCACCACTGCACTCCAGCCTGGATGACAGAGAGAGACTCTGTCTCAAAAAAAAAAACAAAAAAAACAAAAAAAAACAGATACTATCATTTGAAATGAATGAAACACATCCCCCATATATCTCCCAACTCCCTGAGCCCAGCACGAGCCCAGCACAAACACATTCCTCCATATTTCTTTCAAACTTCAGAAAAACATCACCTGGGAAATCTCCGATAAGGACGCAGTGGGAACCAATAAAAAAAATGCTAACCAATTGTAATGCTGTAACCGAGAGAATTACCTTGTTCCCCTGTAACTTTACATATCCTGTTTACATCGGGCTATAAAAAGCAAGCACTCGCATTGTTCGAGGCCCTCTTGTATGCTGTGGAATGGAGGGACCAAGTTCGAACTTGTAAAGATCCTTGCCGCTTGGCTTTGACTCTGGACTCTGGTGGTCTTTGGGGAACAAACGGTCTGGGTACATTGATTGCCCTCCTTTAAAAAAACATCCTCTCCTTGGTCCCCAGTCCCTCAGATACAGTTCAAACTCCTTAGTTGACGTTCTTTGTTTATTCTTTCCTTCATTCAGTGAGAATTTATCAACTGTGCATGTTATGAACAAGTTGAGGGCCCTATTCTCAAAGGTTAGCCACATGCACTAGCCGAGAGATACACAAACAAATAATTGCTGTACAATGCAGAGAATGCAGTGAAAGGGATAGAGACAGCATATTTCCATAGCAAAGGGGAGGGGTCTCATCATTACCCACAGAGCAAGTGGAAAGGAAAAGTTTTCCCTGAGAAGACCACCACTCATCCTAGTCTTACAGGTGAGTAAAAATTCATTCATCAAAGGAGAGTGAAATGGAAAGGAGGCACGCACACTTTTTAAAAACATACTTGGGGCCGGACGTGGTGGCTCACACCTGTAATCCCAGCACTCTGGGAGGCCAAGACAGGCAGATCACCTGAGGTCAGGAGTTCAAGACCAGCCTGGCCAACATAGTGAAACCCCATCTCTACTAAAAATACAAAAATTAGCTGAGCATGGTGGTGTGTGCCTGTAGTCCCAGCTACTTCGGGAAGCTGAGGCAGGAGAATCGTTTGAACCCAGGAGGTGGAGGTTGCAGGGAACCAAGATCGTGCCACTGCACTCCAGCTTGGGCAACAGAGGGAGACTTCATCTCAAAAAATAAAAAAAAAGAAAAAGAAAAAATATATATATATGGTGCTTGGCCAGGTGCAGTGAGTCACACCTATAATTCCAGCACTTTGGGAGGCTGAGGCAGGAGAATGGCTTGAGACCAGGAGTTTGAGACTAGCCTGGGCAGCATAGGGAGACCCCCATCTCTACAAATAATTTAAAAATTAGCCAGGCGTGGTGGTGCATGCCTGTGGTCCCAGCTACTTGAGAGGTTGAGGTGGGAGGATGGCCTCAGCCTGAAAGGTCGAGGCTGCAGTGAGCCATGATAGTGTCACTGGCACTCCAACCTCGGCAACATAGTGATATCCTGTCTCAAAAAAAAAAAATATATATATATATATATTTTTTTTATATAGTAAGTATATAAATACACTTAATAAATTGGGATATTAAATATATCAGGAAATGATACCACAGCAGTATAGCGGGATCTTCATTCCCCCTTAAACTTCTTAAAACTTCATCATGTGGATACACCGTAGTTTGTTCAAACTGTCCCCTATTGGTGGACATTAATGATATTTCTTGTTCTATTATATGCTATCATAAATAACACTTCCAATCGATGACATTGAGCATATTTGTTGTATTTTATGCTTTTGTTCGCTGCAGCTTTGAGATAAATTCCTAGAAGTGCAATTGCCAGGTCAAAAGGTAAATGCAAGGATAATTATGCTAAATATTGATGAATTATTCTCCATAGGAGCTGCATCATTTTGCGTTATCATTATTAATATCTGAGACTGCAAGACAATTTATAGGAAGATTTTTTTAAAAAGAAAAGGTGATGCAAAAATTATGGTTTCAGAACTATACTCTAACAGTGTTCATGAGGAAGAAGAGAGTTAAAAGGTATCCAGGTGCGGTGGCTCACGCTTGTAATCCCAGCACTTTGGGAGGCCGAAAATGGCAAATCACTTGAGATCAGGAGTTCGAGACCAGCCTGGCCAACATGGTGAAACCCCGTCTCTACTAAAAATACAAAAATTAGCTGAGCGCGGTGGCAGGTGCCTGTAATCCCAGTTACTCATGAGATTGAGGCAGGAGAATCGCTTGAACCCGGGAGGCAGAGGTTGCAGTCAATCAAGATCCTGCAACTGCATGCCAGCCTGGGTGACAGAGTGAAAATCTGTCTCGAAAAAATTTTTTTTAAATCAAATTTTAAAGGTATAAGGCATCGAGGAGTTCAGGGTTGTTGAGGTGGAATCACAAAATCCGAGTATTTATTGGAATGGAACTAAGTGCAAAAAAAAAAAAAAACCAAGGTTTCTCACTAACCTTTGTCATACAACAGAAAGAAGCAAATACACAACTCCTGACAACTGCAAGGAAGTGAGAGCCTGACTCTCAAGCAGTGGGGAGTGGAAGGAAAGAAATAGTACGTGTCCCATTATTACTAATGCAAGGCTTCTTTGTTCCCCAACTCTATTTGTTCTTTTAAGTAAATCTCCCAACTATAAACTTTGCCTGTCTCAAAAGTTTTCAAGACCTTTACCCTCAATTAGGAAGCCCTATCACAATGGCTCTGTCCTGTTCAGGTTCCTCTCCTGACCCTGGAGCCTTATTTTTCCCCAAAAGGGAAGTAGTCAGGGTAGCAAGCAAAGATCACTAAACGTTGAGCAACATGAACCAGGGAATTCAACTCCTACATCTGATCCGCCTGCCCAAACTTTTAAATCTGTCTTCTGGATTCTTCCGAGAAGCTGGTAAGGGAGGCAGACTGTGTTGCTATATTTATGTATTCCTCTGTAGTTGATTTAAACCAAAAAAGTTACATGTGGATGCAAAATATATGTAAGCAATGATGCAGGTACACACACAATACTCCCTGCAACTTAAGAAGTAGAATATTGGGCTGGGCACAGTGGCTCAAACCTGTAATCCCAGCACTTTGGGAGGCCAAGGCAGGCGGATCACTTGAGGTCTGGAGTTCAAGACCAGCCTGGCCAACATGGGGGAAACCCTGTCTCTACTAAAAATACAAAAATTAGCTGGGTGTGGTGGCGTCCACCTGTAATCCCAGCTACTTGGGAGGCTAAGGCAAGAGGATCACTGGAACTCAGGAGGCAGAGGTTGCGGTGAGCCAAGATTGTGCCACTGCACTGTAGCCTGGGTGACACAGCAAGATGCTGTCCCAAAAACAAAAAAGAAGTAGAATATTACACTGTTATTGAAGCTATGTACGTATTGCTGCTTGATCTCATCCCCTTTCTTCCCCCTAAACCTCTTTCAGCAGATGTATTTGCATTTACAGAGTTAGCTGGATTTGCATCCAATAGATGTATTTGCATTTACGATGTATTTGCATTTACAGAGTTAGCCGGATTTGCATCCAACAGATGTATTTGCATTTACAGAGTTGGATGACTACTCTGTAAATGGGGCCACTTTTGCCCCATTGAGTCTTATGTGTGAGTCTTTGTGTTGTCTGAGCAAGGCACATTGTCCCAGAGTTGCTGTAAGAATTTGTCCTCAGGAGCACTGGCTCTCCTGTTCATTTAGGATGCATCTCTCTCAGCTCATGGTTGTTAGTCCCGTATATTCCTAACAAACCCAGCAACGCCTGATAAAATATCTTCACAATGATTTGTCCAAGATTATGTGGTAGCGTAGCAGGAGAGGGTTCCTCATGGTATCTAGGAGCCCATACTGCTCTGAGTGGAAGTCTGCGGTTTCCCAATTCTTGCCTCTGGCCTTGGGAGAGTATCTTTCCTTCTTGCTATATTCTAAGTAAGGATTACAACAAATCCTATTTCACTGCTGCTACCCTTGAAAATGGTAGCTGGGCACCGTGGCTCACGCCTATAATCCCAGCACTTTGGGAAACCGAGGCAGGTAGATCACGAGGTCAGAAGATCAAGACCACCTTGGCCAACATGGTGAAAACCCGTCTCTACTAAAAATACAAAAAAAAAAAAAAAAAAAATTAGCCAGCCTGGTGGCATGCCCCTCTAATCCCAGCTACTTGGGAAGCTGAGGCAGGAGAATCACTTGAACCTGGGAGGCGGAGCTTGCAGTGAGCCAAGATCATGCCACTGCACTCCAGCCTGGGCAACTGAGACTCAGTCTCAAAAGAAAAGAAGAAAAGAAAAAAAGAAAAGAGAAGGGAGGAGAGGAGAGGAGGGAAAAGAAGAGAAAAAAGAAAAGAAAAGGCTTATTAAACCTGGGACAGTTTCAAATAATTGGTAGTGGGTGTCATGTGCGTCCGTGTGAAGAGACCACCAAACAGGCTTTGTGTGAGCAACAAAGCTTTTTAATTACCTGGGTGCAGGCGGGCTGAGTCCGAAAAGAGAGTCAGCGAAGGGAGGTAAGGGTGGGGCCGTTTTATAGGATTTGGGTAGGTAAAGGAAAATTACAGTCAAAGGGGGGTTGTTCTCTGGCGGGCAGGAGTGGGGGTCACAGGGTGCTCAGTGGGGGAGCTTTTTGAGCCAGGATGAGCCAGGAAAAGGAATTTCACAAGATAATATCATCGCTTAAGACAGGGACCGGCCATTTTCACTTCTTCTGTGGTGGAATGTCATCGGTTAAGGCGAGGCAGGGCATTTGCACTTCTTTTGTGATTCTTCAGTTACTTCAGGCCATCTGGGCGTATACGTGCAAGTCACAGGGGATGCGATGGCTTGGCTTGGGCTCAGAAGCCGGACAATAAGTCTCCCCAAATTTAAACTCTTTGAATCAGCTTTGATTTTCTAAACTCTGGCAAAAATTATGCAATAAAGAAATTTATTATATGAATTTTTGCATCGTATCAGCTCCTATTCTGACAATTTTTAATGATTAATTCTGATTTCAAGTTAATAATCACCTCCTGGCATATCAGTTATCTATTGTTGTGTAACAAATCCTCTGAAATTTATGTTTTGTTTAATTTAATTTAATTTAGGAGAGCTAAATAATTAAACATGAGGCCAAAGTACATAAGAAAGTGGCAGTCTTTTATTGCAAATATGCACACACTCTCGGGCGAAGTTCTCTGGTCCTCAGGTGTGGGGGGCCAGGGAAGTCACGCCGGGCTCTCGGGTGATGTTCTCCGGTCCACAAATGCGGGGGCCGAAGAAGTCACGCCGGCTCCTGCCAGTGGCAGACTTTTATGCATTGGTACTGGAAGGGGGAGGGCAGTGGGCGGGATAAGGGCTTGACAGGGGCGTCTCCGTAGGCGTGGCTGGGTAAGTTTCGATCTCTTCGGATTGACATCACCTGGCGCATGCTGGTTGATCTGCATCTTCCTGGGGCAGGCTGCATTTTCCCGTGCAGGAAAGTTGGTGAGGAAGAACCCGGAAGCAACATGGATTGTGCCTTCTTGTTCACCTTCCTCCATCTTGTCCTTTCTCCCTCACCCAAACAATTTAACAGAGTGAAAAAGTGACAAACATTTATTTTCCTTGAAAAAGCAACAAACATTTATTTTCTCACCCAGTTTCTGTTAGTGAGAAACTGGGGAATAGCTTAGCCGAGTAACTGGGGACCTCATATAAGGTTCGGATGTCAAATGGGACTGCTGTCAGCCAAAGACCTGACTGGGTAGAGGATCCCTTGCCACGCCGGCTCACTCCGATGGCTGGCAAGTCAGTGCTGCGTGTAGTGAGAAACCTCAGTTCCCTAGCATGTGGCCCTCTCTGTAGGACAGCTTGAGTATCCTTACAACATGGCGTCTGTGAGATCAAGGCAGACACCTCAGCATCTTTTAAAACCTTCCTTGAAAGTCACACAATATCCCTGTTGGTGTCACAGATCATCTCTATTCAATGTGGGAGAATCTACAGAAGAAAATGAACACCAATTGGTGGGGATCACTGGGGTTCCCCTGAAGGCTGACCATCACTCTCAGCAAATATTTTTCATTTGAAAGAGTGCAATGCCAAATATCCCCAAATCTGAAGCTTGAGAGTTTGTAAACTACTCCAATGCACTGAATAAAGAACAGAAATTAAACTTTTGCATTTCCTATGCAGAAGAAGATGGATTTCGGTTTTTTTGTTTTTTTGGTTTTTTTTTTTTGGCAAGAAATCTTACAGTTTGGGGGCTGATGGCACTTTTTGTTTTTGTTGTTTTTGTTTTGTTTTTTAATTAGGCAGCCTCCTGGGCTCAGAGTAGGCTCTGAGAGACTCTGCAGCATCTTTTTTGAGGTTCCAAAAATGAAATTACATTTCATGACTAAAGAGTGAAGAACAACAGCGTGGACAGAAACAATGGGGGGCTGTGGCGGAAAGTTGTTATTCAAAGGTTCTGAAGTTTTCCTCTTGAAAGTCCTTGGGTTTTGTTAATTTTCACAGAATAATAAGCTCCATTCAATGAAGAGTTTTCTTGCCCTTCTACTTCTGACAGTAACTGTCATCATAGAATAATGCTAAACTACATTTTATTTTGTTTTGTTTCACTTTGCTTTCTGGATTGCCCGAAATGACAGCACCCACAGAATTTCTGGAATTTCTTTATGATCTTCTAACGAGGTAGAGAGCCATAAGTCTAATTATAAAACAATGTTAGCCTTGTTACTGCTAGGTTAGCAAGCCAGAAACCTGGCAAAGTTCAACAGAGCAGTAGTTTAAAAATATTTATATAAACCTTTGTTTAGTGCCAAACCCCTGAAGAACGAGTGAATTTTTCCACAGGGTGCC